>NW_027185655.1:12487151-12604994 GCF_028583685.1 Petaurus breviceps papuanus | reverse complement strand
CCTTTGGATTCATGGCCACGTGTGATCTCAAGGCTGCAGGTTTCCCTATCCTGGTAGTCTACATCAAAATGGTCATTGACCAAGGGAAAGAGTATAATCCTTGATGTCAGATCCCTCCTTTCTCTGTCACTCCCCTCCTTTTGCCTCTAGTATAGACCCAAGGGTCTGTCTACTCAAGGCACTAATGCACCTGGAGTCCTTCATTACATGACTATGTTATGCCATCCTGACTTCCTGTTTTATGCATATCCCAAGAAGTATGATTTAATCTCAACTAATAGTAAGATCTCGCCTGTGTGGCATTATCTAGCTAATGTCCCAAAATGCTATGGTCTTATTAAATTAATTAAGAGCTTGGCATTCCTTAATGACTAATTCACTCTACTGAGTGACTGATCAATTCAATTAAGGTGTCTGTGCCTTTGGTGAATACATTAACTGGGTTAGGAGTAGACATTCCCACCCTTACCTTGAAATAGTATGATGGCTATTACTTTTGCATAGAGTTATCACTAGAATTCTATAATTTGGGACTCTATGGAAGGAAAGAAGCATTTTGAATATCAATTGTCTAAAACATTAAGAAATATAGTATATTATTCATATTGTTGAAATATAACTTTAGCCTTCAGACATATGAAATCTATTCGGAAATTGATAATGATTTGTTTCATATATATTCTAGTTATTAAGAATTCCCTTTCCTTTTCATATCTTTGTGAAGATAATCTAGTCAAATACAACATAAAAAAGCTTTTGTAATTATCATTTCATAAACCTAGACTTTTTGTGGTTTGCCTGAGCTGAAATTAACGTGGTGTCAGAAGAGGATGTTTAGACACAGTTTTCGGTCACATGATACCCAAGGAGCTACTTCTAGAAAGAGCATGAATAACGTAGCTTCTCAAGTACTTACTATATATTGTAAGGTAATGATGCTTCACCTCTTCCATGCCATAAAGGCTCTAGCCTGAAGTGAAGCTCTTCTTTTATTTCATAATAAGGATTTTAGGTCTTAAAAGACTTTTCCTTCAATTAGGTCCCTACCATTACATATAGTTATTTTCTTTTCTGCATAATCAGACCCTTTTCAAGGGTTTTTAGAGTTCATGCAGATGATGTCATGTGACCAAATTATTTGTCACAAGATAGGGAAAGACCCTAATAATACCACTGTACCCTTATATAAGTAAAAGCTTAAATTTCAAGCAGCTAAGTAAAACACATTTTTAATTCCACATATGAAAACGCAGATATTTGTCTTTCAATGGATGAAATACTTTAAAAGATTTTCCATTAGCAAAAGCACACAGGTATAGGCAGACACTTGCTTTATTGATGAACTCACAGTTAGGCACTCAGAAATACACTAGGAAGAGTGCATGATTCCTGTTGCATGCAAAATGTATATATAAGGTTAGGTGTGTTGGGATTGAGAAAACATGTGAACACTCAGATCATTTAAAAAATCCTGCCAGTCTCCATATTGAGTGAAGGAAAATCTCTCTCAAATATTCAAATCTCATTTTCTGTATTAAACAGAGTCAATAATTCATCACCTTCAATAACATTTCCCAAGTGAAACAGACTTATTTTTGTGAGTAGAGGAGTTTTCCCATTTCTGTATTATTTAGTGCTTCTTAACACATCCATGGTGATATTTTTATTCATGAGAAGCTATGGAAAGCAAGATGGGGCAGTATACGTTTGTAATACCTGCTACTGGGGAGGCTTGAGGCTGATAGAACATTTGAGCTGAAGAACGCTAAGCTATGGGCTATGACTACTGATGGTCTAAATTCAGTTTGGCACCAATATGGTACCTTGGGAGTGCAGAACCATCAGGCTGCATGAGAAGGGATGTCCTGGTCTAGGATGATAATGGAAGGCAATGCTTTCATGCTGATCAGAGTGGGATTAAGGGCCTATTAGGGCCCAACCCATGAGACTGGATTTCCAGTCTGGGTTAAAAAGGAAGATTGAATCTCAAAAAAAAAAAATTGAGTTTTGGAGCTTGGTTTTTAAAAGAGAATTGACATTGTTTGCTAGCTTGAAAATTTCCAAAAGATATTTTTGTCATCTACTCTGAAGAGAGCAAGCTTAATTCTTTTTTTTTTTTTAAAGCAATTGGGGTTAAGTAACTTGCTCAAGGTTACACGGCCAGTTATTTCTGGGTGTGGTGCTGAGTGTCTGAGCCCGGGATTCGATCTCCAGGTCATCCCAACACTGAAGCCGGTGCTCTTACTCGCTGAGCCACCTGGCCGCCCCAAGCAAGCTTAATTCTTTAAAAAGTACCAAATACTGAACACTTTAAAAAAGTACATTAAATACTAAATGGAAAAAATGAAGAATAAAGAATTCTTACCTTAGGATCTACATTGATAATCTTCCTATCTCTCTTGTATTTGAAGAGCAAACCATCACAGTTTTCAGCAATCACTTGATAATTAGGACTTGAGTTCAAAATAGCAACATGGCTATCCCAGTTGTAAAAACTATAAAAATAATACAATATTAATTGAGTTGATATAACTGATTAAATTACCTACTGTGAGTCAACTGGCTTTGAAGCTAGAAAACTTGAATTCAAATCCTGACTCTATCATTTAATACTTGTGCTACCTTGGGTAAATCACATAAACTTGCTGGGCATTAGTTTACTCTTCTGTAAAATGAGAGGGGTGGACTAGATGGTCTCTATTTCTAGCTCAATTCCTATGAGCTTAAACCTAATGAAGATCCTGTTACATACTTAAGATTAGGGAACAAGGGCATGAAAAACATTAATAAGAAAGGACAGATAGAATCCTGTAAATTAAAATTCTATAGAATAAGTCAGCCTAGTCGGTCAGTTAATATATGTTAATATATATTAATTATTATATATTAACATATATAATAATTAATATATAAGCTACTATGTGTCAGGCACTGTGCTAAGCTCTAGGGATACAGATGCAAAAAAAAAAAAAAGACAATCCTTGCCCTAAAGGAGTTTACAGTCTAAAGGAGGAAGAGAAAAGGAAGTTAACAAAGAGTTAAGGAGGTATGGTAGAAGTCAGAGAAGTCTCAAGGCAGTGCAGCTAGCTGAGCAATGAGGGCATATCTGGGCTGAGGTCTCTCCTTAAGTTTGGAATTCATGGCCCAACCCTCCAATCAGAGAGGGAGAACGAAGGAGGCAGGGGAAACCCTTAAGAATAGAACACAGAAGACAATAAGAAATAAATCTGATGAAGAAGAATAAGGGGATTCTCTCTTTTTTTTATAATATATTTTATTTTTTCCCCAATTACATGTTAAAAACATCTTTTAACCTTCTGTAAAAAGTTTATATACAATAAAATAAAAAGATAGTAAGAGTAATTGATAAATTTAAGTCATAAACTCAAATGAATTATATTCTTGGGCATGAAAAGAACTAGTAAATGTGAGTGCTGAACTGTTAGAGATATCAGAAAGAACATGGAAAATGGGAAAGGAATAAAGCAAAAGCTGTCCCTGTTTTCAGAAAAGGAAAGAATGGAGTACAGGCCAGTGGGCTTCATGGAAATTCCTGGCAATACATCATTAAATTCCTGGAATACCGCATTAAAGGGAAGAATAATGAATGTATTGAAAAGGAAGTGGGAAAAACAAAGAGACAAAAATGATTGTATCAAACACAGGTCATGTTAGAGTAACGATATTTCTTTTTTTTTTTTTGGATAGATTATTAGACTTGTACACTAAGGGAATGCTGTGGTTAAAGTTTACCCAAATTTTAACACATCGTGTGACACATTTACACTAATCATTTGAAAAAAGATTGAGAGGTGTGACAATTAACAACTTTGATGAATGGTGAGATCTGAATATCATCTTAAAGGGTCTCCAGCGGAGTGCCCAGGTGCTTGTTCCTATGGTGTTTGTCAATGAATATCAATGACTTGGTGTAGGTGGCATATTTATTAAATCTTTAGATGACACAAAATTGGTGGGGATATAGTTAAAAGTTGAGATGAGTCAGGACTCACAAATTTCTCTTCAGGTGAGTTAGAACATTCCGTGGAATCAAATAAAATTAAAGAAGGATAAATATAAAGTTTTATACACTTAGGGTCAAAAACAGTTTCACAGGATCATAAAATCATAACTTTAAAGCTAAACATTATAAAAGTTCATCTGGTTTAATCTCCTCATTTTAAAGAAGAGGACACTAAAGTTCAGAATGCCATCTGAGTTAGAATTCAAAGCCAAATCCTCTGACTCAGGAGCCTGTGTTTTTCTTGATATGATTTCATTTGAAAATTCTGTGAAGGATCTCCAAGCTCAATATGAATAGGACAGCCGAGAAACCAAATTGTGATCATTGAATGAAGGGAGGTATGAGGTCTAAAAACAGGAAACAGGGGGTGACAGTAGGCCTTGGTCAGACCATACCTGCAGTACTGGGTTTGACTCTGGATGCTACATTTTGGGAAGGAGTTGATAAGTTAGATAATGTGCAGAGGATGTAATCATGATGAAGGGTTTCAAATACGAAAATCCCGTTGATCTGGGGATGTGAAAAATTCAGGTTGTCACGCAGAAAAATAATAAAACTTGATCTGTATTGATCTACAGGGTAATTGATAAGGAGCACTGACTCAATCACATTCTCAACAATTAGGGTGCACCAAAATTAGAATGAGTTGCTTCTCACTGCAAAAGCTAGATCAGCCTTTTAGATATGCTATTGAAGGAATTCTTGTCCAACTGAGGGATCTGTGATCACATTGGTGTAGGTATTTCCTCTAACACTGTAATTATTTTGAATAATAATGATAAATTTTACAAAGTACTTTACATATATCATCTTATTTCAATCTTACAACATGTGAAGTAGTGTTCCTAATTTTAAAGAACTGTAAACTGAGGCCCAAAGAAGTCAAATGATTTTCCCAGAATCACACACAGCTAATAAGTGTTTGAGGCAGGATTTGAACTCAGATCTTCCTATCAACAACATTTTATCCACCTAGACCATCCTTATTTGCTCAATTGTATAATTCTTGTCCATGCTCTATCTGTGTAACTGTAATGGTAATAGAAATCCGAAGATCTTCCCTGCCCCTTAATAAGTCTAAGTTGAACTTGAGGACCTTTCCTGATTTGAAAATATACTCTGCATGTTCACCTGGAGCCTGTGGTGGGAGGCTTGTTTTTCAGGAAGGCACAACTTTTGTTACTTTGTAGTCAACTGGGTAATGAGGGTTGTGATATTCTCTGACCCTGGAGAAGGCTGTATATACCTCTGAGACAGGGTTTTGCTTTGCTTTGGGGATCATTTATGGGAAGAGTTGTGTGATTTGGCTAGATGAGACTCTGGGCAGCCGTTGAGCCCCTGGCTTTGAAAACCCAGATGCTGGTGCTTCTCTCTCTGGTGACTAACTAGGTATGGATGTAATGGTCAGACAGCTAGAAGCCCTGTCTGTTAAATTGTGTTATTTTCCCTTGTAACTTCAGTTTGTATTCTCTGAAGTTCCAGGTGCTGACTTTTCCCCATGAACTAGGTAAACGATAGATGTTTGATTGATTAAAATAAGATTGTTAAAAAAAAAACAAAACCTTTTTGAGTTGCTTTCCTTTAGAATAGCAGATCAAATAACCTGTGCTAGCAGCCATCCTGGGTATGCTAGGGTGCTTGCTGCTATAGTAAACCTCATCCGTGTTCATCTGAGAGAGTCTATCCAATGTTCTGGGGACCTTTGGTTTCTTGTGATATTAAAATACCAATGGGCTTTTTTCTGTCTACATGCAAACAACATGATAATATCTGCAAATGTGTTAATTTGAAAGATTTTGTCATCCCTCTTCCATATGGGCTCTCTATTCACTTTGTTGATCCCACACTCCAAAAAGAATCTTTTTTTATAACATGCCCAATTAGTGATCTGATTGCCTTCCTAAGCAGCCCATCCCAGTAATGGACAGCTCTCATTGTTAAGAAATGTTTCCCAACAATGAGTCTAAAATTTATCTCTGCTCCTAGTTCTGTTTTCTGTGACCAAAGAGGACAAGTTTTCCACATGACAGTCCTTAAAAAATTCATTTGGCTACTCTCCAGTTTATTAATGCCTTTTCTATAACGTGGAATGGAGCACATTACTGCAGAGCTGGTCAGACCAGGGCAAGGCAGGGCAGGGCAGAGGATCCTGGGTATTACTTTTGATCTTTTCTAGTCTTCAGGGACTTCCCCCTTGATACAAGTCCTGCTAATAACTTCAGAACCACCAACTCCCAACATACCCCTAGGTTTCTATCATCCAGCCCTCCTGAATGCAACAGAGAATTTTAAAAAGAGGTTTCTTTCATTAGTTTCTCTCTCCACCATCATGTCACAAATGGCCCTTTCTTTTATTCTTTTTGATCTTGGACATCTTGGCATTTGGAGGAATTATAAGATTCCAAATTGGGTAATCAATCAACCAACCATTTACCCAATGCCTATTACGTTCCAGGCACTACATATGAGGTGCTGGAGTAAAAAAGACACATAGCATTTGTTTTCAAGAAGTGCCCTAGTTCTCCTACTTTGTTTCATTATGTTTTTTCCTTCTCCACATTTTGTGTTCTAAATTTATTCAAGAGAATCTTCTGTTTGTGAACGTCCATCATTTGTTCTAGATTCTCTATTCTGGCTTATCTTCTCATTGACTGCTACTTTTGTGTCCTCATTTCTACTTTTCTTTCACGTTTCTTTTTTTTTATTTTTTTTTTTTGCTATTTTCATTCACTGTTATTTACGGGGACTTCAAACCACTCATTGTCATATTTCTTCTGTTCTCGGAGATTTTCAAGTCAATTTCATTTAAGTCATAATACTTATTGTAGTGTTTTTATTTGGTCATTTACCAGGACAGGAAGGCCGCCCCATTCTGGCATTTTGCCATACATTTTTGCGGATGCCCCTTCACATCAGGAAGGGTGATAAACTAGCCTGAGATTGCCAGAGATCATGTCTTCCCAGGCTTTGAGCAGTTGGCATTATACCCCAGCTAATGCTTGGGACACCAAGTCCTGCCCAGCCAGGTTATTTTGCCATTGATCCTGCCATTGAATATATATTCTTTCCTTTCTCCCCAAAATACAATTTGCCTATTGCTTTTGCCATGGGAAGAAAAATTAAATAATATTTTTCTTACTAATGGAAAGGGTATGAAAATTTACTGACCTATTTCTCTACTCAAAATTTTTGTGGTGTCCTAAATCAAAACTTCCTTCCAAGGTCACCCCTTCTGTATTTGTATTATATAAATATAAAATTTTTAAAAATTATAAGTACCTAAAGAGTAGTGACTTTCATTTTTTATCTTTATATCCTTGATACCTGACACACAGAAGGTATTTAATGAATGTTTGTTGATTGATTGGTGAGGGGAAGCCGAGCCTTTTCATCCTTATTCAAGCCTCCAATGGCATCCTTTCCTGTCTTTTCCCCAAATGCCAGAAACAATTTTAACTCTCTCAGATTTTTCTGGACATGGCTAATTCTGGAGCATTTCTAGACACATGCTCACACTTTGTTGGGATTTGATGTGACCCACACATTGTAACGAAAGCTCTGCAAAATTGACATTTATCAATTGACAACTGCAGACAGGCTTCCTCCATCACTATCATCAGTTTTTCCTCATGTTTTTCAAAAGAAAATAGTATTTTAAGGTACAACAACAATTCCACATAGTTCATGTCTCAAACTACTTTCTCCAATCTTTGGAAAGTGGCCAGTGTTTCCAGATGTGGTATATTCTCTGATTGGTAAAATTCATTTGGACAGATGAAGACAGTTTTTTCCTTGTCTTCCTCAGCTATTGGAATCTGATAATATTCATCTGTATCTTCAAACCTGGTTCAGTCCATAACTCATCAGACTATCCTTTGACCACTGCAACTCCAGTGGCTGCCTCTACTTCTACAGTTGCACCCTATTTCTCCCCCAATTGTATGGCTGTCCCTATGAGGTTACCTTCCATCTGCTCTGGAGATATCTCATATACAGATGGTGATTTATATGATGTGTGTTACATGAGACTGGGAACTCCATAATGCAGGGGGATTCAGTGCTAATAATAAGCCCAGTGCCTGGCATACAGTATGTGCTTAATAAACGTTTTGTTCACTGACTGATGCAAAGGCAGCCCCTCACTCTGCCACCTTGCTCTTGGAACTCTGTTTCAAACCTCTCTGTTATAAATTATTATTTTTGTAGTTATTACCTGCCTACTGGATTATAAACTATGGGAGGACAGGGAGTTTTATCTAAAATTTCTATTTCTTTTAGGCCCTATATAGTACTTTGTCCATACTACATGTCTAATCATTGTTTGATGAATTGGATTGAAAATGTCTAAGAAGCCAGAATGTCAGCAAATACTTTTGACATGGACAGCTTGGGCATTAATATTATTTAAATGTTTGGAAACATGAGTACTCAAAAGAGAAAGGACCCGGCACTAATTAGTTTCAGACTATTTTGATGTAATATGAAGTAGCATTCAGAGAAACATTTCCTCTGTGGTGCCTATAATATGTAAGTATAGTTACAGTCATTGAGAGTATTTAAAGGATGCATTTGACATGGGAAAAACTCAAGCTTAAGATTTCCTCCCTAATTCTATATACCCAAAACTTGTTGTTGAAAGATCAAATTGAAATGTTGTTCTAACTCTGTCCTGTCAAGATTTTATTCAAAGAAGAAGGAAAATCCTCAAGCAAAAAAACAACCCACCAACAAAACAAAACCTCCAAACAACTCAGTTGTCAGAGTGATGTTAAACATAGGAACCACGTACAATTACCATTATTCACACAGGGATCTGAATCTCCCACTTCAGAAATAGAGATATCTTTTTTTCTCTACCTTCAGGTTTGGGGAAGATGCTTCCTTCCCCACCTCAGAAACTCCTCAGAAGTCTGTCTCATCTTTAAGGGGAAGAAATATAAACAGTTCCTTCCTGGTGCTCATTCTTATACCCTTTGACCTTTCTGCTCTCTTCTCTTGGGCCTCCCTTTTCCCCCCTCCTCCTTTATTGTTTTGTCAATCTCCCTTTAATAAAAGAAATTAGTCACCACTGAAACCAGTCAGTCTTTGAAAAGCAGGAGATGAATCCAGGAAAGGAGCCGGAGAATTCTTTCTTCCCCCAGGTTATCACAAACCTTTTTGGGCTCTGTATAATTGGATTCATTATTTAGCTTGTAGTTGATTTAGCAGAGAGAATAAATAGAGAAATTAAGAACCAGAAGCGAACCAAGAAATCCCCTGGATTGAGAAAGCCTCTCACACAAAGGCCACCCTGCTTGGGATGACTGGGTGGGAGGCTGCCCTCCAGGTGTACTGAGTGAAGCTCTTCATTCCTTCAGCTGGTGCTCTGCCACAGGACCCTGCTTGTTTTCTGAGTATTATTTAGACTCTTTTGCAGCAAGAGTTTGTCAGTTATTGTTAATTTTTTTCTATACTTTCCTTCTCTTGTTTCACTATCATCTTAAATGATTCTCGAAATAATTGCCTTCCACACACCAGAAACCACTGAAATATCACTAAAGGTGACTTCTGGGAATGCTCTGAGAATTACAACACTGGCACAGTCCCTTGGACTCTCTCTCTATATATATTATATATATACATTATTATATATATATAATATACTCTCTATATATTAATATCCACTCTCTAAAAAAAACTAACAACCACACAGAATTTTTTTTTAAAGTTAAATGAAACACAGATATATGGAAACCCACCTAGCATTCACCTGACAGAGGACTAATTAAAGGTCATGAAACCAGATTCATCCAGCCAAGGCCAGATATTTTCAGCAGCAAAGTGACAGTGAAGGACACACACACAGGACCACAGCCATCACAAAGTGAAACCACATCCAAATTCTTTCTCGTCCCAGCCAATTCGTGCATCACTCTAGAAGTTGTGGGGAAAACTCGAGAGGAATAAGAGATGACCTGTTTTTTTGGATCTTGGGGTCTAGTCAGTAATGGATAGCTCTCCTGTACTCAACTACTACATTACCAGTTCAAAATATCCTGGAGACAAACTCGACGTGTTCAAAATAGAACTAATTATCTTTCCTCTCAAATCCACCTCTTTTCCAAAATTCCCTTAGTGTTGGGGTCACCCCCATCCTTGCAGTCACTCAGCTTTTAAAGCTTTAGAGTTTTTTAGAAGCAACTGCCCAAAATGGCTACTTCTATGTTCATAACCTTTCTCACACAAGTCCTTTTCTCTTCACTCATACAAGTTGACCCTCAAACAAGATTGTTGCAATGGCATTTGGTCTCCCTGCCTCATCTCCCTGTCTATGTCAATCCATTCGCCACACAATGGAGTGATTTTCCCAAAGCACTGGTATGACCATGTCACCCTTAATTCAACAAACTTCACAGGCTCAAGAGAACCTCTATGACTAAATATAAACTCTTTGTTTAGTCTTTAATCTCTTTTACAACCTTGTCTTTTCCTATGTTTCAAGTCTCCTTACACATTACACCCCTCCACTGACCTTGTGGTCCACTTTTACTGGCCCATTGGTCATTCTTCATATAAAGTTCTCCATCTCCTATTTCTGTCTATTTGTATGAACACCTGGAATGCTTGCCCTTTTCACCTTTGCCTCTTGGATTTCCTATCTCCCTTTAAAAATCAGGTCAAGTGTCACCTTCTGCAGAAGGCCATTACTGGTCCCTCCTAGTGACCTGTGTCTTCCTGTGCAATGTTACTTTGTGTCTGTGTTGAACGTGTCTTGTTTAAAAATACAGTGTGTAGGGGTGGCCAGGTGGCACAGTGAGTAAGACTGCTGGCCCCAGTGTTGGGAGACCTGGGATAGGTTCTGGCCTCTGATACTCGGCACCCACATAAAAATTATAATAACTGACCATGTAACCTTGAGCAAGTTACTGAACCCCAATTGCTTAAAAAAATACAGTGTGTGTATGTCTTGTATATACTTATTAATATGTTGTCAACCCAATGGAATATAAGCTCGTTGAATATAGATTTTTTTTTCATTTTTGTCCTATCAGTGACTCATGCATAGCAACTGATGAATCTGTGATTTTTGTCTCTGCAGGTCCTACCTCGAATGGCATAGCCTGAAACTCAAGTCACACATTCTCAAATTTAGTAATTCTCATCCATTTCCTTCTATAAACCCTCTATGGAGGATCTAATCCAGGGGTGGGGAACCTGCAGCCTGGAGGCCACACGTGACCTTAATCCCTTCATAAAAGGATTTTTTCTTTGAAGTTTGGAGTTAAAGAACTACATTCTGACTCAGACTCTTACCAGTAACTCTAACCCTAAGCCTTCAACTTTATTCTAACCCTAAATCCGACCCTAACCCTAACCTTAAATGTGCAGGTTTCCCACCGTTGAATTCTAATCAATACTTGAGGCCTTTTATTTTTTGGTTGGTAAACCAAAAGTCAGCTAGATGGCCTGGAGTCAGGAAGAGCTCAGTCCAAATCCAGACTCAGACCCTTACTAGCTATGTGATCTTGGGCAAGTCACTTAACCTCTGTTTGCCTAGGAGGCAGCTAGATGGCTCAGTGCATAAAGTGATGGACCTTGAGTCAGGAAGACCTGAGTTTAAATTTGGCCTTGGACGCTTACTGGCTGTGTAACACTAGACAGGTCACTTAATCTCTATTTGCCTTAATCTGCTGGAGAAGGAACTGGCAAACCACTCCAGTATCTTTGCCAAGAAGAGCCCCTGGACAGTGTGGTCCATGAGATCATGGAGTGTTGGAAATAACTAAACAACTGTTATAGGAATGTTAATTTTTAAGATCTTCCCTGCCCCTAGGTTAAGTGCACCTGGAGCCTGTGGTGGGAGGCTTGTTTTTCAGGAATACCTACACCTTGGTGCTTTGTGATTGGGCAGTGGGTCAAGAGGATTGTTACATTCTCTGGCCCAGGAGAAGGCTACATAATCCCTTGATGGGAGGCTTTGCTTTGGGGCTCACTTTGAGAAGTGTTATGTGATTTGATCAGATGAGACTCTGGGCAGCCGTTAAGAGCCCCTTGGCTTTGAAAACCCAGATGTTGATGCTTCCCTCTCTGGTAATTGTGATTTGGTATGGATGTAATGGTTGGACAGTTGGAGGCCTGTCTGCTCGAAATGTTTCTATCTGTGTACTCTGAAGTTCGGGGTGCTCATCTTTTTCCTCGAACTAGGTAAATGCTATGTTTGATTGATTAAAGCAAAATTGTTAACCTATTTTGAGTTGCTTTCCTTTAGAAAAGCAGATCTAAGAATCTGTGTTGGCAGCCACCTTGGGGACACATGTGTGCTTGCTGCTACAACAACAAAACATTTTGTGGGTACTAGTGTAGTAGCTGGTGTGTCTGTTATCCCTCTGTTCTCAATAAAGTTTGTTTTATTTTATTTTATTTTTTGCTTTTTGGAGGGGGAGGAAGGGCAATTGGGGTGAAGTGACTTGCCCAAGGTCATACAGCTAGGAAGTGTGTCAAGTGTGTGAGGCCGGATTTGAACTCAGGTCCTCCTGTCTCCAGGGCCGATGCTCTATTCATGCGCCACCTAGCTGCCCCCATCAATAAAGTTTCAATGAAGGACTGGACCACATTATTCCTTGACCATACATCTGCTATATGTTTTATTCCCTGTGGGGTCCTGATTGGGAAAAAGTCCTAACATATAGTACTAAGTGAAAAGTCACAAAAAACTTGAACTCTCTGAAAGGTTGAAGCCCAAACATGGTGACCTATTATGATCATAACTTAGATACTGAATTGTATTTTAGACACTGAGTCATAACTTGACTATGAAAGCCTAAACAAGAATATTGTGACCTATATGTGACCAAGAAATGATCAATGCATAAACTTATGTTTGAGAATAACATTGACTGAACTCTCAAGCTCATTACTAGGCAGAAATAAAAAAAAAAACAAAGTGATGCACTCTTTAGTTCCTCCTCCCTTTGTCTGTTTTCTATAATTACCACAGGGATTCTGGGGGTTCTTAGCCGGGATCCATTGAACTATCTGGCAGCTGTCCCAGACTACCTCAGTTTGTACGTATTCATACTGACTGATTAAACCACTACCTATAATCAATCTAGAGCTCTGTGGCCTCTTTCTTTGGTATCAAAAGAACACTCCATGGTCATGGGGGAGATATGGTTCCCCAGCCAGGGAAATTCCAGACCTTACATTCCCCTTTTTTAGTCAACTGAACATTTGTTGCCTACCTGCTATGCATTAGGCATTGTGCTGGTGGGGATGCAAAGACCAAAATGAAGAGAGTCCCTGCCCCCAGGTAGCTTGAACAGGTTTACTTTTGCCTAGTAAATATCACAAAAGTTTCCAAATAACTACAATTCAGAGGATACTCTTTGTAAATCTTGGGCCCATTTTGATATTCAATTTATCTGCTTTTCAAAAACATCAGCACATTCTTTATATCATACTTCCCCTCAAGCAACTTAGCACCGGAAGACTGTTATGGAAGAGAACTTTAGGGTTAATTATCATGAGGAATAACTTTAGGCTATAGGCAATGCACTTTGTAGTAGATTACTGCAAAAGGAAGAAAGAAAACATTCTGGCCACTGTGACTGTAACCCTGGGTTAACTGGTAACTGGCAATTGAAACAAAAGCTAATGATAGCTCTGAACCCAAATCATAGAGAATAAGATTGCTGAGGGATACTGGCCTTGCATCTACACCACAGCATGATGTGTAACTTATTTTGACAAAGAAATACAACTGGAAACAGGGGGATCACTAGGTTTAACTACCATTATTTAAAAAAAAAATTTTTTTTGCCTTTTTTGGAAGGGGGAGGGCAGGGCAGTTGGGGTTAAGTGACTTGCCCAAGGTCACACAGCTAGTACATGTTAAGTGACTGAGGCTGAATTTGAACTCAGGCCCTCTGACTCCAGGGGCAGTGCTCTATTCACTGAGCCACCTAGCCACCCCTAACTACCATTATTTAAATCATAAATAAGTTTAAGTTAATGTATAAAGTATATAAAGGAAGACTATGGAACAGTCAGCTTCCTAAAGAGAGGTATTTTCTAGTTAACTATGCAATCTTTCACATTGCCTATACAAATCACAATGCACATCAGGTTTCTTTGCTGACACTAAATTTTTAGACATATGAAAAATT
Source organism: Petaurus breviceps papuanus (assembly GCF_028583685.1). Taxonomy (NCBI): domain Eukaryota; kingdom Metazoa; phylum Chordata; class Mammalia; order Diprotodontia; family Petauridae; genus Petaurus; species Petaurus breviceps. Next base: position 12,590,825 of record NW_027185655.1, on the reverse strand, counting down.
TTAGTTTGCATTCTCTTGGTTTCTATTATTCATTACACAAGTTTCTAAGGCTAAGCTTAAGAGTTGATGTCACTCTGAATTGGGAGAGGGTGCTTCCTCAGTGAGAGATCCCTATGCAGATGAAATCATAGGTCTAGTCAAAAACAAAAACAAAATGAGCCAATGAACCTCAAACACTGTTGTGCCGGTAGAGTGACAATTTAGGGCAGGCTGTAGCAAAATGAAGGGGCTCTGGAGACTGGTGATGGATGTATGACTGTATCCAAGGACCAGCTGGGCCCATCACTAAAGGCTTGACTATCAAGTAACACAAATTTTCTCAGCTAACCCAACCCAAGAGGCTCTTCTTAACGTATTGAAGGATAATGATTTGAAGTGGTGAAGAAAGCGCCCATAGGGGTAAAATTACAGCTCAATGAAATATTCTATTAGACAAAGAAGAATGAACATGGTATGTTACATAGTACATAAGTCACTAAAGTTGGCATCAGAAAACCTGGGTTTTAGCCCCAACTCTATCACTTCTTAGTCACATGATCTTGGCCACCTTAGCCTTTGAAAACCTCAGTTTCTAATAACTGAACTGTCTTCCCTGTACGGTTGTTGTAAGAATCACATAAGATAATGTTTTAAGTATTTTGTAAATATATAACAGTTATGTAAATACCAGCAATTATTCAATAAACAGAGAAATATCATTATCTGTAAAAGTTTTGTCTTGGGACTTTTCAGATTTGATTTTTCTCCTTCCTCTTGATAAATTTATCTTTTAAGTTCATCATTTCCTATCTGCAACATGAAGAGGATTTAAGTTACTTGATGATGAAGAATGTGTCAAAAATCAATTTGGCTCAACTGCACTAGCAATTTTAAGCACAAACTGTACTATGTGCATAGCACATACATACAATACACAAACATTGCCTGTCCTTTGGGAGTTTGGTCCACTGGGCACATGGAAAGGACTCAATGCTGGAGTGAATTATTTAACACCTAAATGAATAGAGATGGTGTAAAACCTAGTGAAAGGATTCACGGAAGGACTTTGGAAGAGTTGTGTTTTCAAAAGACTTGTGTTGCTATTTTTTTTGTTCATTTCTTTTTAATTTACTTATTTTTAGTTTTCAACATTCATTGAATTGTGTTGCTATTTAAATGTCAAGGACTGGCATAAGCAGGTTGCCATTCTGAGGACTGGACACAGAAAAGCCTCTCTTTATCTTATTGTATAGATTCGGGGGTATAGTAAGCAGGCTCTTAATAATAGCCAAAAATTACTTTGGGCTTTCTTTTTTCTTTTGGTGTCTGTCAGAAGAGTCGTACATTTAAACACAAAGGAAGACAAGAACATTGAACATGGAAAATCCCGGGGGAGCAAAATCATGCCTCCCATTTGGTTTCCTTTTGGGCTTCTGGGGTTGGGGTTTCAGGGTGTACTGTAATGGCAAGCAAAGAAGTAGTTAACATCTTGTTTCAGCTATTTAATTTTTTAGCACCTTGTTTCAATTCAAGTTTCTTTTAAGCCTTGACTATGATTATATAAAGTCTTTGTTAAGAAACAGAACTTGTGAACCCCTCTTGCTGATGCAACAGACAGGGGCAGGACAGGGAGGAGCTTAAATGACCATATATAAGGAGAAGCCCAGGCTGGGAGAGAGCAGAACTGAGAGAGCACTTGTGGTGCTGGATTTTGAGAAGGGAACATTTCTGGTGGTGGCACTGTCTCTTCTGTCTGTGTTGATTCTTGTTTGTGATGTGTGTTGAGTTCTCAGACCTTGTTGGTGGGTCTGTGTTGATTTCACAGGCAGATAGTGAACTGATGATGGTGCTGGCAATATGAATGTTATTGTGGCTTTGTTAAACTTTGTCTTCCCAGAAACAGGAACTTCGAAGGACTTGAGGTGGACTGTAAACTGTGAACTTTATTAGGAGCTGGACAAGGAGCTGAGAGCTTCCTGCCTTGGAATCCAGGTGACAGTTGGGTAGAATCTGGCAGGAGCTGGGACCATGGAAGAGGAACCATGGAATCTGAGAGCCAGCCTCGAGTCAAAATGAAAAGACGTCTTCTTGGGTATCTAATGCTTACTGAGAAGATTATGATTTACTGGGACCTAGGGGTGGAGAACTTTGACCTTTTTACTTTGTGTCCCTTAAGGAGGCCTGCTCCTTAAGGATGATTGAGTTAGGGACTTACTGAATGATATCTTTTGCTTCAAACTAGGTGACCACTTTGGTGAAAACTATGTGGCCACTTTAAGTGATAACTTGTTATATTACAACATTGTGAATGCTGTACTTTGGTTTCTGTGAATGTTTTGCTTTACTTTACTGCTGAATAAGTAGAGAGTTCACTATACTATATAATCAGAAGCTTAAAGCTGTTCACAGCAGCAATCCTCTGGAAAGCTGCCCATGCTTGGCTTTACATGTACCTGAACAGCTTCCAAAGGAAATATTCTTCCCAAATTTTTTTCTCAATGCCTTTGTCATAGAATAGTGGGGAGAGGTCAAGGGTATTCCAACAAAGGCTTATCATAACTTATTTGTTTCCTTCCTACACAGCAGTTCAAAATATTAGGTTGGGTTGATGATTTTAAAAGAATAGAATGAATTATGATATGTTGTAAGTAACTATATTATGATCACCTAAAAGATTCATGATATATATATATAAATATATATTTATGCACAATATTAATTTTACTACAGGAAAACAAATGCTAAAAAAGCCTTTGGTATAATATAGCTGATTTTTTCCACTAAAGATATTTCTTTATTTGTAACAACAGCTGAATGCAATGCAAAAAGTGTTTTTTTATCAACTTCTTTAAAAATTACTTCAAGAAGCCTCTTCCTTAAAATAGTGAAAGAATACTTTCACCTAAGTGCAGGCTTTTGGAAACAATTTCTTCTGTGGTTGGCAAATCAATTTCTCTACAAAAGGCTGTAACTGAGTGTATTGTAGATTCTGTAGCTATGAATAGAGATGTATTCAACCTGTCTGGAAAGTTTGGATATCTTTCAACAGCAGAATCATCAGTACAACTTTATTGCTGAAGCTGAGACTGTTAGGTCAGGTTTCACTTCCAATCTGGCCTCAGAGCAACAAGGAAGGTGACTAATACAACTGGTGCTTCCAATAATTTCTAAAAGCATTACTGCATTGAGGGATGCTATTGTGATGAACCTTTTTGCAAGAAATAGAGGCATTTGTTACATGTGACCTCAAAAGGAAAACTTTTCATTTCTATAATTTATAACATGCCTCTTGAGCTCTTCCATATATATATATATATATATATATATATACTGGAAGACCTATGTTCACATTCAAAGGTATTTGGATTTAGAAAGGGAATATATGAAAAGAGAGAATGAACTTTTACTGAAGATAAGATCTTGCTGGCAATTTTTGGGAGGAGGAGGAAGAATTCAGTTGGCAATCTTTGAGAAAGAAAAATTAAAAGAAATTCTAAAATTTGAAAAGATTATTGAGTTTCAATTACTCTTTGGAAACTCTAGGCTTAGTGAGCCTCTGGGCCATAATGAACTTAAACTCTATGGTGCATACCATGGAGAAACAGAGGCATCTGGACAAACAGTCAGCTTTATTTAGGCCAAAAGGTTAAAAGTTAGTGGTTAAATAAGTACCCCAGAAATCTGCAGTTGTGGCCAGATGAAAAATGTAATTAAGTCATTGGGACAACCAAACTATCAAAATATTGTAAAGTTCATAGCAGAAAAACCAGAGCTCCAGAATGTCATATTGCTGTGACAATATGTAAGGGACAAGGAGGCATATTAGAATTCAGAAAGTAGAGCCAAGCGTATTCTTTCTATTGCCTTGGCTGACAGGCAAGAGATTTCTAAGAGATTTGTGATGTTTTTTCATAATGTTTCCTGAATGTTTAACAACCGTATCAAGTAACAAGCATTGCATCATGATAGATCTTATTGGATAATTTGTCCACAGGGGAAGAGGCAGTTTCTGGCACTGTATGTAAGCTGGTGAAGGAATTAACCTTGGAATGATGTTACAGGTTTGGAGACAGGGCTCAAAATATTAAAAATGGAATTTGGATCAAGCCACTCTTCTCTCTGATTTGTAGGAATATATCTATAAATTAAATGACCTTTGATACTGAGAAAGAAAAAGTATATAGCCCAGTCAGTTGTAAGAGCTGGATGTAGAATGGCAGTGGTAGAAGCTATAATCAGGAGTAAGCCTTGTGAGGGGAGTCATAAAAAAGAGGCCTTCCTTTGGGACTTAAGAGTATTATCTTCCTATGGAAGATATAGGCAAAGCCATTAGCAGTTCATTGAGACAAATGAATACATTTCCTTAATGAGGCATAGGGATGAGTCTTTGCCTCATGAACACTAGTCAACTCATTCACACTTTTTTGAGGATGAGTGATTATAGCTCAGCATTTGGAATGTTTTGATTGGTTTGGATAATCATAGATAGGAATGATACATTTGCACATAAGCCAAAAAAAGGCAGTCAGCTACCGCAGTTGGTCAGATAATTAAAGAGATGGGGCAGGAATGGAGCTAAGAGTAGACCTCTGTTGAGGTGGTGGGGGTGTTAAAGTCTCTGTATCTGTTGTTTGGTTGTTTCCATCTTATCTGGTTCTTCATCTCATTTGGGGTCTTCTTGGCAAAGATACTGGAGAGGTTTGTCATTTCGTTCTCCAGCTCATTTTACAGATGAAGAACTGAGGCAAATAGAATTAAGGGACTTACCCAGGGTCACATAGCTAATAAGTATCAGAGGATTTGAACCCAGGAAAATGAGTCTTCCTAACTCTAGGTTCAGCACACTCTGCCCTCTATCACTTAGCTGCATATTGATAGTGTATGGGCAACTGTGAACCCTCTATGTCATTTCCTTATTTCAGTGATGTGAAATGAATGTGATGTGACTGTCCTACATATAATATTGTGAGCTTCTTGTTAACAGTAGAGATATACATGACAGAAAATTCAAAGTTTCAACGGAAATGTGAAGGAAGGCAAAAAACAAACCAAAGACAAAAGATTCTGAGAAGCCCTCAAGGGTTAATTCAGATTGTGTAAGTAACCCTATGTCTTGGAGATACTGGGCCACAGATTAAACTGTCCAATTCCCACATTTTCCAGCTGAGGAAACTGAGTGAGTAGCCCAAGATGATTCAGGGAGCAGAGGAAGGATTTGAAACTATGCCTTATGATTTCATACTGAGTTCTCTTTCCATTCCACTAATGTTTCCAAGAGCAAAATTACAGGGAAAGAAAAAAGAGGTACTATTAACTCTTAACCAAATGTACTTTCTCTGCTATGCATCAGTATTCTACTATGGACTTCAATGAAAACCAAACACTAGAAAAAGAGTATATGGAGAGATAAATCAGAGAAAGAAAACTACCGACTGACTTCTAGTTAAGATGAAAGCACTCAGAGGAGCCCAGTTTTACTTACTTTCCCCCAAGGTGCTTGTTGCTTCCCCAGTGGTTTGGGGAGTGTAGCCACACTCAGGGTTCTTGTGCTTATCTGGTGGCAGCTGGTCAGCCGTCGCTCTTTGTAAGGCAGACAGGCCCCTTCTTCACATTATTTCTCCCCTCAATGATGGCAGGGACGGGGCTGAAAGTATGGCTAGTGGTTTGGGGAGAGCTGCTATTTCCAATGTTCTTGGATTCAGGGTCCTGAGCTATCTCTATCAAGGTCTAAGGAAGGTGATGGTCAAAGTATCAATGTATAGTTTGTCTTGCCTGGCACATGCACATACTTTCAGGATACCTTGCTGTCTCAGTTAGGCTGGTTTGCTTGCCTTGAAGAAGAGAGTAACTCTATAGCAAGTAAAAATAGAGTCTCAGAGGGAATTTTATTATTTTTCCACAGGGGCTATAAGAATACGTAGAAGAAATTAAGCAAAGAAACTCCCAGGTCATGTGACCAGCAAGAGAAAACATTTTCTTGGTTCCTACAAATTCTCAAAGTCCCACCAAGAGAGAAATAATGCACCAGAGGTAGAGAAATTATAGTTGAATTCACAGAGCATGAAAGTGAGACATCTGACAAGGTAAAAAATCTATTCAGTAACACTGAAAAATGTTCTTCAACATGTTTACTCAGCACCCCTTCTCCACCAGTTCCATGTGCTGGCAAGAAGTTAACAGAGAGGATATTAAAATTAGAAGGAAGGATGAGTACTAAATACTTAAAGAAATTATAAAGGAATAAAATAAATATTACAAGAAAAGGGAAATTGGACCACTATCTAGTGAAACACCGAACACCTTTGGAATTCCAAGATAACGTGGAACACAAGATGATATTCCAGAATGTTTCAAAAGAAAAATAAAAATGATGCAAGTTAAAAGGAAACAATTTTCAGACTTTATAATAGCCTTCACAGCAGAAATTACTGGCAGGTTAGAAAAAATTTGAACTCAGAATGAAAATTTTCTCCAAAGAAACGAAAGAGATTTAGAATACAAAAAATACTTAAGTGAAGGATAGTTTGGAAGAACAGAGGGAAAAAATACAAACATTAAAAAAAAGCATGTGATTGCTATACAAATCAATACTAGTGACCTTGAAGACAGGAGTGCAGAGAAAACTAAAGGATCATAGGCATCTCAGAACAACCTAAGAAATGGAAAAATCTGAATATTTTATTCAAGGTAAAAAAAAAAACACACTTTCCCAGAAATTCTAAATATAGAAAAAAGCAACCATTGAAAGAATCCGTCAATAACTCCCAGAAAAACCCTAGCTTCAAATTTTAAGATGCTTAATGATTAGACTAGATATTTCCAAAAAGAAAAAAAAACATATTCTTCAAGTGGATGGGAGAAAGAACTTCAAATATAAAGAAAAGGAAGTCTGGATAACACAAGACTATTTTTTACTCATTAGAAACCACAGAAGTGAATGGAATAAAATATTCTAAAAAGCAAGGGAGCTCAAGATGTAACTAAAGGATGTATTTTGCAAACCTGAGTTTCATTGTCAATGCATAAAATAAAAAAAATAAAACTAAAAAAAAATTTAATGTATTCATTCTTTCCTCCCTAAAAAAAGAGCCAACCCAGTTGTTACCATAATATTTGACCTGGAAACATCCCAAACAACAGAAATACTAGAAAGATACATATGTTCAGTTATCAAAGAAGGAATAAATAATGGAATAAACTACTCCATCTATAGATAATTTTTTTAAAAAGAGAAAAAGTTTGACATATGGGATATAAAAAGAAAAAATGAAGGCTCATCAAGAAATTAAAAAAAAATACCTGAAGGAATAAAGATAAATGCAGATTTTAAAGAGAAGTTAAGATGAAAGAGCAGAACTGAAATAATATGAACCTCCAAACCAGTATTTTGTGGGACAAAATTACAGAATGGGAGGGTACATAAATAGGGACAGGGGAAAGTTAGAAGATAGAGGTAAGACATGTGGTTTGCCCTTACTAAGTCCATGGGAGAACAAAGAAAGGAAGATAACACATGGAGTCTCTCAGCAAGAGGAGGGGCTACAGAGGAAAAAGAGAGGTGGCAAAAGGGATAGAAAGCAACTAAGGAACAAAAATGGAATGTTTCAACACAACTTGAGATACAAGGTCTCAGAGGGATAAAAGGTATGCTTCTGTAACAGGAAACAGGGATGTTGCAATGACTTTAAACTGTGGCAAGATGGTGTACAAGGACATCACTTCATCTGAGAAAATGTTGTCCTTTACTGACTATAGCCCATCTTGGGAAAAGAAAATTTGGAATTCCTGGGGAAACTTGTACCCAGAAGTATGGAGAGACATGGTTCCAGAAATAAAATTGCATGGCAAATTAGAATTATTATGGGGAAAGCAGAAGGCAGAACTCAATCACGTGACTAGGACAGAGGGTAATTTCTATAATAAAGCACTGCTCTTCTCATTACATCCCTGATGAGTGAATACTTCTATAAATGAGGTACAACAACAAATAGGGACGATGGGGGAAAATCTAGAAAGGCAAGAGAAATTGGTTAGAAGAAGGAACTTAGCATTAGTACTTCAGAAGCTTGGTTGTTGTTTTTGTTTGCCCTTCATTTCCATGAGGAATACAATGAGATCAAAGAAGGAATAAATAGATACAAACCATGAATCACAGAATAAAAGTTCAGAATAAACACAAAGGGACTATAGTTAATAAAGAGAATGAAAAAAATCATCCTTAGAAAAAGGAAAAAGAAAAAAATTAGACTAATGAAGAAAATAAGTTGGGGAGTAGAGGAATGGGGATTTTAAATGAACCATTCAATTGGGAGGAGGAAAAAGAAGAGAGAAAAGAGTGAAAGAATCAACTTAAAAAAAAGAAATGGATAATTAAGAAATACCCAAGACTAAATGAGAAGTACTGATAAATGAAAAGAAAGGAGGGTAGGGGGAATACCTTTAGGAAGAGTGTTACTTTGAAGTGGTTTAAATAAAACTAATAATAGAGATAAAACAATGACTTCAAAAAGGAAAGAGAACTTAAAAACCCTAAAAATAATAACCTAGAGTAGAGACACAGATGAAGGAAAACATAACCCAGTTCTCATAAATTTAAATGTGAACTCATTAAATAATCCAATAAAATTAGAGAGACAGAATGGATAAACCCAAAAGACAAGCTTTTTAACAAGAAACAAATCTAAAGAGCAAAGCCACACATAGAATCTGAATGAGAGGATGAAACAATATTTATGATATATCAGATGAATTTAAAAATCAAACAAACTCAGGAGTTGCATTCATGCTACATTAATAGAATAATAGGAGGAAACTTTAATATTCCTCTATCAGAGTGAGATAATGAAAATACTGTTAGAGAATTAAAAGCTAAAAAATTTATGGCAACTTCTGAATGGGACAAGTAAAGACTACACATATTTCTCAGCATCAAATGTATAATAAGAGGATCAAAAACCATTACAGAAAACTGTGAAAGACAACTATAACGAAAAACATAAAAATCCTTGGCATACACTTAAAGCCATTGTCTGAGAAAAATGTGTGTGTGTGTGTGTATCTTAAAACCATACATTAACAAAATGGAAAAAGAGAGACTTAATGAATTATGTATTACAAAGAAGAGAGCTATTGAAAAAATGAACCCAAAAGTCGTACAAAAGCTGAAATCTTGAAAATTAAGGAAGAAATAAATAATTTGGAAACCACAGAGACTGATGAAGCTTAAAAGCTGGCTTTTTAAAAAAGACTTAACAAATGTGAGCAACTTTTACCCAAATTAGGAATTAGAAGGAAGGACAAGCAGGACAGCTTTGAAAGCAATGTATATTATTTATTATTAGTTAAAAAAAAGCAAAGTAGAGACTTACTTTTTAATGGTGACATAGTTTTATGTAAAATACTATTTTTTGTTTTGTCATGTATGTGAAGATGACTGTTAAACATCAAACTTAAGTTCAAAATAAAAAAAAATAAAATAAAAAGTATATACTGGTGGCCTGGAGAAATAATTATGATGCCACATGCAGTGTACTTGATAATAAATAAGTGAATAAAATGGATGATTGTGCAGGGCTCAATCACTAGTATTGTCAACAAAAATATATTTCCTTATTTTTTTAAAGAGCATATTTTACTTATATATGCAAATGATTATTTTTTTGTGTTTAAATTCAGAATCAAAATAATGGCAACAAATTTAATATAAAATATCCAAATTTATAGAAGTAAAGAATTTAAATAACTCCATCTCAGAAAAAGAGTTGGAACAAGTCATGAAAGAACACAAAAAAAGCAAATAAAATCCTTAGGATCCAACTACAAGAGTTTAGATCTGCTTGGAAAATTAGAATGCAGTCTGGGAGAAATAAATGGCTCTCAGACAACTGTCTGACATCACATATCATAGTTAGCTCCACAAGGATACATAACTTATATATAAAAAGCGATATCATAAATTAGAGCAAAATGGAAGGAGACTCCTTTCACAATGATGGATAGGGCAAGAAATCTTTAACTAAAACAAAAGTACAGAAAAGATTATAAAATTTTTTGATTAAATTATATCATAAAGTTTTTCACTAGGTGTGGTGGCACACTCCTATAGCCCCTGCTACTGGGAATGCTGAGGCTCATGGATTGCTTGAATTTGGGAGTTCTGAGCTGCAGTAAAACTAAAGTTGATTAAGCACTAAATCTAGTACCAACAGGGTAAGCCCCTGGTGGGGAGGGAGATCACTAGGTAGCTTAAGAAGGGGCAAACTGGTTCAGGATGTAAATGGAACGTGTCAAAGCTTCTGTGTTGAGCTAAATGAGGGTGGGGCCATGAGTAGCTACCAAATTTCCTGGTGGAGGTAGACAGGGAGACACACCTGATCTCAAGAAAGAAGGAAAGGAGAAAAAAGAAGAAAGAAAGGTAAAGTTTTGTACAATTTGCATAACAAAATCAATTCATTTCAGATTAAAAAAGAAACAATTAACCTTGGGGTAAAAATCTTAGTAGAAATTTCTCTGAAAATGGTCTAATAGCCTACATATATAGGGAATTGATATAAATATATAAGAACAAGAGACATTTTCTAACAGATAAATGTCAAAGGATGTAAACAGCTAGATTTCAAGTGAAGAAATCTAATCTATCAAGGATCATGTGATAAAATGCTCCAAATCAATTTCCTTTGAGCCAGTGATACTTGTAGCAGCAACCGCATTGGCATGCCAAGGATGGCGGTTCTTAGATCTACTTTACTAGGAAAGATAGTTGTGCAAGGGATCAAAAATCTTTTTTTTAATTACATTCATTAGTTCAGGGGAAAAATCAGCACCCTGAACTTGAGAGAAAATCCAAACAAATAAAACAGAGAAAATACAAAGCAGAGAAATAAAGACCAACAGACAGGGCTTCTAACTGTCTGAGAAATTAGTACAGATCAACAGACATATCTAGATGTCTGACCAAGGCAATACATACATAGTTACCAGGGAGAGAAGAGCCAGCATCTGGGTTTTTCAAAGCTGGGGGTCTCCTTAACAGCTACCCAGAGTCTCATCTGATGAAATCACAAGAACACTATTCCAATGAGTAAACCCCAAAGCAAAATGCTATCCTTAGAGTATATATACCTTTTTTTAGAGCCAGAGGGCATCACAACCCTGGTCACTCAGTGAATAATTAGAAATTAACAAAAGTTATATAAGTCTTCCTACAAACAAGCCTCCCCTAAGCAAGCTTTCCTTAATGGGCTCCACATGAGGTCTATTAATCGTCAGGGAAGATCTTAAAGTCCATTAACATTACAATACCACTGCTAGGTATATATCAAAAGGAGATTACAGACAGGGGAAAAGGATCCATATGCACAGAAGTATTTCCATAATAGCACTTTTTGGAGAAGCAGTGAACTGGAAACAAAGTAGGTATGGTTCCCATCAACTGAGGAATGGCTGACCAAATTATAATGCCTTAAAAATGACAAAAGGGACAGATTCTGAGAAACCTGGGAAGAGGTATGTGGACTGATACAAAGTGAACTGAAAAGAACTAGTTATACAACAAAACTGTTTGTACAATGACCACAAATTTTAAATGAAAACAATTTTTAAAGATTTAAGAGCTTCAATCAGTAAAATAAGCAAATAAAGTCCCAGGACAAGAAACATGAATGAAACATTAAAACAATGGAAAGAACAATGCAGAAACAAGTTTAGAAGGTGACTGACAAGCAGGACAATGTTGGTGGTACCATGTTCAATTTAAATGATAATTTAATATATAGCTTTGAAAAAGTTAGGAGTCACAGTTTCACAGCAAATGCCCTTTTTCTAATTTGCTGTTTTTTTTTCTAGCTCAAAAATTTAAAAAGAGAAACACTACTAAAGGATTCCATATGTATCACAGGTTAGATATGAATGTTATTATAATATGTGAAAATTTAAGAAACATGTATTATGTCAACACACTACACTAGTGCTAGGTCCTGTGATTTGAAAGATAAAAATGAAAATCAGTCCCTGTCCAAATTGAATTCGTGTTTTACTATAGGTTGTAACATGCAAACATGAGAAAATATAAAATAATTTGAGGAGTGAATGAGGAAAGGTTTCCCATAGAAAATAGCATCTAAGCTGAGCCTTGAATGAAATTTAAGGATTCAAACTGGCAGAAAATAATAAGATGTATGTTCTAAGCATTGGAGACAGCCTGGGCAAAGGTATGCTGGAGGTACGGGACTGATTAACTTCTGTAGCCTAGTCTGGCTGGAATGTAGATAATATAAGAAAGTAATGGAAGCCAGCAATATTGTCAATGTCGTTCCATAAGTTAATAAATAATCAATCTGCAAGCACTTATTAAGCAGAAACATTTGTGTCAGGCACTGTGCTAAGCTCTGGGAATACAAAGACATAATAAGTCAAATGGCAACTCCTGAAATGGGGTGATGGTCTATCAGGGAAGATATAGAACAATATACGTTTACATGAATGCAACACTGCAGACAAAGCTTGAGCTGGCTTTCTTGGGTAGTCATGACCCGACTGCTCAAGTGGCAGTTTTAAAAAGCTCTCTAGAGAGACTAGAGAAAAGAGAGTTGGAGGGAGAGAGGGGCAGTGGGAACAGCAGCAGAGAGAGGAAGGACACTTTCCAAGGGACTGAGTAGAAACTTTGTAATGATTGGAGCCTTTTCCTTCCCCTGTTTTATAAGCTTGGCTTAAGGGAATCTAGCAGGGAGTGAATGAATTATAGTTACTTAGAAAAACTGTTGGAGTAATAAATGAATTTTACTCCCTTCTTTGCCTTTCCCTTATGATTTACTGCCACGTACTGCATCGTTCATTATTAAGTGTTTCTTTCTTGTCTGAAATGTTGGTTTTTGGTTATTTCTATTTTAAAATGATAGTATACTAGATAGAGATGAGATAATTTTAATTTCATGCTGAATTTTTGTTTTGCTACAGTGTGGATAAAAGGGAAACCTGGGGACAACTGGGGACAAATTTAGCTTGATGAGAACACACCTCCTAGTTTAGCAAAGGAGTGACTGGAGGCTAGGAATATTTTATAAATTTTATTTGTAATATGTATTTTAAAGATTTTTAGCTTTGCATAGAAAGGAAATCATGCGAAATGGGGGCTTTGTCCCTCAGAAGCTAACCTCATTATTTCTAAACTTTTCACCAGCCCCCACCCCACACCTTCCCCTTCTCCCTGCCACCTCTCCCCTACTGCCAAGGTGAAAGTTATCCCTATCCAGGTCTGAGGACAAGTGGTGGTTCTTTTCACACATTTCTGAATGGACTTGGAAAAAATCACAAAACCATATTGATTGAATCCACCTCAATTTTATGTTATCTAATCTCCACCTGGTCCTTACTGATGTAATGCAAACATTCTTTTCTCTGCCCTCCCCCAGTGCACTTTCAAACCTCATTTGTCCTCAAGCTTCCCGCAATGCCCTCAGACTCTAATCTCTCACCCAAGGACCTTGCCTCATACTTCAACACACACATAAAATTGCGGTTATTTTTTGAGAGCTCCCCTTCACACCATTACAACATCTTCCCTCATGATCTTATTCAAGCCATTCTCAGATGAAGACCATCTACCTTTTTTAAAATCAAAGTCAACCCCTCTATCTGTACCATTGAAAGTCTGTCTTGTCTTTTCTATCAGATTTTCTCCACTCTCAAGACTATTATCTTTAATATCTCCTTATCTTCTCTCTCACCTTAAGACAGACAACAAAAACAACCCTTATTAGATGAATCATCTCTGCTAGATATCTTATATCTCTCCAGGTCGTGGTTTGACTCACCTGTCTCTTATCTTTTTCGCAGGGGCCTTGCTGCTAAAGCTTGGTTAGCATGGTTGCCTTGTGGGGGGCATATGGTGGGCATTTGTTGGGGATGACCGACTCCTTCTCTCCAAAGGGATTGCTTTCCTAGATTTGTGGTAACCTCCCCCAGGGCTCATTTGCCTGTTGATAGTTATTTAGAAGTTGTTTTTGATGGTGGTGAGGATAGTGGGCACCCCCTACACAAAGATTTCTCTCCTTTTAATCTAGCCTCAAATACTTAACTAGTGGTTTGATCCCAGATAAGCCACTTAATTTGTCTCCTGAATTGTAAAAGTGTGGTAATAATGTCATCTATCTTATAGGGTCATTGTGGGGATCAAATTAAAAAAAAATTGTAAAGTATTTTTCAAAACTTCAAGTTTTATATAAATGCGGTCATGATCATGATCATGGTCATCATTATAAAGACTTAAGAACTTTGATCAGTGCTCAACCACAGTTCCAGAAGACCCATAATGAAGCATGCTGACCACCTCCTGAGGAGAGATTCTGGATACATAATGAGACATCTATATTCTGGGCATGGCTAAAAGGGGAATCTATTTTACTTGAAAATTAACATTTTCTACAATTTTTTGGTATGCCATGGTTGGTAGAAATGGGAGAGAATGAGATTTTAATTAAAAAAGATAAATTTAAATAAAATATTTTTATTAATAAATAAATGTAATTAATTAAAAATGAAATAAAATAATTTAAATAAAAGGTAAATTTAAAATTCCTTAAGAATAAGAAGGTGATTTGTTCTTCCATAGTCTGTCCTTTATCCAACAACGGTAAATTAATTTCTGTCTGCAAAGTTCTGGGCTATGTATTGGGGGAAAGTAAAGTTTACATTTTGTTTTGCCTCAGATGCTTAGTAGCCATGAAACAAATCAGGCAAACTTTCTCCATCTTTGTGACTTCATTACAAAGAGGAAAGATAATACTATCCATCTCATAAAATTGTTCTGAGGTTCAGGTGTATTCGAAATAATCAACATATCATAAAAATTATTTTTATTTTTGCTAATTACTTGAATTTTCTCTTTTTCAAAATGTTAACTCTAAGATAGCAGGCAACATCTTATACTATTTAAAATCATACTTCAGGTAGTGTACTTATACAGTGCAGGAGAAACACTCTAAATCTTTCCACTGAAGAGATTTTACTTTCCTTAATAAACTGAAATTTACATCAACAAATGAAATTAGAAATGAAAGAAGTAATATTTACACCAGACAGAAGCCAGATGTGGAAGCACACTTCTCCAGATTAAACATTCACTCAGTTGGCAAGGAGAGACTTGGTTTCTCCATTTATCCAAATGTTTCATTTGAATGGATTCTAATTTCCTCTGATTCCTTTACTCTTTTCACCATCATTCTGTTGTCTTGTTTACCTAACAGTGGCTCTTACCACAGTTTTGTACAGCTGTTTCTCAGATGCACTAAATAGCTAATTTTAGTCTTTAGAAATTTTTAAATGATGGGACTAATCCTATATACCTTTCATAGAAAGAACCACTGACATCCATCTGAGTATTTCTCACTGGGGTGTAGCTCATTTTACTGAATATTTTCACTTGTTTCCTCAAAGCATTTCAAATCCCATCCCAATGAAGATTTATAAGTATATTTAAATTTTAAATTACATCATCATCAACCTGTTAACAAAAGCCAGGTAAAATGTGCCAAAATCTTGCTGTCACAAAATAGCAACAATATAGATTTTTTTTTATTAAAAAATCTTTTTCTCTCCTATTTCTACCAAACACATATGGATTTTAAAATAAAAATATAAAGCCCACCATACAATACTAACTTCACTAAGTATGAGACTGATACAATTGGAAAGAAGGAAAGAAACAAATGGACAAAACCCTTTTTACTTAACATGCTCTTTTGAACATGAACAGAGAACCTTCATAAATAGAACATAAACAGAAATTAGTTTCTGATAGTGACACTAATCACAATTAGCATATGGTAGGATTCAATTATAGCTTAATTCATTACCATATGGATCATATCACAATCAAAAACTCCAGTATATAACAACAAAAGGTAAAACCAGGGGGTTAGCTTATTTAACAAATTTCTGTCCACTGGAGAGAAAAGCTGGTCATCCTTTGTACTCAGAGGACCAGTGATGCCATGGTTAAAGTATAGTATGTTTGACTGTGACTGAACAGTTTAATATGAGCTGGGAAGACTCTACCATAGGTCAGGTACAAATAGACTGTTTGAATGGAGAAGTTTTTGGATTTACACATCTCACTTTTTCCTTTGAACTAATGGGATTCTACTTGGTTCGCAGAACATAGCATCTTCTTTGATATGAGCAGGCCATGCTTGGCAGTCCTGTGCCAGCATCTCTCATGTCTCCAAATCAATTATAAAATTCTCCAGGGAGACTTTGAGGGCATCCTTGTACTTTTTCTTCTTACCTTCATGTGAGCACTTGCTTTGTGAGAGTTCTCCATAAAATAATCTTTTAAGTAAATATGTGTTTGACATTAGGGCTATGTGCTCAGCCCATCAGAATTGTGTTTTCTACAGTACAGTTTGAATGCTTGACAGTTCAGCTCAAGAGAGGACCTCAGTTTCTGGCATCTTGTCTTGCTAGGTATCATCAGAATTTTCCTAAGACAATTCAAATGGAAGCGGTTCAATTTTCCCAGCACAGAACTGATATGACTATTGAGGTTTCACAAGCCTGCAACAATGAAGTCAGAATGAGGGCTCTGTAGAGTTTGGTAGGCAGCCTACTACCTCTTCTCTCCCACCCTTTTTAAAGAAGCCTCCCAGACATTGAGCGAGCTAGATTTGGCAATGTGTGCATCAACCTCATCATATATATGGACAGCTCTGCTGATACAGCATGAATAGGTAATGAAGGATGCACTGTTAGACAAGATGGCTCTGTCAATTCATTTTGCTTATGTTTTTTTTCTTTGTTATATGATAAGATTCAATGAGAGCTGGGAGAAGTATATCTTATTACTATAATAAAAAACAGAAACCCATCACTGAAAGGTTCTTCACTCTACTCAAATGGATCTATAGTTTCATCAATTTTAATTTTCCCTTCAATAACACAACACACATGACTACCTGTTAACTCTTGGGCTCTTGTCCAAGTCCTCCCATGAGTTCATGGAGGAAATAGGAGACAAATGTTCTGGAGCCCTTTCTCTTTTTCCTCTGCAGTTGGAAGAGGGTACCAATGCATAGCAACCTTCCTTAGGCTTGTCACATCATCAGCCCCTCTTCCTAACATACTATTTCCTGACAGCACCTTGTACTCTGATCTCATTCAAATTTCCTCCTCAGTCTAGGCTTTAGCCTGGTCCCACCCACCAGGCACCTCTCTATTACCCTCTGTGTGATATTCATTTTTAAATGGGATCGTGTTTTAATAAGAACTTTAGTAAGCATTAACTTGAGAAACATTAGGAAATAACTAAAATCCTCAATGATAAATTTCTTGAATTTTTTTTCAAATAAAAAAATTATGATGTGCCTGCTATGAGCAAGGTGTTTAACCACTGTGTTGTGCATAGAAGATATGAAGACAAAAATTAAGTAGTTCTTGTCCTCTCTGAGCTTATAATCATTGAAACAGGATAAAACATATTCAAGTAAAATGTATATACAAAGTAATTTCAAGAAGGAAAATGCTAATGCTTGAGATCAGAAAATGTCTTGGGGGAGGACTAGGTATTTAAACTATACTTGGAAGGAAGGTCAGAATTCTAAGAGGCAATCAGTCAATAAACATATTAAGCACCTACTTTGTACCAGGAATTGTGCTAAGCAAAATATATACAACTATAAATACACAAATACAAAAAAGGAAAAACAGAAGGGATACAGAAAAGCATATAAAAAGACCTTCCAGAACTTAACAGTCTAATAGATTACATCCAAACATGGGGAATGATGCCACAAAAAAAAATGAAAAAGAAAGGACACTCATTTAAAAAAATCTATGTGGCATGTAACAAGTACCCTAGCATACCCAGGATGGCTGCTAGCACAGGTTCTTTGATTTGCTTTTCTAAAGGAAAGCAACTTTAAAGAGGTCAACAATCTTACTTTAATCACATATATATCTATATCTATATATATATATCTCTCTATATAAAATCATTCATTTAGTTCAGGGGAAAAGCACCCTGAACTTCAGAGAAAATACAAACAAATTACAAGCAGGTAAAATACAGACAGAGAAAATAACACAAATCAACAGACAGGCCTTCTAGCTATCTGATCAAAGTTATACATATATAGTTACCAGACAGAGAATCACCAACATCTGGGTTTTCAAATCTGGGGAGCATCTTAATGGCTACCCAGAGTCTCATCTAGCCAAATCACATGAATGTTTTTCCAATGAGTGAGCCCTAAAGCAAAACCTCATCTTAGAGTATATATACCCTTCTTCAGAGTCAGAGGGCATTACATCCCTCTTGACCCACTGCCTAATTACAAAGTAACAAAAGGTGTGGGCTTTCCTGAAAAACAAGCCTCCTCTTATCCAGCTTCTCTTGTTGGACTCTACATGAGGCCAATTAATGGGTGGGGAAGATCTTCAACTCCTCTTAACATTACATTACATGGCATTAACAAGTTAATTGAAATGTCAGTGTAGTTTATTTCTCCTCAAATGAATAAACACATATAACTTTTCTCAAACCTGCTGTTTTGATCGGAATATGCTGTTATGCCTGTCCATGATTTGTGGAAGATCGTATAGTATTATCATTATAACTCAGATTCAAAAGCCTCTAACAATGCTAAGGATGTCACTTTCAAGTGTTATCACTCTGTCTTTGTTTCTTTCTTTGCTTCTTCTTTTTTTTTTTTTTTTTAGTCCTTCGAACATAGTTCTAAATTGCTCTCTAGAATGGCTGGATAAATTCACAACTCCATCAACAGTCAATTAGTGTTCCTAATTACCTCCCAATAGTTGTCATTTTCATTTTCTGTCATATTCATTTTGTTGCTGTTTAGTTGTTTCAGTTGTGTCCAACTCTTTGTGACCATGTTTGGAGTTTTCTTGGTAAAGATACTGGAATGGTTTGCCATTTCCTTCTCCAGCTTATTTTATGGATGAGGAAACTTAGGTAAATGGTAAAGCAACTTGTTCAGTGACTTATAATTATCTGAGGCCAGATTTCAAATTATCCACTACACCACTAACTACTCCCGTAATATTACCTAATTTAATAGGAGTAAGCTGGTACCTTAAAATTGTTTTAATTTTGCATTTCTCTAATCAGGAATGATTTACAGCATTTTTTTAAATAAGACCATTGATAGCTTTGATTTATTCTGAAAGCCACCTGTTTATATACTTTGACCACTAATCAATTGGGGTATTAGTCATAGTTTTATAAATTTAACTCAGTTCTCTATAGATTTGAGGCGGCAACTTTATCAGAGAAATTTTCCATACTCCCCTCTAGACTCCCCCCCTCCACTTGTCTTCCTTCTAATCTTGGCTACACTGCTTTTGTTTGTGTGTAAACGTTTTAATTTAATGTTCTCAAAATTATCCATTTTGCTTCCTGTGATTCTCTATCTCTTGTTTGGTCACAAATTCTTCCCTTATCCATAGATCTGACAGGTAAAATTTTCCATGCCCCCTAATTTGCTTACGATATCACCTTTTATGTCTAAATAAAGTACCCATTTTTCTTATCTTAGTATATCATGTGAAACGTTGATCTACACCTAGTTTCTACCAAACTGCTTTCCAGTTTTTCCCGCATTTTTTGTCAGACAGTGATTCCTTGTCCCCAAAACCTGGATCCTTGCATTAATTAAACACTAGATTACTATGGTCTTTTACTACCATCTATTATATACCTACACTATCCCACTGATCCATCACTTTATTTCTTAGCCAGTATTGGATTGTTTTGTAATACAGTTTGATATCTGGTACTGCTAAGCCACCTTCCTTCACATATTTTTTCATTGATTCCCTTGACATTCTTGACTTCTTGTTATTCCAGATGAATTTTGCTATTTTTTTCTAACTTTATGAGAAGATTTTTAGGTAGTTTGATTGGTATAACATTGAAGAAATTAGAATTTTTTTACTATGTTGGCTTGGCCTACCCATAAGCAACTGGCACATCTCCAATTATTTAGATCCATCTTTGTGTGAATGGTGTTTTGTAACTGTGTTTATATAGCTCCTCGGTTTGTCTTGGCATGTAGACTCCCAAGTGTTTTATATTGTCTGCAGTTATTTTAAATAGAACTTCTCTTTCTAACTCTTACTGCTGAAGATTTTTTTGATAATATATACACATGCTGATGATTTATGAGGATTTATTTTATATCTTGCATTTTTCCTAAAGTTAATTGTCAAATAGTTTTTTAATTGATTCTCTAGCATTCTCTAAGTATTCCATCATATCATCTGCAAAGAGTGATAGTTTTGTTTTCTCATTGCCTCTTCTAATTACTGCAATTTTTTCTCTTGTATTATTGCTATTGCTAACATTTCTAGTACAATATTGAATAATAGTGGTGAGAATCTTTACTTTACTCTTGACATTATTGGGAAGGTTTCTCGCTTATTCCCATTATAGATAATGCTTGCTGATGGCTTTAGATAGATGCTATTTATCATTTTAGGAAAGCTCCATTTATTCCTAAGCTTTCCAGTGTTTTCAATTGGAATTGAGTGTTGTACTTTGTCAAAAGCTTTTTTCTGCATCTGGTGAGATAGTAATATGATTTTTGCTGTTTTTGTTATTGGTATGGACAATTACGCCAATAATTTTCCTAATACTGAATTTGTCCAACATTCTAGGTAAAAATTTCCCTGGTCATAGTGTGGGATCCTTGTGACATATTGTAATCACCTTGCTAATGTTTTATTTAAAGTTTTTGCATCAATATTGATTAGGGAAATTGGTCTATAGGACTTTTTTTTCTGTATGATTTTGCTCTTTCCTGATTTAGGTATCAGCATCATATTTGTGTCATAAAAGTGATTTGGTAGGACTACTCTGTCTAGTTTTTCAAATAGTTTATATAATATTGGAATTAATTCTTCTTTAAATCTTCAGTAGAACTCATTTATGAAATCAGCTAGTCCTGGGGAATTTTTCTTAGAGATCTCATTTGTGGCTTATTCAATTTCATTTTCTAAGATGTGATTATTTAAGTATTCTATTTCCTTTTCTAATAATCTGGGCAATTTATATCTTTGTTAATATTCATGAATTTCATCAGACTGTCATATTTATTGGCATATAATTGGGTAAAATAGCTTCTAATAATTGCATTAGTTTCATCTTCATTGGTGGTGCACTCATTCTTTTCAAATTAACCAATGGTTTATCTATTTTATTGTTTTCTTAAAAAAATTATTGTTTTCTTAAAAAAATAAAAAATCATTTAATATTTACTTTTAATTTTGTTAATCTCTCCTTTGCTTTTCAGAATTTCCAACTTGTTGTTTAATTGGGAATTTTTAATTTGTTTTTTTTTTATTTTTTAAAAAAAATGTCCAATCATCAATCTGTTCTTTCTCAATTTTATTGACATTAAGTGTTTAGAGATCTAAATTTTCCTTTAAGTACTTTTTTTGTCTGCATCTCACAAATTTTGGAATGTTGTCACATTGTTGTCATTCTCTTTAATGAAATTATTGTTTTTATGATTAGTTCTTTGCCCACTCATGCTTTAGGATTAGTTTATTTAGTTTCCAATTAATTTTTAATCTATACTTCCATGACCCTTTATTGAATGTAATTTTTATTGTATTATGTCTGGAAAGGATGCATTTAATATTTCTGCTTTTCTGATTTTGTTTATAAGGTTTTTATGTCCTAATACTTGGCTATTTTTGGTGAAAGTGTCATATATAGCTGAGAAAATGGTAAACTGCTTTCTATTTCCATTCAATTTTCTCTAGAGGTCTATCATGTAGAACTTTTCTAAATTCTATTCACCTCTTTATCTTCTTTCTTATTGATTTTATATGCAATATTTACCTAATTCTGAGAGGGGGAAGATGAGGTTCCCTACTAGTATAGTTTTACTGTCTATTTCCTCCCATAACTCATTTAACATTTTTTTTTCAAGAATTTGGATGCTATGTCATTTGGTACATATGTGTTTAGTATTTATATTAGTTCACTGTCTATACTACCTTTTAGCCAAATATAGTTTCCCTGCTTATCTCTCTTAATCAGGTCTGGTTTTGCTTTTGATTTGTCTGAGATCATGATTGCTAGCTCTGCTTTTTTTTCCCCTCAACTGAAACTTAACAGGTTCTGTTCCAGTCCCTCATTTTATTTAACTCTATGTGTCTTTGCTTCAAGCATGTTTTTTTTTAAACAACATATTGTTGAATTCTGGTTTCTAATACACTCTGCTCTCTGCTTCTGTTTGATGGATGAGATCTTCACATTCACAGTTGATTACTAATTGTATATTTCCCTCCATGCTATTTTCCCCATTTATCCTTCTCTCTCTCTTTTTTTACTGTCCCTCCTTAAAAGTCTATTTTGTTTCTGATCACTGCCTCCCTTAATCTGGCCTCCCTTCTGTCAGTGCACCCCACACCCACATCTCTTATTCCTTTCCTCTCTTTATTTGTGTTATTCCATTTTTGAACCAATTATAATGAGAATAAGGTTCAGTGTCTTACAATTTTAGTTAATAATGGTGCTTACAAAAAGAGACAGGCATGGTGTTGTGGACAGAAAGCTGGACTTAGGTTCAGGAAGACCGGGTTCAAATATTGCCCCTAACAATGCTGGCTATGCATCCCTGTACAAGTCTTAACTTCTTCCCCATCCCCAAGGAATCATCTAAAACTATAAGTGGCAGAGCTGGGGCTTTTCTCCATTAGGAGATGGAGTTTCCTCATTATGGGATTTGCATACCAATGAAATCCCAGATTAGGTTTAAAAAAATTAAAGGACAAATTTAATTTATTTGCATTTCTCAATAAATATACATATGTGCTCTTACAGTGTTTTCATTTTTATAGAATATTTATTTTGCTTTTTCATTTGTTTTCTAAATATGAATAAAACATACTGAGAAATCTCAGTATTAAGAAAATTATCTTCTAAGATCTTTATATAAGAATTTAACTTAATTTAAATGACATTCATTAATACAACCAACAAACATTTATTGTGAATCAACTATTTATAAAGCTCTGTGTTGGTGCTACAAAGAAAAGAAAAAAAACAGACCTTCTCTCAGGGAGTTTCCATTTAGTTGGGATATAGCCATCATGTCCACAGGAAAATACAATGTAATTTGATGAGGAAAAAACCGATTCAAATCTAGAGGTATCAACATAGGCTTCCCAAAGCAGCGGGCACCTGAGCTAAGGCCAGAAGAAAGCTAAGTATTCCAAGAGGTCACAAGAAGGAAGACCAGTTAGCTTCCAAGACAATTATTCCTTGAATAAGGAAAAGATGAGAAAAGGTGGAGCAGGTGTAACAGAATAGATGAAGTAGGTAAGTAGAAACAGTTGTTTTGGAAAGGTTGTCAGAGCCCAGCCAAAGGGAATGGTTAACTGAGAAATGAGGCTGGTGTGCAATGATGCCATTTGTGCAAAAGCTTTTGCTCAGCAGTCACAGCCCCTCTCAAGGTAATCCTTAGAGGCTATGGTCATGGTCATCCCTCTGGGGATCCAACTTGTGAGAGTCAGTACAAGTTGGGGGGGTATCTTAGAAGGGTATTCCATTGAAAAGGCTTTGTTTAGCATATTTGGGAGCCGTACTCCTTTCTAATCTGGCTCTGCTCCCGATTTTCTAGATTTTTATACCTCTGTCCCTGCTGCCCCCTCAGGGTGGAGATGCCCCTCCTCAAAAAGACAAGTTCCTACCTAGAATTCCATTTGAGGAAGTACCTATATCAGCCATGCTCACATCTAGGCCAGCTCCCATCCTGACCGTCCAGACTTTTTTCTCCTTGCTCTTGAGGGGCTACCTCCCTTGCATCCCATCCCATTCCCAGTTTTTAACTCCCTTTTCCATGTTTCTTTCTCTGTTAGAATGTAAACTCCTTGAGGGCAGGGGCTGTCTGTCATTTTGTATTGTCATTTGTATTGTTGGAGCTTTGTACAATGCAGAGTGTCTGGCACATATTAGATGCTTCCTCTGATCCAAAGTACTTCTCATTGTGGGGACTCATGGGAAAGATTTTTCATTTGGCACGCTTATAATCAGTTGCCTTGGTTTTTCAGGAATCCATTAGAGAAAAAAAAGATTTATTTTTTCTTTTGATTTAGAGTATAATGATATAGCTATTTTATGATTCTTCCTTAACAAATCAAACTGAGAAAATTAGCTTATTTAAATAATTACATCCTGCTATCTGTTATATTACTATACTCATAAAGAATATTGTGGCTACCCAAAAAGCCTAGCTACAGGGGACTCAAGATTTGACCAAATTGCTAAAAAAGCTAGAAAGCCATTCTGCAGAAATCAGGTTTAGGCTAATACCTCACACCATATTCAAATACAATCTCAAAATGGATATATGACCTAGGTAACATCATAAATAAACTAGAGAAAAAAAGAAAAAAATACCTATCAGATCTATGGATGGGGAAAAGTTCATTATCAAAGAAAAGTTCATGATCAAAGAATCACAGAAAATAAAATGGCAAATATTGATTAAATAAGATTATAAATTGTTTTGCATAAACAAAAACTGTGTAGCTAAGATGAGAAGGCAAACCAGTGGAGGAAAAAGTCTGTGAATTGTCTCTCTAACAAAGTTCTCATTTCTAACACATGTAAGGAACTAATTTCAATTTATAAGAATAAGAGCTATTTGCCAAAGGATATGAACTGGCAGTTCTCAAGGAAAGAAATCTTATCTAGAGCCATCTGGGAAAAAATGTTCCAAATCATCGATAATTAGAAAAATGAGGTTCTAACTTAGATCCATCAGATTGGCAAAGTTCACAAAAAAAGGACAATGGAGGCGGACTGCAAGAAAAGAAACACATTGATGCACTGCTGGTGGAACTGAGAATTAGTCCAGCCATTCTGGAAAACAATTTGGAACTATCCACCCCAAATCATTAACTGTGTATATCCTTTTAACTCACTGCTAATACTACTAGACCTACACACCAAAGAGATCAAAGAAATAGGAAAATGTTCTCTACATGCAAAAATTTTTACAGCACCTCTCCCGGTACTGGCCAAGAACTACCAACTCAAGGGGTTGTCCATCAGTTGGGGAATTGCTGAACAAATTATGGCATATAAATATAATATAATACTACTGCGCCATAAGAAATGAACAAGTGATCATGCAGAGTGATATGGTAAGATGTGTGTGAACTGATATAGAACGAAGCGAACAGAACTAGACAATTTATACTATAACATCGACATTGTAAAAACAAGTGTGAAAAGCTTAAGAATTAAGGTCAACGCAATGATCCACAATGATTCCAGAGGACTGACAATGAAGAATGTTACCCACTTCTTGACAGCATTATGATGGACTAATGTGCAGAATGAGACACACATGTTTGGACATGGTCAATATGGGAAATTGTTTTGTTTGACTTTGTTTATTTGTTACTAGGGTTTTTTCTTTTTTATATCATTTTTTCCCCCAGTGAGGTGGGGGAAGATGGGAGAGAGAAAAGATAAATGTCTGATAAATGAAAAAAAATAATTTAAAAAAGTACTGCATCTAATAGGAGGCGTATGATTTCTTCATTTGTGAAATACTGGTGCCTAGAAATCTGCCTAGAGCATACTATGAAGCTCCCAAATGTTTGTGTTTTATTTTGAGCAGATTTAGACCACTTGCTTCACTTATGAGTTCAGTCAGCCTTTTCTGGGATCCCTATGTACTACAGATCAAGAATAGCTTTGATTCCTGGCCTACAAACTCCAAGTAATTAACCTGAAGTGCTTCATCCATTCTGGGAGTCTCACTCCTCCTGGGGGGCTTTTTTGGAGTTGTTTTTTTCCTCTTAGATGTCCCAGTGAAAGATGAGTTTTGACCTATTGGTGGATTTCCTTTATGTTTCAGGAATCCTTGGAGAAACTCTTAGTTCACCTAAGTGTAAGGACTCAGAAGAAAATTTTGTTTAGATCTGCAGTAGAATCACCACCATCTTTGTGAAAGGATTCCCTGAAGGCATTTTGGTGTGCCCTGTGTGTAATGGGGCACCTGGAGATTATATGTCCATTCATCCAACCTACTTTTGGATTCCCTACATATTAGAATTCTGAGTGTTCTATGTTGTTGCGGCTTCCCAGAGGAATTTTCTAGGATTAAAGTCTGTTGGCATGTGTGGATGCAGATCAGAGAGAGCCGTTGGTGAAAAGATAGAGCCCCACTTTTTTGTAGCATTGGGTATCTGCCAGGGCGCAAAGTAGAGGGGCTTCTCAGTGTGAGAAGGAAGTGAGTGTTCCACCCTATCCATTCCAGTGGGTTAATGTTGTTACCAAAGAACCAGCCAAAGGAGTTGGATTTCTCACCTGAAGGGTAAGAGGTAGCTTCCCAGTGATCCCAGGTTAGGGTGAGCTCCAAATGTTCTGGGACCTCTTTTTTTAATCCTTCTTTTCTGTGGATTAGAAAAGGCCTCTCGTTCACTAAGAAACGAGGCAATCTAAGAGAACTTTGTGAATAATGTTTGTTGAATTGGAAGACCATATGTTTGGAAATTTGGTAGAAAGCAAATTTCCACTTTTCTTTGTGAAATGATCAATGTATCCTCTTTAATATAAGGTAGTATGGAAGGAATTCAAAAGAACAATGCTTGAACCATCTCCAGCAACCCAGAAAAAAATACTAGATTAGGCATGTAAGCTCAAAATGTAGCCAAACTGATATGCTGAGGAAAATAAATGCTTAATGGGTGATGAGTAAGAAAAAGTAAAATGTATGGAAAGTGGCTCAGAAGGGCCTAATAACCTGCTCTCACATATTCAGAGCCATTCCTCCTTATGGCTTAGTAGCAAGGGAGGAGGCTTTATCATCACTCAGTGTAAACACTAGGATATGACTGAAAGCAGCAAAGAGATACAGTAGCATAGTTTTCAATGACACAAAAGACCCAGTTTCATGAGACAGAATTCATTATTTACAAAAATTGTTGGGAAAACTGGAAGGCAGGGTGGCAGAAATTAGGAACAGACCAGAACAACATCTTATATCACATAAAAGATAAGCTCCAAATGGATAAATACATGTCTTAGACAGAAGGAGAAATCAAAAACAAATTTGAGCAAAGAAGAAACTGCCTTTCTAGCCTATAAGCAGAGGAAGAGTTCATAACCAAACAAGGGAGAAATAGTATCACAGAAGGTAAAATGAACACCTTCGGTTATACAAAATTTAAAAGATTTTGGACAAACCAAACCAAAGCTGCTAAAATTAGGAGGGAAAGTGGTAACTGGGAAAACCTTTGCTTCAAGTTTCTCTGATGAAGGTTTTAAATCCAAAATATACAAGGAAATCATTATAATTTTATGAAATAGACCCATTCACAAACAGATAAATGGCTAAGGAATATGAATGTGCAGTTCCCAAAAGAAGAAAGGCAAATCATTACTAACCATTAAAAAAATGTGGCATCACTAATAATGAAGAGAAATTAACATTAAAGTAACTCTGAGATTCTGCCTCACAGCCATCAGATTAGAAAAGATAACCAAAACCTCGAGAATTTTTGGAAGGACTGAGGTAAAACAGGCAGACTAATGCACAGTTCATGGAGTTGTAAATTGGTTCAGCCATTCAGGAAAGCAATTTGCTACAAAAGTTATTAAGCTCTGCATACCCTTAACGATACCACTAAGGGTCTAAACTCCAGATAGAATAAGAGAGTCTTTTAAAGAAGGTAAGGAATTCTACGTTCAACAATATTTACAGAATCTCTCTGTCTCTAGCAAAGACTGGAAACTTAGAAGTTTACCATTTATTGGCCATCAGTACTTAGTACAGTTCCTATTATAAAGTAGGCACTTAATAAATATTTGTTAATAATAACAATGAATAATAAAATAATGATATATGAATGTAACAGAATATTAATTAACACACCATATGACAGTTTTAGAGAAAAGTAAAATGACCTATATGAACTGGTATAGAGTGAAGTGAGTAGAACCAGGAGAATAATTTATACAATAACAAAAGAATAACTTTGGAAGACTTGAAAACTAATGGAATGACAAACAATTTCAGAGGATCAAAGATGAAATGCACTTCCATCTCCTGAGAGAGAAGTGATGTAGAATAAGGTCCACATTTTTAGACATGACCAATGTGGAAATTTGCTTTGCTTGATCTTGCATATTTGTTATGGAGATTCATTTCTTTTCTTTTCTTTTTTGTTCAATGGGAGGATGATGACTGGGAAAGAGATTAGGATGAAGGGAAGAGAATAAGGATTTATTAAGTTTCTATTATAAACTGGGCACTCTGTTAAGAGCTTTACAAATATTATCTCATATGTTCCTCATAATGACCATGTGAGGTAAGTGCTATCATCACCATCACTTTACAGCTGGGGAAACTGAGGCAGATAGGGATTAAGTGATTTACCTAGGGTCATACAGATAGTAAGTGTCTGGGGCCCAATTTGAACTCAGGCATTCCTGACTCTAGGCCCACTCCTCTATTCAGTGTGTCATTAGCTGTTACCATTCAAAAAAAATTAAATTAAAAAGAAGACACTCCCCCCATAACATACATGCAAAGCAAATTCCCAAATTTATTATGCATAAAATATATGTTTATATTTTTATTCCTGGGGCAAAAGGAAGCAACTGAAATTTATTGAATAGTGGAATTACATAAATCAGGACCTAATACAAAGCAATGTTTAAACGAGTCAGTTTTGAGGCGCAAAGTCATTGTGATGATTCCCGGATTACAATACGGTTTGGGATTTGGTGTTTTGAGGCTTCTTTCTTACTCCTATACTTTTTCATTATTTCTTTATAAATTCTAGAACTTTTGCTAGGTTCAAAAGTATTGTTATTATTTAGAGTAGGCCTTTAAGGTATTCCCTTGGTAATTCAATGTGTATAGTACTACAAATGTAAAGTAATTTAGGTACTATCATAATTTTTATTATCAACCATGAACATCATATGGCTATTTTTTCCTTTATTTCTGAAAAGTTTTCTTGATTACATTTGTATAATATTTGAGGGTTCCTTTATAGAAAAATTAATAGATTTTAGAGTTATGATTTGAATTTTTTTTGTTATTGGTCCATCTTGGTTTTTCTCAGTATTGCAGAGAAATATTAAGGGTTTTTTATTTTTATATTGTATTCTACTATTTTACTGAAGTTTTTAATCATCTTGATTAGTATTCTTGCTGACTCTCTGAGATAGTCTAAGTTAAATCAACATGTCATGTCTATAGGGATCATTTTACATAACTTTTTTCATATTTTTACATAACTCTTTTTCAGCTTATTACTATAGTTAGTATTTTCAGAACTATGTCAAATTAAAATCATGTTTATCCTTGCTTTTTGTCTATGCTTATTGGGAAAATTTACAGTGTTTCTCCACTGCAAATAATGCTAGTTTTGGGACATATATATATATGTATAAAATCATTAAAAAAGTATCTTTCTATGCCTGTTTACTTTTATTTTTTGAGAAACAATTGACTGTACTCAATCTCCATTTAATTTAAATTTATATACTCAAAATTATATATTTTATATTGAATTTTGCTTTTGTTCCTTATATTGTAATTTTATTACATCATGGCTTGTACAAGGTATGTTAGTATCTTTAACTTTTTATATTTGTGTTTCTTTGTACCTTAATGATTTTATATTTTAAAAATATCTTTCATTATGAATTTATAAACATCAAAACATAAAAATGTAAGTGTACTAAGAAAAATAATTTTTAAAAGTTTTATATAGAAAACCCTGAACTTCCAGTATGGTCACTTTGTTTGCTTTCCACTTCATATATCTTGGGTTTTGTACATTTCAAATTAAACATATCAGTTTTACAACAGTGCCCTTCATGTCTATATACCTTTCTGAACTTCTGTTCCATTAAAAAAAATGATTCATCAATTGTTTTCTTTTTGTCCCTTTATTTTAGTATCACTCTCAGTCCTGTCTCCCTACTGTAATCATTATTCCCCTAACCCAATAAAAACCCTTTCTTGTAACATATGTATAGTCACGTGAAACAAATCAATCATTGACTATCTATAAATGCTTCTCATTTTGTATCTCTATCCCATCAGTTCCCTTCAAAGAAGGGTAAAGCATGATCAGTCTTCTGGATTTATGACTGGTCATTGAATAGAGTTGAGAAGTCTTTCATGGTTGTTTTTCTTTACAATGTTATGGTCATTTTATAAATTGCTTTCCTGATTCTACACAATGGGTATTCTCCTAAATTTCCTTCAATCTTTCTTGTAATTTCTCATCGCATATTAATGCTCATGAACCATAATTTGTCTGGCCATTCCTAAAATGATGGGCACTTGCTTTATCCCTAGGGAACTATTATAAAAAGGACTGCAAAAGTGTCCTTTCCTTCTTTGATCTGCCTTGTCATTGTATTGCTGGGTCAAAAGGCATTATGTAGATTTCTAGAATGATTAGACTGTTTTGATTTGGATTTATCTTACAAGTGACTTGAAGCATTTTTTCATGTGGTTATTAATAGTTTGGCTTTTCTTCATCTGAGAACATCTGATCATATCTTTTATCTATTATGGAATGGCTCTTGTAATGATATATATGTATATAATACATATATATTTATTAATTATTGTTTATATCTTGGATATCAGAGCTTTATCAGTGAAATTTGCAGCAAAAATTTTCCAAGTTAATTATTTACTGTGTTGATTTTTTTCATCAAAATGTTTTAAATTTATGTATTCAAAATTATTTATTTTATATTCTCTGATCCTGTCTATCCCTTGTTAAGTCAAGATCTCTTTCCCCATCCATAGTTTTGAAAGTTATCTCCTTCCGTTCTCCTCTAATGTGCTCGTGACGTGGCCTCTTATATCATTTGTGTTTTGTCTAGTTCATTTGGAGCTGATTAAGGTGCATGGTATGAGTGGTTGATCTAAACCTAATTTTTGCCAGATTACTTCCCCATTTTCCATGCAGTTTTTTGTATAATGGATCTTTACTGGTTGACATCCTTTGGTCAATCAAACACTATGATACTATGGTTGTTTCCTGGTCTTATTTACCTAATCTCTTCCACTGATCAACTTTTCTATCTTTTTTAACCAGCTCTCTTTCTTCCCACTTTTTTCATTATTTCTCTTGAGATTCTTGACCTTTTGGTCCTTTAGATGAGTTTTAAAATTACTGTCTCTAGTTCTATAAAGTAACTCCTTGTTATTTAATTGTTCTGGTACTGGATAAGTAAATTAATTTATGTAGTATTGACATTTTTATTACACTGACAATCCAGCTATGAAAAACTGATACTTCTATTATCTATTGTGGTCTGTCTTTATTTCTATAAAGAGTGTTTTGTAATTTTATTAATATAATTTGTGTGCCTTGGAAGTTGTACTTCCAGTGATGAGCATATTTATTTTATTTATTTTTACAAATATCTCATTTGATAATTACAACAACTTTGTGAGGTTTGTACTACTATAATATGTCTTTTATAGTGGAGGAAACTGAGACCAAAAGAGGTTAAAAGACTTGCCTGGGGTCCCATGGTTAGATTAAGTACCTGAGGCCAGATTTGAATTTAGGTCTTCCTGCCTCTAGATACAATGTTCAATCCACTGAACCACCATAGGCCCTCATACCTGTGGGTATGTTTCCATCAGCTGAGTTTCACTGGTACATACAAGCCAATGATTTTTGTCAGTTGTGCCAATGTAAGAAGATGGGGTGAAAATCTACCCATACATCACATAAATAAATATTTCAGTAAAGATCTGAGAGAAACGTTTAGTCGTACTTAAATTGAATTTTGCCCCCAAGTAGAAGGTTTTCTTGAAGGAAGTTTAGGAGATTTTCTCTCAATATTACCTAATTCCACTCATATTTTGTGTAATAAATAATCTATAATGATCATTTTGGCACAATGAAAAACCACCATGCTTTTTAAAAAAAAGTTTAAATGAAACAAAATTTGATGAATATTTAATTTTTTATTGAAAAAATGGATTCCAAGTTGATACTTTTAAAATTATGGGAACAATACATTCTAGGCAATGAAGAAATGTTAAAAGTATCTTGGGAAACATAACTGAGGTTCAACATACCAGGGCCAATCTTCCCTTAAACAATTTTAGGCTAAAGCCATAATTAAAAGCTAGTTTTAGCTCTCCCCAAACTACTCCACACATAAGGTTGTGGGTCACTATAATTTTTACCCATGATGACAGAAATGAAGGCCTAGTTAAGTACAAAGAGACACTTTCTGCCAAATACAATGATAGAAGGGAAGTGGTCAGGGTGGGGACAGGATGGCTGAAATACCACAGGCTTAACCATGAACACCAGGAGTATTGTAACTTCTGCTAAAAATACCAAATTAAGAAACATCAAATTATGAAATTATAAAAGAATTATATAATCTGAAGATAACTATGAAGTGGAGATGATTTGTAGGACCAAAAATAAAACAATTTTATTTTTCATTACATCAAAATCTTGTATCTTCCAAATAGAATAATTTTTCATCCATGATGTTCTCCCTCCCTCCAAACCTACAGAATACCTCTTTAGAGCACTTGTAATGAACACCAGGCACATTGAATAGGGACATTATGATATAGTAGAGTGAGTGCTGGTCTAGGAGTTTGGAAGACCTGGGTTCAAATCATACTCCACACACTTAGTAGCTGTACGACTCAGGACAAATCTCTTAACCTCTCTTGGCTTCAGTTCCTCACCTATAAAATGAAAAGGTTTGCCTTCACAGTCCTTTCCAACTCTACAATACTATCAGAAGTATAGATTGTTATACTAATACTTTATAGGTGTTAGATCTAGTAGGTACCTGAAAGATTACCCAGTCCCATCTCCTCATTTTACAGAAATTGAACTCAGGACCAGAGAGGAGAGATGACTTGCTCAAAGTAAATAAATAAAGTCAATAAAAGAATGACGGTATGAATGTAGATTTGGAATTGATTTCAAATCAAGCATGCTTTCCATCACACCATGCTGCATTTTACATCAATGAGTTGGAAAAATTTTAGTTATTTGTTTGGTGAAAGACCAAAGAATGAATGTAAGTGACTAGGTCTTTGGTCTGCTAAATCAGATCAAACTGGGACACATCTTTTCTTTTGGGGGGGGGGGCAATTGGGGTTAAGTGACTTGCCCAAGGTCACATGGCTAGATTTTGTATTGCCTGAGGACGGATTTGAACTCAGGTCCTCCTGACCCTGGGGCTGGTGCTCTATTCACTGCACCACCTAGCCACCCCTGGGACACTTATCTTGAGTCAATCACTGTAGAGAAGGGGACTATTTGTTTTTACTGAGAAAGAGATAGAAGACATCAAATAGTAGGCAAATCAAACTATTAACACTACCATGACCACTTCCATTCCATTCCAGACTCATTGATCCTATAGAAACCCCTGAGCCCAAAAGTCTTGGGAGCAGCAATGTTTCTTGATCAGTCCATGGCTATCATCTAGGGAAGAAAGGTAGAAATGCTACTTGGTAACCACTCCTGTGGGTGCTACAGTGAAGTCACAGCTAGTGAAGACCCAGAAAAGAAATGTCTCACTACCCAAGTCCTAGGCACTGTCAAATTATTCAACACTGGAAACAGATAAGACTTTATCAATAGAAATTACCCTAGTACCCTAAGGCCCATGGGACTTTCTGTCTAACATGGAGTTCAAACCTTGTAATTGGGGTGTCTCATGCACTAAAATGTGAGGTCTCCGAGGGCAGCAGATTCTGTTACTTTTCTATTTCTATCCCTAGTGTTCAGTAGTGTTTTGTACAAAGCAAGTGTTTAATACATGCCTATCATTCATCTCTTTAATCAACAATAGTCAGTTAATTCGCTTTTGTTTAGTCTCTACTATGTTCCAGGTACTGTGCTAAGCACTCAGTATACAAAAATAAACAAAAGTAATCTCAAGGAGCTTACTGTCTCAGCAAACAGCTATGGACAAAAAAGATACAGAGATGATTAAAATGGAAATAATCAGCAGAGGGTAAGCAAACACACACACACATACATGCCTAGCACTGATGTGGATCAGGATAGACTCCTTGAGGAAGGTGGGATTTTAGCTGGGATTTGAAAAAAAGGCAGGAGGCAGAGATATTGAGGGGAGGGAGAACATTTCAGGTAAAGGGATAGCCAGAAAATGCTTCAGTCTGGAGATGAAGTGTTATGTGTGAGGAATACCAAAAAGGTCAGTGCCATTGGGTCATAGATTTCTGGAGTAGTGGTGGGGGGAAGGTAAGCATAAATTAATTAGAAAGGCAGAGATGGGTCAGATTGTGAAAGGCTTTGAAAATCCGAGGATTTTCTATTTGTCACCTAAAGGTGATGGGAGACAATGAAGTTTATTGAATAGGAGGGTGATGTGGCAGAATCTGCTTTAGGTAAGTCATTTTGGTAGCTGAGTTGAGGATACACTGAAATCAGGAGGGACTTTAGGTAAGGAGACCATTCAGCACGCTATGTAATAACCCCAATTTGAGGTGATATGGGCCAATACCAGGGTGGTGGCAGTATCAGAAAAGAGAAGGATTTAACAATAGATTGGATATGAAGGAAAACAGGGAGTTGAGGATGACACTTTTGTTGCAAATCTAGGTGACTGGGTGGTAATAATTATAGTAGTAATAGGAAAGCTAAGAAAAAAAAAAGAAAGTTTGTCGCTTTTGAAAGAAATGAGTTTGGGTTTAGACATGGTAAATTTAAGATGTCTTTAAGACATCCAGCTTGAAGGTTAGGAGTGAGGTCAGTGCTGGATAAATACATATGAGAGTAGTTAGCATAGAGATGATAATGGAACCCACAGGAGCCAATTAGATCACCAAGCAAAACAGTGGAAAGGGAGAAGAGAGAGTGCCTTGGTGCACATCAGAAATGATATGGATAAAGAACTAGAAAAGAAAAATGAGAAGTTGGACAGGTGGGAGGAATAGTGTCATGAAACCCAGAGAGAAGAAAGTATCCCAGGGGAGAGGGTGATTGACAGGGACAAAGGCAGTTGACAAATCAAAGAGGAGGACAGCTGAGAAATAGCCACAGATTTGGAGATTAAGAGATCATTAGTAACTTTGGAGAGAGGTTTTAGTTCAGTGATGATGTTAGATGCCAGAAGAGAGTAACATGGGAGAAGATGAAGACACTGGTTATAAATGGCCTTCTCAAGGAGTTTACCCATAAAATAAAAGAGAAATATGGGATAAAAGGGATGACCATAGCAAGGGAGGATTTTTTGTTTGTTTGTTTTTAGGATAGTATAGGTGTGCTTGTAGGTATGAGGAAAATAGTCAGTAGACAGAACTGTAAAGACTGAAAAAGTTAGAGAATAGGGATGATAGAGGAAGCAATAATATGCTAAGGGAAATTGGGATGCAGTGGGATCACTTGTGCATTTTGAGGCTTGGCAAGAGGTCCATGGGTGACATTTTCACGAATTTAGCCAACAGTATTTCTTCTTGCCTTCTTACTGCTTCATGTGAGATAGGGTGAAAGAGGACAAAGGGGTGGAAGTCATCTGAGTGATGTAAGATGAAGAGGAGGGTATAAAAGGGATTTCTTAATGAATTGTCTTATTTTTCCAGTGAAATATGAAGACAAAGACAAAAAAGAAAGGAAAAAAACAACTCCCACTTTCAAGGAACAAGATCCATGTTTATAGCTTTTGTATCATCAAAGACTTAAGTGATTTTCTGGAAATCTTTTGCTGTAGCAACTCAGATTAATGGTAGAATTTTATAATTTTTGATTGTGTAGGGAAATATTTACTTAATCAAAAGAAGGGCTTATTAGAGACTGATAAATAAGTCTTAAGTTGATGATTACTTGGCTTAGTGTTTTGGATGTCATTCTGGGTTATGTGCATGCTCTTGCTAAATACTAATCTCTCTCTCTCTCTCTCTCTCTCTCTCTCTCTCTGTGTCTCTTTTTGCTTTTTGGAGGGCAATTGGGGTTAAGTGACTTCTCCAAGGTCACATGGCTAGTTTTTGTGTTAAGTGCCTGAGGCCAAATTTGAACTCAGGCCCTCCTGACTCCAGGGCCGGTACTCTATTCACTGCGCCACCTAGCCACCCCTAAATACTAATCTCTTAAAAATTAAACTCACAAAATGTTTGATAACTAGCATGCAGCTTTAATTTGAGAGACTTTTAAAGTATTAGGACATAAGGTTTCTGAAGTAAAGTAATAGTATTATTGTCACTAAAGGTAAAAAAAAGGAATCTTACACTGATCTTATATTTCAATGTTTTAAGATCATAAAGAAGTTTTTTATGGATCAGTGCTAAAGTTGCTTTTATCATCATTTCAGTGAGATTTTTGAAGGAAAGAAAACTGCGACAAGTTGCTGTCCTATTATTCTTTAATATGTGATGCTCTATGGACAATTGTATAAGTGGGAAAAATAATGACTTTTGTAGCTGAATAAAATTAGTGTGGCATGTCAGCTCATCTTGGGAGGGCTTACTGAAAGCATCTTCAGAACAACTCCAGTAGCTGACAGTGTTGGGATGATGGATACCTCATCCACTTTCCATAGGACACTGGGCTTCCTGGCTAGATCTCCATGTGGTATGAAAGCTGTGCATTCCACGCTTGGAGGTTAAGAGTATTTGGGATGGCCAAATTTAGTAAACACAGAGGTCTTCAGTTGTTATGCTTGGGAGATTATAGCCTGCAGTTGGTCTG
This sequence comes from Petaurus breviceps papuanus, assembly GCF_028583685.1. Taxonomy (NCBI): domain Eukaryota; kingdom Metazoa; phylum Chordata; class Mammalia; order Diprotodontia; family Petauridae; genus Petaurus; species Petaurus breviceps. The sequence goes on along the minus strand of NW_027185655.1, from coordinate 12,554,126 downwards.
TGATAATGATTCACTTCAGAGGCAGCTTATTGGCTGAGGTCTGACAGATGCTTTAGGGGACATTTGTATTTGTACATGGGGATTTGCCACCTGTGAATCCATGAAACACAGCATACTTCTGATGGGTGATATTAGCTCCCAGGGAGCTGGCAGTGATGTCTTACATAATTTCCTTTTTCAATCTGCATTGATCATTAAATTCAGTTTCCATAAGAATAGTCCTACAATTCCTGGTTCAATGAACAAATGCATCCACAAAGCAATCATCAAATCTATACTTTGTTGAAATACGATTGGCTAAATTCATGCAAATGTATGGAAGACCTTTTGGTTACACTCTTGCAACTTTGCTGTTTCATAGGCTCCATCTAGAGGTGATGCACTTTCAAATACATTTCACAAATTCAATGGCATGTAGAGTCAACAAGCCTTTACTAGCCATCAGTGATCCTGTTCCGCCATGAATTCTCCAGCAGACTGCTTCCTTTACCATTCCCACTTTTTCCTTAATCTTCAATCTCTCATTGTCTGCTGGCTATTTTCCCTCCTGCCTACTGGGTGGTGGTAGTGGTAGGGAGACAGGAATAAGAAAAAGGCTATCAGACTATTTTCACTTTGGGGATTAGGATATGTATAGTGGAATTCCAAATGTTTTTCATTTGGCAAAATCATACAGGACTCATAGCTGCAATAATATTTATAATCTTAGAAATTTTGTTTTTGTGCTAGTGAAAACAAGGAGAAAAGGACAAGTAAAAACGATGGTCCTAAATGATATATTTTCAATTTTATCCTGGAGGTAATAGAGAACAAGACTGAAAAAAGCAGAGCAAATCCTGAACCTCCTCCAGGTCCATCTCAATATCCCTGGATGAATTTCATACATATGTCTAAATACATGGGCTTTCAATATGTTTTAGCAATTGTATATAAATTCTCAAGATGGATTGAGGCTTTCAAATATGGAATTGCCTTAACAGTTATAGAGAAATTTTAAAATCATGTTTTCCAGTTTGAGGTCTCTTGGATAATATTAAGTGACAGAAGGATCTACTTAATAGGGATGTCATCAAAGATTCTTTGAAAATATTATTCCTTTAACCCCCTAAATGCATTTTCCATATCACCAACAGGGCAAGGTGGAAAGAACAAATAGGTAAAAATTAAAATTCTCAAAACTTTCAGATGAGTTACAGGCACTCTAGTTTGATGTTTTCTTTCATTTTCTATAGCTCTGATTATTATAAAGTTAACATCATAAAACTTTCACATGTAAAATAATGATTTTAAAGCATATATGATTAGATTTTGTCAGAATTTACTAAATTAGATGAAGTCTAATGAGTAGGATGTTTAAGCAGCTACTGCAAAGGGTAATGCATGACCTGGAACCTGACAAGCAGATAGCAAGTAGATACATAAGGAAAAAATAGCCCTAAACATATCTTATAAACAAGGTAGAATTGTCCATTTGAGTATAAGCAGACTAAGCTGGAAAATTTGTGGACAGTGGTCTCTGACAGATCTTTGATTCAGACACTGAACAATATTTTCCAGAAGAAGATGATTTCATGAAGTAGATGGCTAAATCCAAGACATAATGAACTGTGATACCCACCGCCTAAATGACCATCAAGATGCTTGCCCTGTTCTGTTTTTTTTTTTTTTTTGGTCTTCTTGAATATGTAATTACATTTATTGTCACTTTTCTCTTACAGTGACACGACCCTTTTAGGAAAGTAACAAAGAGCCAGATTTAAGACAAAACAGGAAATTTCAAAGACAGGTTTGTTCTGTCCTTGTTCCTTGCAAAATTGTTGGCAAATGTCCAACAGAAAAATGTTACTGCTACACTTGAAATCCAGGTCACCACTTATAAGGGTGTGAATATTTTTTGTGAAATAATTGCCACTGTTCAAAACAATAGCTCCAGAAACTGTGTGGTTAATGACTGATTCTTTTCTTTTTCTATTTTTTTACTAAAAGGTTTCATTAAACTCACCTCCATTATTCCCTCTCCAATTTACTGCAGAATGACTGATTGATGCTTGCTATTTAGTCTGTCATAGAATGGTGTAGATTTTGTATGACTTGTTACCCATATATTTTTTTCTCACTGGATTAAGCTTCCTATTTTGCTGTACAATCACTGCTTGGCAATTAGGAATATAATATACCCCTACACCCCAGGAAGCTGAATTTGTTATCAGTGGGAGCAGATACCTTGGCTTGTTAATTTCTTTGTAGTTTGTCTTTCTTTCTCAAAGAGGACCATGACATCAGGAAAATGATGACATAACTTGCAACTGAATTGGATTTAAGTGAGGGAAGGCTGTGCAAAATCATCTCCCCCACTTTCTCCTCTAGAGCCATCTGGGTCCAGTGGCTAGGAGATGGCTATAGTATCCTGGGTCATTTCCAATAAATCTCTTTACTTTCAGTTTGGTATCCTGTCCTTGATCCATAGTCAATATCCCCCTCATTGATGGGTATACTTCTCTCAAGAGGTCAAGAGAATCACCTGACTCTATAAATACACCCATGTCTGTCTAGCTCAAAAAAAAAAAAAAAAGAAATGCCAAACAAACAAAACTCCACTTGATTCATCCATTCCTGCTAGTTTTCATCCTATATCTATCTTCTCTTCCATGGTTAAATTTCTTGACAAAGCCTTTATAATTGGTGCCTCCACTTACTCTCCTTTTACTCTCTTCTTTAACTCTATGTAGTCTGGCTTCTGACCTAATCTGATGATGTTTTCTCCCAGGTTAGCAACTGATCTCTTAATGTAATGACCATTTCTCAGTTTCCATCTTCTTATGGCAAACATAAATGTCCACTAAGGCTCTTTCTGGAGTCCTCAGCTCTTCTCTCTCAATACTCTCTTGCTTTATTACCTCATTAGCTCCCATGCTGACTATTCTTACATCTATGTATTCAGCCTTAACTTCCAGACTCAGATTTCCAACTACCTATATTAGGCATTTGAATCTAGATGGTCCATAGATATCTTAATTACAAAATGTCCAGATCTTCCCTATTTTTTCCCCTTTGAGGGCAGGGACTATTAATGTTTAAAAAAAAAAAAAATATATATATATATATATATATATATATCCTTAGCTCTTAGCATAGCACCTGGCACATAAATGCTTACTTCCTAATTGAGTAATATGCTATATATTTGTTACAAATGTTTTTCAGTAAGTTTTTTTAAACTGTTTATCATTTGCTCTAAGATCTATTGAATCTGTTTATCTTGTTTGGTCAGGTGTTAGTCTTTCTGTAGTTGTCTTAGGAATGATGGAATTTGCATTTCATTAATGTTCTACAAGTTTTTCTGAGGCTATTTTCCAAATAATTTTGAATTTTACTGTTCTGAAAGCATACATTAGGATTGGTATTGCATAGGTGCTAATTGATTTAAATGCTTTCTTCCCAATCACTTTTAATTTCAGGAAGTCAGTAAATCTCTTAATAAACTCCTCCCCAGCATTCTTTTTGACACATCCTGATGCATGAGGCCTGTCACAGGACAAGTTATTTATACTTACTGTCTTCATTGAGGGATTCAATATGATCTCTTTTAGTCTTTATTATTCCTTGGTATTTGTTAGGGATTTTCAATGTCGCAAGTGCAAATGACATTAGAGAAAGATTCCCAAAGATGAAGGGGATGGATGTGAGTGTGTGTACATGTTTGTAAATAGTATTTTATTTTTTCAAATTACATGTAAAGATAGTTTCCAACATTCATTTTTGATAAGATTTTGAGTTCTAAATTTTTCTACCTCTCTTCTTCATCCTCTCCATCCCCAAGTCTTTCCAGGATTTTTTGAAGTCTGCCTGTTCATCATTTCTTATAGCATAATAGTACTCCATATATTCATATACAACATCTTGGTCAACCATTTCCCAAACGATGGGCATCCCCTCAATTTCCAGTTATTCATCACAAAAAAGAGATTCTCTAGATAATTTTGTACATGTGGGTTCTCTTTTCCCTTTTTATGATCTCTTTGGGTACTGCCGGATCTTTGGGCATAGTTCCAAAAAGCTCTCCAGAATGGTTGTATCAGTTCACAACTCCACCAACAATGCCTTAGTGTCCCAATTTTCCCACATCTCCAATATTTATCATTTTCCTTTTCTGTCATATTAGCCAATCTGACAAGTGTGAGGTGGTACCTCAGAGTTGTTTCAATTTGCATTTCTGTAGTAAACAGTGATTTATAGCATTTTTTTCATATGACTATAGATAGATATAGAATATAGATAAAATAATTTCGTCACCTGAAAACTGCCTGTTCATATATCTTGATCATTTATCTACTGGGTAATGACTTATATTATTATACATTTTACTCAGTTCTCCATATAGTTGAGAAATTATGCTTTTATCAGAAAGAAACACTGGCTTTAAAAATTGTTTCCTATCTTTCTGCTTTCCTTCTCATCTTGGTTGTATTGGTTTTGTTTGTCCAAAACCTTTTTAATTTAGTATAATCAAAATGACCTATTTTGTATCTTATCCCAGAAGCTGGAGGCTTTGGGTTTATCAAATAGTAGATCAATATAGTCATTTACTACTATGTCTTATGTACATAACCTATTCTACGGAAGTGCTGAATAGTTTTGATGATTGCCACTTTGTAACATAGTTTTAGATTTTGGTACAGCTAGGCCACCTTCCTTTGCATTTTTTTTTTAGAATTAATTTCCTTGATATTCTTGACCTTTTGTTCTTCCAGATGAATTCTGTCATTTTTTCTAGCTCTATAAAATAATATTTTTATAGTTTGATTGGCATGACCCTGAATAAGTAAATTGATTTATGCAGAATTATAATTTTTATTATATTAGTTATCCATGAACAATCGATATTTTTCCAATTGTTTAGATTTGGTTTTATTTGTGTGAAAAGAGTTTTATTACTGTATTCTTGGATTTGTCTTGGCAGATAGACTCTCAAATGTTTTATATGGTCTACAGTTATTTTAAATGGAATTTCTCTATCTCTTGCTGCTGGACTTTGTTGGTGATATATAGAAATGCTGATTATGTGCATTTTTCTGTGACGTTGCTGAAGCTGTTAATCATTTCAATTAGTTTTTTAGGTGATTGTCTAGGATTCTCTAAGTATACCATCATATCACCTGCAAAGACTCCTAATTTAGCTTCCTCACTGCATACTCTAATTCCTTCAATTTCTTTTTCTTCTCTTGTTGCTAAAGCTAATATTTTTAGTACAATATTGAATAATAGCGGTGATAATGTTTCATTCCTATGTTTTTTTTTGGTGGACCCTCACACTTTTTCAAATGCATTAAATAATTAATAAGATAGTTTTGTTAACCTTCTTTAATTTTGAAGCCTTGCTCTGTTCTATTTAAGGAGAAATAATTAGGAATTTAAGGCTAGGCAGAACTTTGTTGGGGTGAAATTATCTCCATGAAAATTACCACATTTTTCATATGCCTCTTTTTAGTTATTTTTTAAATGTTATTTTTAAAAGTTCATTATTATTTTATTTTATTTCAAATCCAAATGCTCTCCCTCCCCCACCCACTTATTGAGAAAAGGCTTGTTACACACATTTGTATAGCTGAGGGAAACAAATTCTTGTATTATCCCTTTCCCTCTTCCCTTCCCCCACCTCCAAATGCTTCAGTATGAACCCTGAGTCTATCATTTTTCTATCTGGAGATGGAAATGTATGCTCTCCATGAGTCCTATGGAATTGTAATTAATTCTATTGTGCTGTTCAGAGTTCCTAAGTCTTTCAAAGTTGTTGTTCAAAGTATTATTATTAATCCCTCTAGCTATCATCTCTTTCTACTGCCTTTTGTGGCTAACCTCCTTTATAAGGCTTTACACAATTAATGCTTTCACTTTGTTTGCTTTCATCCTCTCCTTAACTCTCTACAATCTGGCTCCTGAACTCAGGATTCAACTGGAATCGCTCTCTCTAAAGTTATCAATGACTTCTTAATTATCAAATCTAATAGCCATTTTTCAACCCTCATTCTTTTGACTTCCCTTCAATCACCCTCTTCCTGATACTTTCTTCTCTCTAGGTTTTTGTGACACTGTTCTCACCTCCTGGATCTCTCCCTATCTGTCTAATTGTTCCTTGTTGGTCTCTTTGTGGGATCTTTATACAGAGATCATACCCGTCTCCCAAAGCTCTGTCCTGAACTCAAACAGAATCATAGGGTTCTTCTCCTTCTATATTATCTCACCTGGCAATTTCATCAGCTCCCATGAGTTCATCTATTATCTCTATGAAGATTATTCACAGATCTAAATATCCAGCCTTAACCTCTCCCCTGACCTAAAGTCATGTATCTCCAACTGGCAAACTCAACGTCTCTAAAGCAGAATTCTTTTACATAAAACTTTCATCCTTTACTAAATACCGTATCATCAACCTTCTAGGCTTACAACTTCAAAATGACCCTAGATAAATTACTCTCTCTCACTACACATATCTAATCCTTTGCCATTTCTTGGATACAACTCCTACCATGGTTGACCACTGCATAGATCAAAGTTTTGAAGTATTTCAAAGTTGTTTATTTTTAAAATATTGTGGTTATTTAATAAATTCTTCTTCTAATTCTGTTCACTTCACCCTATATCAATTTATACAAGTTTTCTGACCTTTCTGTGAAACTATTCTCTTCATCAGACTGGAAGAAAATTAATATTTTTATTAGTTTATATTTGGTTTAATTGGCTTATTAATTAAATTAGTTTTATGAGGAAAAGATCAGAGTATGGTCCTGCAGTACATATTGTACTGAACACTGGGTATCTTTTTGCTAGTCTGATTGGATGGCTTTTGCTGAATCAACTTTTGTTGAGAAATATTAGGATAATATTCCATAATTAGCATAATTAAATATACATATACTATCTATATTGTAAAGCATTTATGTTCAATCCAGGTAGTGATACTTTTTTTTATAATGTAATCAATGTTTTCTCATCAATATTATGTCTTCTCAACAAAAATGTTTCAAAACTAAAATGGGGCAATAAAAGAATGTGGTCATTGGGGCAATAATCTTTATCAATGTTATGTTAAAACACCGTTTTTAATTTGTGGATTAGCTTTTTGACCCAATGGAATTGTAAAATGACTTAGAAAGAGAAGATAGATTGGCCTTTTAAAGTTCTCTGTTTCATGTTTTGCACTTTGTAATTTTGACTATAGGTTGGATTCCTCTAATGGTTTCTTAATCCTTGCCAATGGTGAGATTTCTCCTTATCTGACACAGATAACACAATTCTTCATGCATGCATATGGGCATACCTATATCTATACATACACACAAATATATATGTGTGTTGTGTGTATATATACATATATAGATGTATATCTATACTTTTTGATATATCTGTATACAAACATATGTATTTGTACATACACACACACACACATATACTTTGCTGTTAATCCAGACAAGAAGTTGCTTTGATAAGTATGAAAAGGAGAGGCAACAGTGAAAAGGTAGTGTAGCATAATAAAATGGTGGACTTGGAACCAGGAAGAACTGAGTTGAATCCCGCCTATGACATTTATTATCTGTGTGACCAGAAGAATTCACTTAATTTCCCTTGGCCTTGGTCAGCAAACATTTATTAGGTTCTTACTAATGTTCTATGCCCATTGTATAAAAAAATGAAGGAGGAAAAAAACTGGTTATTACCCTAAAAGAGTGTAGATTCTAATAAGAGAGACAATATGTAAATAATTAGGTATGTACAAGACATATTCAGAGCAGAGGGAAGGTAATCTGAAAAGGGGGGGGGGTGTAAGTAGCTGGGAATGGGGGAGGGACCAGGAGAAGCCTCTTTTAAGGCTGGGTCTTGAGCTGAATGTTGAAGGAAGGCAGGAGTGGCAGTGACAGGGTAGAACATTCCAGACTCAGGGACATCCAGAAAGGAGAGTGCTTTGATGGATCACAGACCAACACGTAGGGCAGAGTAGTTGGACTATAGAGTCAAATGTAAGAAGATAGGGACTTTAGGAAGAGGAGGGTTGTGAAGAACTTTTAATGACAAATAGAGGACTTCAAATTGGATTCTGGAGATCATCATGAACTAAGTAATAGTTCACGGATAAAGAACTAGCGTTCATTGAGCAGAAGAGACAGGGTCAGACCAATACTCCAGAATCATCATCTTGAGAGACCAGTAAAGATGGCACAGGAGCAGGAAGCGGTACAGAGGTATTCTCCCCCATAACTCCTCCACATAGATCTAGACAACACACCATGATGAATAATGATTGGCAAATGCACACCTCACCGCACCCTCCAAAATCACAGTGAGTCATTTTTCTAGACCAGGTTGGCGTAGGGACATAGAGATCCAGGGTGGGCTAAAGAGAAAATCTGTACAAGGTGAGGAGCAGTGAAGGCAAAATCCTCACTTGACCTCTTCTGTCCTTTGTAGCTAAATTCCTTGAAAAGGCCATCTACAATGGGAGCTTCCACTTTCTCTCCTCCAAATCTCTTCTGAACCCCTTATAATCAGCTTCCAATCTTATCTTTCCACAACTCCCAGCTTCTGACCCTGCTGATCACTCTCTCCTCCCTGATCTTCTCTCCTGTCCAGGTTTTCAGGACACCACTCTCCTGGCTCTCATCCTGCCTCTCTGACCCATTCTCAGTCTCATTTTCTGGATCTTCATCCAGATCACACCCTGTAGCCAGGGGAATAACCACAGGGTTCTGTCCTGGGCCCTCTTCTCTTCTGTCTCTTTACTACTTCACTTGGCCATCCTCTGCTCACATGAATTTAATATTACTTCTGTGCCAATGATTCCCAAATCTACCTTATCCTGCCCCAAACTCTCTGCTGACCTTTAAAAATCTTGCATTTCCAACTGCCTTTGAGACATATGGAACTGGATGTCCAGTAGACATCTTAAATGCATTATGTCTAAAACAGAACTTATTTTCTTTCCCCCTAAAGCCCTCTTCCCCACCTTCCCCATTAATGTAGGGGGACCCTCAGGTTCACTACCTAAGAATCATCCTGAATTCTCACCATCTCTCACCTACCATAACTAATCTATTGCTAAAGCTTGTCAATTTTATTTTTTCAATATCTCTTGAATACACCCCCTTCTCTCCTCTGACACTGCCCCAACCCTGGTGCAGGCCCCCATCACCTCATGCCTGGACTACTACAATAGCCACTAGTGGGTCTGCCTGCCTCAAATCTCTCCCCACTCCTGCCCATTCTCCATTTAGTCACTAAAGTGATTGTTTATGTCAAATGGCTTCTAATTACCTCCCAAATTAAATATAATATACTTCAAAGCCTGTCATCATCTGGTCCCTTCTACCCTTCCAATCTTCTTGATCCAGTGATACTGGCCTCCTGGCTGTTCCACAAACAATATCCTTCATCTCTTGGTTTTGGGTATTCTCTCTGGCTGTCCCCCAGGCTTGGAATGCTCTCACTCCTCTGTTCTGACTACTTACCTCCCTGGCTTCCTTTAAGTTCCAACTAAAATCCCGCCTTCTACAGAAACCCCACCTTTAATTCTATTGTTAATTATTTCCTAATTTTTCTGTGTATATAGCTTGTTTTGTATATATTTGTTTCCCTTCTTAGATTATAAGCTCCTTGAGGGTAGGAACTGTCTTTGCCTCTTAGCATAGTGCATAGCAGAGAGTGGGTACTTAATAGCTATTTAGTGATTAATTATCTCTGACCTCAGCATTAGAGAAGGGTTTCAGTTCCAAGCCCAGTATGAAACTTGCTGTAGAATAAGGAAAGGAACGACCAGCTTAAAGGCGAGCCCACACTTCTATCACTGTGAACCTGTAGAATTTTGCACCTGGCTGAGAGGGGCTGAGTCCAGAGGCACTCAAACCAGGGGCAAGACCATAGTTGTGTATCAAGAGAACTCAGACTAGGAAACAGCAATTAGACTACTTAAGAGAGCACTAAAAACTTTCATGTTCCTTACCCGAGCTGTCCCTGAGATCCCAGAAAAACACAACACTTGATACCCCAAGAAAGCAGCATCAGGACCCTGGAGGACCCAAGATTGGGCCAAACACTCTTACCAGAAGGCTTCCACACTAAGCTACCAGACCTTTGAACCTCCAGTTCTAAAATAGCTCACCAGATTTGTACAAGTCCAACAGGGTAGGATAAAGTCTTAGATTTAGTCAATAAAGGTATCCAGATCTTGATCATACCTCTGATTAACTGAATCAATATGTGTTGTCACCTGATAAAGGTTTCAATGCTAAGGGTAGGGAGGTGTGGTGATTGACCCAATGGACTGAATTATCCTCCACCCTTATACATCTGTAACACAGAATTTGTTCTAGCTTGGGGAGACATGGCCAGAATTCCTATTTCCAGGGATTCCCAGTCCAGAGATTTCCAGATACTAGGCTCCATGTTAATGGAAACTAGTGAGTCAATCAATTATTACATTCTCATTCATGTTTTAGTGATGAAAAGAATAGCTTGTGAGAATGTCTAAGACATTCCTCTGTCTTCCTACTAACAAAACTATTCCCTATTATAAAACTATTTCCTCACCACCTCACCCCAAGACTACTGCAGTAGACCTCTGGTGTGTTAGCTTGCCATAAGTCTCTCTCCATTCCAGTACATCCTTAATTCAGCTGCCAAAGTCATTGTGTTATGATCGTGTCTTGTTCTGGTCCCCCTGACAATCCCCCTCCCTTCTAGTGAGTATAGTAAATTTATAAGTACAAGACTCATCTTCCTGAGATCAAATCTAGCCTTAGACACTAATTGCTGAGCCTGGGCAAATTACTTAAATCCTTTTGCCTTGGTTTCCTCATCTGTAATGTGATCTGGAGAAGGAAATGGCAAACCACTTCAGTATCTTTGCCAAGAAAACCCTAAATGGGACCCTATTTGGTGAGTCAGACCACCACTGAAAATGACTTAACAACATTATAAAGTTAACAATAATAGGAAGTAAGATTGCAAAGGGAAACCTGAAGTCACTTACAGACTGTGCCATAGATTAAGAGAGTATAATGATTCCTTGAAAACTGTTTTATAAATTAACTAAAACCACATCCTAAGACTATGTGCTAAATCCAGTGAAACTAGCTTGGTCTTGTAAGGACCCCTTGGTTCTGTCAACTCTCTTGGTCTTTAAATTCCAGAAAAGCTCCAAATATCTGCAGTAAGACCAGGAGAACATCCGGTGTTGTGATAATTTTAAAATAATGTAGATACGGTAATGTTAAAATTAACCCTAAGATAGCACAGATAAGAGTTAGTCTGTCTCCAAAATCTTAGAAAATGAGACCCCAAACTCCTGCCCCCTGAGCACTCTACCTCTACTATGGGGCCATGCTGCCTGAATGCTCCCAAATCTAATCCATGGTTACATAAGTGACTCTCTGTTCCCATTCTCTACCCCATGATGCCTATTCCCCTCCAGTACCATAACCCCTGTGTTCATATCATCTGCCTATGTACTCCTACACTGTTCATCTTTGCACTCTCTGTACCTTATTCAAATACAGTTAGAGCATTACCCTGCACTTGCTGCCATCATGATCTTTTCTGGTGAACATCCAAATAAGTGGGTATGCCTGCCCCTCCCCCCCAGCAGACCCAGAATGACCACATCGTGCTTCCCTTAGTCACAATTAATAATTCCATAAATTAACAATTCAGTGATCTTCTTAAAGTACAGGTCTAACCTTGTTATCCCCCACCCCCATAAATCTTTCCTATTATCCCCAGGATTAAATATAAAATATTCTGTTTGGCATTCAAAGTCCTTTGCAACCTGTTCCACCTTCCATCTTTTTACATGTTGTACCCCCATTGTACTCTTCAATCCAGGGACATTGATCTCTTTGTAGTTCTTGGAAGAAGACATTCCATCTCCCTGCTTCAGGTATTTTCACTGGAATCTCCCCATCCCTTTCTCCACCTCCTGGCCTTCCTTGGGTTCCCAGCTAACATTGTACCTTCCCCCTTAATTCTAGTGTCTTCTCTCTGTCGGTTATTTCCAATTTATTAATCTATAGCTTGTTTGTACACAGCCGTTGGCATGCTGTCTCCCCCTTTAGACTGTGAGCTCCCTGAGGGCAGGGGTTGTCTTTTACCTTCCTTTGTATCCCTTGTGCTTGGCACAGTGCCTGAAACACAGCAGGCACTTAATAAAAGTTTCCTGCTTACCTGACTGACCATCACTCTCCACAAAATGTATTGCTCTTTCCTTCTTACTGCATTTCAAAGTTCTTGTGTCCTCTTCTTTCTCACATACCAGTGATTAAACCCAAGTTGTACATTTACTAGAAGAGAGCTGGTTTTTTTCATACAGAGTAAGATGTTTGCTGAGCAGGATTTTTTTTTTTTTAAGACTCAGATAATATAAAGTAGTCACACCCTAAGAGACTGGTCTAGTCATGGCTCAGTAGGCCTTACAGGCACAGAAAGGGCAGGGACTGGCTAACCCAGTGCAGAAACTTGAGGCCTTTTCTCTGCCTTGGCAATATTACATCTACTTGAGTCAGTAAAAGTGAGATATTCCGGGGCTGTCCCAATGCCTGGACAGTTAGTGTGAAACAAGCTAAAAACCAATCTCTTTCTGTCAAAGTAATCCTGACCTGGGAAGATCCTGCAGCTGTAAGAGGCATCTTGCCTGGAGGCCAGCAGTTTTTACATGTTGAAAACACTACTGAAGTTAAAGATTTCCCTGGACAATAGTTACATATTAAATCTGAGAATTAAACATATGCTCCCTTATTAATGGCAAACCTACAACAAATAATGCAAATCAAGTATTTTTCCATTTCAAATGAAGAGAATGGGAATCTCTTCCTTTCTTTAACTGATAATATAATCAGATTGGTCAGAAAATAAGAAATCACAGGAAACTCACCTCAAATCTGTGGGCCTTGGAAGCAGTTTTCTTTTTCCAGTGAAGTAGACTTCGAAATCTTCCATCTTAAGCCTGTGTGCATAGTCAATATAGCCAGACAGCTCCTGACCATGAGCATTTCGGTCACGAATGAAGATTATAGACTGAAATAGAACATAAAAGTGGAGAAAATGAACAAATTTTCAATGGGTTTATTTCTCTCAATCATGGAATTGCAATAGGTCTGTGATAAAACAATATGGCTGTCCCCATTTTGAGTGGAGACTGCATCAACTTCAATGCACCTTTTCATTCTTTTCCATGGTCAATTCAATTTGATCAATATTTAGTTAGTCCTGCTGTGTAAAAAAAAAAAAGTCTCTTTCCTCAATATTCTCAAATATTGCTGGCAAGATACATGGACACAGGTAAATAAAATAATATTCGAAGAGGAGGAGAGTATTAGGAATTCTAAGAGGATGGGGTGAGATTACTTACCAGGGGAATTAGTCTATGCTAAGGCACAGAATAGGGATGAAATTACCAAGTTTTCAAGTCAAATCAAGTGAACAAGAATTTAGGAAATATTCTGTGCCAAGCCAGGAGAACGTATATACAAGTGGAGAGACAGTTCCTGCCCTTAAGGGGCTCATATTCATTATTCATTTGTGAGACGACAACACATAAAAGGAAAAAAAAAAGGAGCTAGCAAGGTGGAGGGGGTGGGGATATAGGTATGCAGTTGGGGAGGGAGAAGGACGTGGTAGAGAAAACCCAGAGAGTCAGGAACACAGTGCAGAGGAAAGAAGACATGGTTGACCTGAGCCTGCTCCTATAAATTGAGGTTCTTAGAGGAACCAGTGATCGATCGGAGGGAGAGACTGTTGGGGTGAGAAGTGCACTTCCAATGGGGGAATCATCTAAGGGTGGAGGGATCTTTTATGGGGAAGAGGTTTCTTTTTTTTTATTTTATGAATGCAAAAATGTATTTTTCATATACTTTGAAAAACAATGAGAAATTGCCAGTGTGATTAATATACTTACAAAGAATTGAAAAAAACAACAACACATTTTTTGGACTGGATCTGTGACTTCATCAAGTAGGGGACTGTCTGTGAAGGACACCCCTACCAATGCTGATTGGAACTTATTTTGGAATTAAGAGTTAAGTGACTAGATGAGGAGGTTTCTATGGCACAGCAGACAAAATTCTGTGGAGGTGAGTAAGGACAGCAGTCCAGAGACAAATGAAATTTTGGGAAAAATTAGTAGCCCACTTTGTACAACAGACTATATAAAGTGAGTCTGGAAAGGTTGGAATTAGGGAGATCAGAACAAGACAGAAAGCTTTGTGTTCTACCTTATACCTCAATGAGGAGCCACTGAAAGTTTTTGAACAGGGAGTTAATTGTTAACTTGATTTAGTTAACTTAAAAAGTTAACTTAATTGTTAACTAAAAGTTAATTAGCTACTTGGTTAATTTAAGTATATTAATTTGATGACTACAAAAGATGGTTTGAAAAAAGGAAGTTATTGCAATAGTTCAGGCAAGACGTGAGGAGGTTGTCATTCCTCCATATAGAGACGGTGTCTATGTAAAGAGTAGGATCAAATTTTAAGTACACCGGAGTGAGACACATGCATAAGATACGTGTGTAGCTCCTGGTCCTCTAAGACCTGGGAGTATTTTCACAGACTTCCTAGACTTCTCCCCTTGGATGCAGCTCTGATGGGCAGGCTATTTCTCTGGGCTCCTAGGATCTCACTCTGCCTTGAGTTCATAGTTAGCACTTCTCTGACACCATTAGGGGTCACTCTCTCTGAAGTGGCCACTTTTGCCTCTGTATTTATCTGTCCTTGATGTATTTCTCTGCTCCTTAGTGGATACACTGTCCAGTCTGTCTAATGACACCATCGATGGGGAGGGAGAGAAAATCTTCCCTCTCCCCTCCCCCAGACTCTTCCTCTCAGGGACCTGAGTCATTCCCCTCTAGCTCCATCTCTCAACCTGAAATTCTGCAGCTGTTTAAAGGCCCCCAGGCATGGACAGGCTGCCAGCAGAGTCAATAACACAGTTTAGATGCAGAAGTAGGTTACTGTAGTTAGCACCTTGTCACTGCATTCTTGGTCTTCTGTGTTTACATTCATTGATATGTATTGTGTGATTCCTGAAAGAAGTCCCTAACCTCCTTTACTTATAGAAGAGGGCCTGGTTGGAAAAATGATGATCTCAAAATGACAACTGAGAAGTATCCAGACAGGAAGACAGAAAATCAGAAGAGAACAGTGTCCTAGACTAAAGCAGATAGAGTGAGTCATGGTGTGAACCACAGGGCAAAGAGGTGAGGAGGATACTTCTTCTGGCTCTTTGCAGACCAAGGCACTGTGTACAGCTCAGCTGGCCTTGTTCTTCTTTAAAAAAATGTATTTTAGATTCAAATGCCAGAACACAAATACAGAATAGAGAAAAGAAACACAAACATGTAATAAACTTAAATACTGGACCTTAAATACAAAGAAGGAAAGAAAGGAAGAAAGAAGGAAAGAAAGAAAGAAAGAAAGAAAGAAAGAAAGAAAGAAAGAAAGAAAGAAAGAAAGAAAGAAAGAAAGAAAGAAAGAAAGAAAAAATAAAGAAAGGAAGGAAGGAAGGAAGGAAGGAAGGAAGGGAGAAAGAAAAGAATGTTGTGTATATAGCAGAACATAAGAGAGGATTCAAAATAGGTAACAATACATTTTCATTTCAAGAAAGCCTGTATGAGAAATAATAATAAATAATTCTCAGCATTGTGTTGAGAATTGCCCATCTTTTCTTTGCTTCCTTTTGTTCTCTGTTGGGCGTTGTTACTTTGGCCTTGCTCTCCTTAGGGTCTCTTCTGTCTAGGTTTTTAGGACACTACTTTCTTATGGTTCTTCTCCTACCTATTCAACAGCTCCTTCTCAGTTTCCTTTGCTGAATCTTCAGTCATGTCATTCCTGGTATCCAGAGGTATCCACCAAGGCCCTATTCTGGATTCTCTTCTTTTCCTACTGTATTTTTTTACTTTCATTTCAAGGGATTTAATCATCATCTCTATGCTGATAATTCCCAAATCTATTTATCCATCACTAAACTCTTGCTGATTTCTACTCTTGCGTCTCCAGTTACTAACTGGACATCTTGCTAAACTCTAGATAGATAAAGTCTAGATAGATTAACTCAACATGTCCAGAGTGAAAGTAACTAGCCTCACTTGATCTATCATTACCTCTTTACTCTCCATACAAAAGATAGATAGATAGACAGATTCTAGAATTCTTTCTATTTTCCCCAGAAGTTTTTGTCTAATAGTGTGTTCTCATAAGTAACTAAGATCTCTGGGCTTATGAAATACTATGCTACTCCATTAATTTATTTATATATTTATGTATATAATTATATATATATTACACACACATATATATATATATATATATAATTATATATATTATATATATATGCACAGTTTTTGACTGCTCTATTTTTAACCAGTACCCTGTCATGTTGGAGATTATTGCTTTGTAATATAGCTTGAGATCTGTGGGCGGCAGCAGGGGAGTTATTCCCCTTGAAATGACCCCTCATTTGCTCCATACATTTTTCAGCTTTTCTTTTGTGATGTCTCATTTGTGTATTTTTTTCTCCCATTAGACTGCAAGCTCCTTGAGAGCAGGGACTGTCTTTTTCCTATTTGTCCTATTTGATATCAGTACTAAATATATGTGTACCCAATGGCAGAATTATAATGCTTAAAGGAAAAGCTAAATGAATTCCAAGGAAAAATAAACCAGAAAAATATAAATGTGGAACACCTCACAATGCACTCCTTCCAAACCTAGATAAATCAAACCAGAAATAAATAAGAAAGAATTTAATAACTAAATAAGATTTTTTAAATGATAACTATAAGAGATTTTAAACAATGTCTGAGGAAAAAAAAGGAGTATGCATATTTCTCAGCTAGGCACATAGCAACTTTATAAAAACTGACCAGATATGTTAAGGCACAGAAGAGTAGATATTTTAAATATACCTTTACAGACCAAAGTGTAATAAAAAATATTTTTAATAAAAGGCCACTGAAGAAATTATTAATTGGATGTTAAATAATTAATCCTAAAGAACAAAAACCAAATCTTAGATACAATAATTACATTAAAGGTAAGGAAAACAATAAGATAACGTACCCAAATTAGGAGGATATAGCTCAATAATATTGAGAACAAAGTTTTATATCTCTAAATACTTTAGTCAATAAAAAAGGAAAAAGTTTAAATAAATGCATATATCTAACCCCCCCCCCACACACAAATTGTAATGCTCTAAATATCAAAATAGAAATTTTGAAAGGAAGATGATCTTTTTTTTTAATGTTGAAAGTAAAAACAAAAGTTTCATTTTGCAGGACTGCTGAAAAGGCATCTTTCCCTTTACCTTGGTGCTGCACCATACAAACAACCTCATGTCATGAGGAAGGCACAGAGCAAATCACAAACACAACAAAGAATTATAAAACCGTAACACAAAGGCAACATAACAAATTCTGTTAAATGCATTTCAACTCTTTGGGGAAAATGTGTATTTGTGAAAATTGAGTATGTACTTAAAAAAAACCTAGGAAACCCAGAGATCAGGAATACCAAATTCTAAAACACACAAAAATAAATATCTTGAAGAGGTGTAGTTTTTAAAAGGGATAAGGGGAACCATTTCATTGAAGAAATAAATTATCCCTTTTAAAAGCCTAGGTGGTGCCTGAATTTAAATCCAGACTGACTAGCTGTGTGACCTGGGGCAAGTCACTGAATTTCTGTTTTCCTTGATTTCCTCAACTATAAAATGGAGATAATATCATCTATTTCCCACAGTTATTGTGAAGAATAAGTGAGATGATATTTATAAAGTGCTTAGTACATTGCCTGGCTCGTAGTTGGCATTTAATAAATTATTAGTTCCTTCTTTCTTTGCAGAACTTGCAGATTTTCAGGAAGAATGAAGTATTCTCTTAAAAGTGGAGTGGGGACTGATGAAAAATCTGAAAAATGCACAATTTTGGAACTCCCCACCAAGTAAAATGGACAATTTTGCTTATATAAAATTAAAGTAAGTTCTTGCACAAACATGACAAGTGCAGCTAAAATTTCAAGATAAACAGAGACTGGGGAAAACAATCTTTGCAGCAAGTGGTCCTTGCTTTAATCACTAAATTAATGAATGAGAAGGTTGGACTTGGTGATCCTTCAGGTTCTTTTCAGTTCTTGTTCAATAATTTGTCAGTCATATCCAACTCTCCATGACCCCATGTGGGGTTTTCTTGGCAAAGATAAGGGGATGGTTTGCCATTTCTTTCTCCTATTCATTTTACAGGTGAGGAAACTAAGGCAAACAGGGTTAAGTGACTTGTCCAGGGTCACATAATTAGTAGGTGAGGCCAGATTTGAACTCAGAAGACTCTTACTAATTCCAGACCCAGCACTTTGTCCTCTATACCATCTAATTGCCCATGTCCTATGTCCTATGAACTCCCATTAATTTTTAAATGATTCTGTAACATTTACTCATTAAAATTAAATGATTGCTAAAGATCCCATGATCTGACAATAATACAATTTAGGGCCCTAAGGAATTCTACATATTTCTCTAGTAAGAGAAATTCAATTTTAATAGAACACTATTGACTGGGAGTTAAAGCAATAATAAGAAATTACAATATTGTTTTATGAGGGACAGGAGGCCATTAGGAACATAGGTCTGGAATTCCCTGGAAATATTACTCTGTATCTTTACATTTCCAACCTATCAAATAAAAACTATACTTGGTACTTTCACTCAGAAATGAAAGATAAAGCAATGTGATAGAAGAAAAGCTTTGAAAATGCACATTTACAATGCTTCTTTAAATACGAAACAAATTAGAAAAATGCTGAACTTTATGGAAAATCAGCAGTTCAGTAAAACCCTACATATGAAGACAAACATATTCTTTATGTTACAGTGGAGTCTCTTGACTCTGAGGAAAGGGCAATACCTGGGCTTTCCCTGAAGTACTCTGTAACCTCATCTTGGACTATCTTTTCATTGAAAAATCTAATGCAAGACCTTGTAAGCTTCTCTCTGCATCTCATGTTTTTGGGGAAAATACACTGATGGGAAATTTAGTGTATTATTATTTCATGTAGATCTCTGATTGTCTTTCCCCAGATGTGGAATATAATACAGATTCATAAGCTTGTGAGAAGGAATTACATCCCATACTGCCTGACATTTCTTGCCAAACATTAATGAGGAGATATAGACAAGATCCTTACTGAAAGGGAAATGTATGGAGAAAGAAGCCAAAGTAATTTTTTTAAACACACTAAAGAACATGTTTGGAAATTAAATATCTATTTCAGGAGTGTGACCAAAGTCAAAATATGCTGAGTTTCTTAAATGGCTGTCTGAGACTGAAAGTATGCTAACAGAAAAAAAAGAGAGTAAATAATTCTTATCTGCAAAAATGTTCATTTCTAAGACAGATTATTTTATTTATTTTGTAGATGTCTATTTCTGAAGAGAAATGGTTTCATAAATTGGTTCTAGGATTTTTTTTTCCTTAGAAACACTGGTTAAATTTAACATTTAAAAAATTGTAGGGGTGGCCAGGTAGCACAGCACCCTCCAGTGTCAGGATGACCTGGAGATCGAGTCCCGGGCTCAGATGCTTAGCACCCACCCAGAAACACCTGTCCATGTAACCTTGAGCAAGTTACTTAACCCCAATTGCTTAGGGGTGGCCAGGTGGCGCAGTGAGTAAGATCACCAGCTCCAGTGTTGGGATGACCTGGATCAAATCCGGGCTCAGATACTCAGCGCCACACCCAGAAATAACTGGCCGTGTAACCTTGAGCAAGTTACTTAACCCTGATTGCTTTAAAAAAAAATAAAAAAATAAAAAATTGTAAAAACTCTCTGGAAAAATCTTTTGTGGGGGAAACTTTTTAAGATAGGTATTCTTTAAAATCAAATTATTTCTTTATCTTACATACAGCACCTACATTTCCAAATATATATAGCCTCTATCTTTTTGGCAAAAGCAGTATCTTAAACAAATAATTTAAAAAGAGAAGAAAAATAGTTCAGTAAAAATGACCAACTTATTGAAAAATCTCTGTACAGTACTTTTCACCCATTAGTTTCCCAAATCTGCAAATAAGGAAGGGGAGATAAGTAAGGCCTTCTCATATTTTTTTCTTTTGAGGTCAACTGTGATTGGTGTAATCTACAGACATATCTTGATTGTTTCATATATTTCTGAGAACTTGTTTTCTCAGAAAGGCATTAAATTCTTCCCTTTATCTGAAGGGATCTGGTCCCGGTGAAAAGGAAATATTAAGGATTGGGTTGTGACTTTATATATGAGTCACACTATTTTAATTACTGTTTTTACTATGTATAGCATTCTTATTTGAAATATGCAATTTTAATTTTGCGTTGTAGATGGATGAAAGAATTTCTGGAGGTAGAAATTGTTTTTTATTAGATTGGATATTTTATATCATTTTTTCTAGGTGTGAAGTAGCTAACATACCTGACACAGGCATACTTCAATTCTTCAGTCAATAATTAATATCTTTGTTGAGGCAGGAAAGCACACACAGAATAGAGTGATCCAGTTGGATGAGGGGTTCATGTATTATGATAATGGAAAATAACGATAGAAAGTTGGATTGGGGATATAATGGTCATTTTCCAGGAGTCAATGGCTACCATTGAAAGTTTCTGAGCAGGAGAAAAAACAGAATCAATGTAGGTTTTCAGAAAGATTCATTTGACTGCCGTTGAAATGAGTGGGAGAGACACACTAAAGGAAGGAAGACCAAGCATGATGAGATGAAATTAGATTAAAGTAGTAGCAGTGGAAATGGAAAGGAAGATACAGATGCCAGAGAGACTTCAAAGGAAGAATGAAAAACAATGGTGATGAAATGGATATAGACAATTAGGAGGCAAAGCTAACTATGGGCTTTTAAGCCTTACACATTGGCAGAATGGTGCTACCAATAAAAAAAAAAGAGGGAAATTGGGAATACCTCACTTTTGGTGAAGAGCAGGGGTGGAAGGCAGGATAATGATTAATTTGATGCATGTTTAATTTTAGTTATATTCTGTTATTTAGTTATAAATCAAGCTAATGATCCATAAAAGAAAAATTAAATGGATTTCCTCTTCTCTATACTGTGACATACAACTACATGGTCAGGCTACCGAGTTAATGTATCAGTACATATATTGGGGATAGGCAGTGTGTTAACCTCAGAATTTAACCGAAGGAAGACAGTATGCCAGACTGCATTGGGGAAATTATATAGTATTCCTAATGATTCCAAGTTTCTGCTGGTGGGACCAATATTTAACCTCTCTAGGGAGTCAATATTCTCTCATTTGCAAAACTGGGATAATAACAGCACTTATCACACAAGGTTTTTTTGTGAGGCTCAAATGAAATCATATATGTAAGTGTTTTTGAAATCTCAAAGTACTACATATTATCGTAAAGAGGGAATAAAGGAAATTGCAAGAAGTTATTTTGCCCAATAATATTCAAAAAACCCTGAAAATTAGAAGTAGAAAATTCAAATTAGCCCACTATTGGAAAAAGAAATCGAATAAGATACAAAGAACTCCTGGGTTGAGGGAGGAGTGCAATGGTGAAGGAACTAGGACCACGGGGATTTAAAAGTAAATTTTATCAAACGTGCAAGCAACAATTAACTTCAATATTCGATAAACTGACTGCAAAAAAATTGGGAAAGAAGAATCCAACTAAATTCTTTCTATGATACACATATCTTCCTGAAACCAAGGAGAGATAAAGAGGAGAAATAAAACAACACAATAATACATCTCGATGAATACTTACATAAATTATTGAATAAAATAATAAACTACAGCAAATATTAATAAAAAGATTAAAACTATGGCCAGATTGGAAAACTATATACACACTACACTATATAGATGACAAAAACAAAAGAAAGCAAATGATTCTATCAACAAATACTTTTGAAAAAGTATAATCTTTTTAAATAAACACTGAAAAAACCAGGAAATTCACTTTTCCATGGAAGAATAAATTTGCTTTTCTACAATATAGTATGTAGCACCTAGCTAAAACCAAGACCTAGGATTAATTTTAATGGAGAAATTCTAGAGGCCTTCACAAGGAGATGAAGTGCTCTAAAAGTGCTCCAAACAGAAGAAGCATGATCTAGAGTTAAAAGGTCATATTATAAACAAATTGGACGCAGGGTGATACTTTTTACAACTATGGTTATTGAGACAGCTCTTGATCAGACAAGAGACAGAGACGATCATTAAAGCTAAAGCTGGACAACTTTTGGCATCATAACATTGAAAAGTTTCTGCAAAAATTTCTGATTCTCATTGTCAAGTGTTTCTTGAAAACTATTATCTTTCCTCATCCATTTTGCTACTCTCCTCTATTTTACACCCAGTCCCCTTTTAAAAGAATACTTCATTCTTCCTGAAAATCTGCAAGTTCTGCAAAGAAAGAAGGAACTAATAATTTATTAAGTGCCAACTATTAACCAGGCAATGTACTAAGCACTTTATAAATATCTCACTTATTCTTCACAACAATTGTGGGAAGTAGATGATATTATCTCCATTTTATAGTTGAGGAAATCAAGGAAAACAGAAATTCAGTGACTTGCCCCAGGTCACACAGCTAGTCAGTCTGGATTTAAATTCAGGCACCACCTAGGCTTTTAAAAGGGATAATTTATTTCTTCAATGAAATGGTTCCCCTTATCCCTTTTAAAAACTACACCTCTTCAAGATATTTATTTTTATGTGTTTTAGAATTTAGTATTCCTGATCTGTGGGTTTCCTAGGTTTTTTTTTTTTTAAGTACATATTCAATATTCACAAATACACATTTTCCCCAAAGGGTTGACATGAATTTAACAGAATTTGTTATGTTGCCTTTGTGTTATGGTTTTATAATTCTTTGTTGTGTTTGTGATTTGCTCTGTGACTTCCTCATGACATGAGGCTGTTTGTATGGTGCAGCACCAAGGTAAAGGGAAAAATGCCTTTTCAGCAGTCCTACAAAATGAAACTTTTGTTTTTACTTTCAAAATTAAAAAAAAAAGATCATCTTCCTTTCAAAATTTCTGTTTTGATATTTAGAGCATTACAATTTGTGTGTGTGTGGGGTTTATATATATGCATTTATTTAAACTTTTTCCTTTTTTATTGATTAAAGTATTTAGAGATATAAAACTTTGTTCTCAATATTATTGAACTATATCCTCCTAATTTGGGTAGGTTGTCTTATTGTTTTCCTTATCTTTAATGTAATTATTGTATCTAAGATTTGCTTTTTTTCCTTAGGATTAATTATTTAACGTCCAATTAATAACTTCTTCAGTGTCCTTTTATTAAAAAATTTTTTTATTACACTTTGGTCTGTAAAGGTATGTTTAAAATATCTACTCTTCTGTGACTTAACATATACGGTCAGTTTTTATAAAGTTGCTATGTGCCTAGCTGAGAAATATGCATACTCCTTTTTTTTCCTCAGACATTGTTTAAAATCTCTCATAGCTATCATTTAAAAAACCTTATTTAGTTATTATATTCTTTGTTATTTATTTCTGGTTTGATTTATCTAGGTTTGGAAGGAGTGCATTGTGAGGTGTTCCACATTTATATTTTTCTGGTTTGTTTTTCCTTGGAATTCATTTAGCTTTTCCTTTAAGCATTAGAATTCTGCCATTGGGTACACATAAATTTAGTACTGATATCGATTTATTGTCTAAGGTACATTTCAGAAAAATGTTCTTAAATAAGAAAACTTGAGTTAATCACATCAGAAGGAAGTGTGAATAAGGAATTTGCATAAACAAACAGACTGAGGATCTGAGAGTAGAGAGGGAGTGGAGATGTACATACAGAGCTGAGCCAAGAAGCAGCTGCTCTAAGACAAAGTGTTAAAAGGAGAAAGAGAAGGTAGGATTGTACTGTGGCAGAGAAGAGAAACCAAGAATACCAGAATACCCATCATTGTAAGGATGGAGAGAAGTACAAAGAAGAGGAATGTTCTTTCCCCAACTTCCCCTCTTGGTGCCAGTTTATCCACAGAAGCCATAATACAGTCCACTATTTTGCTTTGCAATTTTCCAGGAACTTAATTTTTACCTCCACCACCAAGAAATCTAAGGCTAAGTTGAAGAAGATATAAATATAAATTCACCACAGATAACTCAACCATTGCCTAAATGTTAGGAATTTTCCTAACTTGAAGAGCAGAGTGATGATTATCAAACTTAACTTTTCATCTAACATAAAGTCCCAAGGCTTCAGAAGAGCATTTTAAATTTCTGAGTTTAAAACAATCTTAGTATTGTAACAGGCTGTTCTTTTTCAATATCTAGAACTCTTGGGTTCTCATTCAGTAATTTCCTTCTCCCTGTGTCCACAGGCTTCTGGTTATCTTCTTGTGCAGACCTTGATCGGATCAGGGAAGTCTTCTTAGTCATTATTCCATTTGTTATGTTAATTAGATCTTTTTTAGGAAAACTGGACTCCTTTATGACTCTTTATGTTGCCATCTTGCCAAGAAGTCTCCTATAATGCTTTTAAGTAATTGGTACCCTCATTTCTGTGTCACACAACATATTGCCACAAACCCATATTAGACAATGGGAAGTCAGTTACTAGTTAAAAAGGAAAAACTAGTGAACATCTTCACTTAATGGAGACCATATACACGTGCTTTGTTCTGTGAAGTTTGGATTCAGTCAAAGGCACACAGTTGAAGACCTAGAGGGCCACATGTGGCCTCGAGGCTGCAAGTTTCCCATCCGGGTGGGTCTAATATTGAAATGGATGCCAAAAACAAGTATTGAGAATAATTTTGAAAAGGAGATAGGCTTACTTGCATTCAAATTCCAGGAAGGCTTACTTGAGTTTGATTGTACAAATCCAACTAGGAGAATGATTATACTAAAACAGAGAAATACACTAAGGCTATTATATACTATAACCATCATGATAGATATTCCAGCAGTACTCAACAGCTCAGTACCACTTCAATACCTGTACCCAGAAGAATTATGTTGTAGCTATTGCCACTGTAAGAGTTTTGAAAGAAAAAAAGTACAGTAGTCAAAAAATACCATTTAGGACTGGCATCAGATGCTACCATGACAATTTGGTGAAATTAGTAAAAGATTAAATCTTTTTTTTTATATATATGTAGTTGAAAACTGGAATACTCTTATCACCCTATTAAAGGCAACAACAACCCAAAAAACTTGGGAAGGAATCCAAAAACAGCAAAAAGGATATTATAGATTCTTTCAATTGGCAATTAAAAAAGCAAGCATATAAAAGATTACTATGATCAAGTTGTAATAACATGCACAAGCAGCTTTCCAGAAGAATGCTATTGTGAATAGCTTTTAAGGTTCTGATTACACAGTATAGTGATCACTCTATTTATTCCATAACAAATCAAAGCAAAACTTTCACAGAAAATCAAGGTACAGCATTCACAATATTACAACTTATGACAGAAAATCACAACATAATATTCACAACATAGTCTCAAAGTACAGTAGTCAAAGTCTTCCATTCATGGGGCAACTAAGTTAACTCAATCAGTCAATTATCAGTAACAGCATCTCAAAGTACAATAGTCAAAGTCTTCCACTCGGGGCAAAGTCTTGATTAACTCAATCAGTCACTAATTCAGCAAAGTCTTACTAAGTATCATATACAAAACCCTCTACCCCTTAGGTCACTAGTAAGCTATAATTCCATAATTACTCAGTATCCAAGGAGAGGTCTTTTCATCTTAACTTGGGGCTGGTTCTCAGATTGCCTGGATCCCCTTCCATAGTCCCAGATTCTACCTGGATTCACCAGACTGTCACCTGGGTTCTATAGCAGACAGCTCCCAGTTCCTCTGAGGTGAGGTTTTGCTTTGGGGCTTACTTATGGGAAGAGTTGTATAATTTGGCCAGATGAGACTCTGAGCAGCCACTGAGCCCCCCAGCTTTCAAAACCCAGATGTTAGTGCTTCTCTGGTAACTAACTATGTATGTATATAATGGTCAGACAGCTAGATGCCCTGTCTGTCTGTTGAATTGTGTTATTTTCTCTGTCTGTATTTTCTGTCTGCTTATAATTTCTGTTTGTATTTTCAGAAGTTCAGGATGCTGACTTTTTTCTCTGAAATAAGCGAATGATATATATGTTTTATTAAAGAAAGCTTTTTAACCCCTTTTGAATTGCTTTCCTTTAGAAAAGCAGATCAAAGAACCTGTGGTAGCAGCCATCCTGGGTGTACTAAGGTGCTTGCTGTTACAAGGGTTTAGAGAAGTATAAAATCATAAGCAGGAGAAAGACTCTCAAGAAGAAAACGTCTAGATGTATACATGGCTTCTAGTAGTCCAACAAAGTAAAAATAGAAGATGAGATCAAATAAGAATCAGAAAGCTTCTGCAACATTAATATAATGAACAGATATTTCAGGGGAAGGGACTGAAATGCTAACTTCTGATAAGATTAATATTTATTGGATCAAATGCTTTAAAATAGCATATGAAACACTAAAAGTACTTTATCAGCTTCCTGCCAGGTGTGAATCTCCTGCTAGTTATCTTAAAAGAAGTCAACACACACATCTGTTACCAAAAGATGAGAACATTAGTGACTTCTTCAACTACAGGGCTGTTATGTGCTTATGTACTTCATACAAAGCATTTGCATAGAGAAAAATAATATATTAGTTGAGGAGCAAAAGTTTGTGCCAAAAAGTTTTAGAGGTTTAAAGAACAGTTAATTGTTGATTTAACAATAGTTGAATAAGTTGCCCAGAAGCTCTGCAACGTTTATATTGCCTTTGTTGACTATTACAAAATCGTTGATTCAGTTCCACACTCATGGAATAGTTTATTCACTAAAGTATTAGGTGTATACATGGAAAACTGTTTTCTATTCATAACAATAATTGGCTAAGTCCCAATCTTATGCAGACAACACAGTAAAGAACTATTTCAATATGAAGTTAACTTTAGCATTAATTGAAAGTTTCAGCAATTTAATTAAAAGGCATGTTACTTTTTTTGAGTTATTACTCAGTATTCTGAATTAAGTTAGTTACAACTATCACAGAAAGGTAAATAAAAAGCAAAAAAAAAATCACCTCCCTCCAACCCCACCAAGGAAAAGACATGAACTAGGTACATTATACCAGAGGGAAGCAATATTGGATTTAACTGAGGTTTCAAGAAGATGTCTCTCCTTACTCCTTCTCCTCAGACAATGGAAAAGGCTTAAACTAAGGCTGGTCACACACAGGAGAGAAGAATCTGATGTTCATGATGGAAGGGATGGATCTAAATGCCAGCCCAAGGGAAAAGGAAAACTAAAAGTCCTCAACTTGATATAATTCCCAGAAAAGAGAATACTTGGAATTTAATCCCTGAAGCCTCAGAAACAAAAATAAGTTAACAGCAAAAAAGGACTTTGGTGATGCCATATAGAACAGAGAGACACAAACTGGGAAGAGGAGACTAACTCAAAAACACCTACAATCAAAACCTAGAAGGAGGGAAAAAAAACAACAGGTATCCCACATGAAGAATTAGAATTCATCAAAGAAATAATGCACAATTTTTTTAAAATTAGAAATAAAAGCTATGAAAAAAAAGAAATAAAAGCTATTGAGGAGAAACTTGGAAAAAGGACCAGCAACTTAATTGAAGAGGTGTGAAATCTTACTCTAGTAACAAACTCTCTAAAAATCAGAATAGGTCAAATAGAAATTAATGACTATAGGATACAACAAGAATTCTTAAATGAAAGTCAAAAGAATGAGAAAACAGAAGAAAATGCAAGCTTTCTCATGTTAAAAGAAAAACTGAACAAGATCAAGAAGAAATAAGTATCACAGAATTACCTGAGATACATGTCCAAAGAGAACCTAGATATCATATTTCAAGAAATCATTACATTTCTTTCTAAATCATTAAATGCCCAGAGATGATATGACAAGAAGGCAATTTGAAAGTAAAATATATCAACCAAACACCTCTCAAAAGAAAATCCAAAATGAAAACTTCCAGGAATGTCATTGTCAAAATCCCTATCTTCTAGAGCAAAGAAAAAAATACTACAATACTACAGCCAGAAAAAAAAAATCAAGGAATCACAGTCAGGACTGCTCAAGATTCCTATTAAAAATACTAGAAAACACAGGAATAAATGGAGCTTTCCTCAAAATGGTAAGTAGTATCTATCTAGGGGGGTGGATCAGTGGGATAGATTAGGTACATAATATGCCTTAGTAAATAACCACAGTTATCTAGTGTTTGATAAATGCAAACACCCTAATTTTGAGGATAAGAACTCACTATCTGACTAAAATTGTTGGGAAAACTAGAAAGCAGTTTGGCAGAAACTAGATACAGATCAACATATCACACCATATTCCAAGATAAAATCAAAATGGATATATGATTTAAACATAAATGGTAAAAAAAACAAATTAGGGCAGCATGGAAAATTTTACCTGTCAATTCTATGGATAAAGAAAGAATTTATGACCGAACAAGAGATCATGGAAAGCAAAGTGGATAATTTTGATTACATTAAAAAGGTTTTGCACAAACAAAGCCAATTAGCCAAGATAAGAAGGAAAACAGAATACTAGGGAATTTTTTTTATAGCAAGTTTCTCTGATAAGGGCCTCATTTCTCACATATACAGAGAACTGAGTAAAATATATAGCAATAAGACATTCACCAATTGATAAATGGTCAAAGAATATGAAGAGGCAGTTCTCAGAGGAAGAAATCAAAACTATGTATGGTCATGAAAGCAATGCTTTAAAACACTATATATTTTCACAACAATATCATAAAAATGAACTATTTTGAAGACTTTTACAATCTGTTGAAGAATTAAATGCAAAGAACCAGGAAAACGTTTTTTAAAACAACAACACTGTAAAGACAAATGACTTTGAAAGTTGTTAAGAACCATGATATCAATACAAGGACCATTTCTGTATGTAGCCATCAAGGATATTTATTTTGCATGACTATACATATTAGTTACAGGGAATTTCTTTTTCTTTTCTATGTTTTTTCAAGTGAGGTGGGAGAAAAATTCTGTTAATTAAAAAATAATTTTAAAAAGGTGGGGTGTAAAGATTTTTGCATCTATTGAATACCTAATATGACATGACCTGGTAGTTTATTCTCAGAAGCTCTATGTTTTCTGAACTGATGTGATAAGGTATCGTACTATAAATACTAATGTCAAAATATGCTGGAAAACTTGATCAATAATCTTATAAAGGAAGTGAATGAACCATCATCATGAGTTGAACCACTTCTCAAAATATCTCCTGGATATAACATTAAGCCATAAAAACTTAAGGTTGGTGTTTTTAATTGATACCACTGAACCAAATATTTCTAGTCTGCAAGGCGCATAGAATGAAAAGTTTTCAAAATGCAGGCATCTACCAGAGAAGATAAAAATCATATGGGGACAGGATTATGTACACATCATCCATGCTGTTCTGTCTACTCCTGTGGATAGACCAAAGATGCTTTCAAAGAAGCCTGTGGAGGGGGAGAATATACCTTAATATTTTCAAATATAAAATCTATTATTTTATCTACCTGTGCAACAGTTTTTAGAACATTAAATACAAAAGAATAAATGATAGCAGGAGAGACTCTTGTTTCAGGACTTTCTCTACCTGAGCCATGTGGAAAAAAACGGCTAAGAAGCTGAAAATAATTAGAATAATAGCTGACATGTATTTCAAACTTTATTTTTATGAGACATGCACATGACTAAATGATGCATTCCATCATATGATCATTACAACAGCCCTGTCAGAGAGGCAATGTAAAGAGACCTTTTTTTACATATAATTCTCCTCATTTTTCAGATACAGAAGCTGATCACAGAGTGACTTCTCAGGATCACACAGCTAGTTAGTAGCAGAGCTGAGTTGAATACTGACCTTCTAACTTTAAAGATTCTTTCCACTATGCCAAACTGAGCCCAAGCTTCTCTGATCCATAAAATCAACTGCTCAGGCAGGATAATAGATTTAAATATGGAAGGAACACTAGAAGTCATATAATTCACCCCTTTGTTTTTGTTGTTTGCTTTCTATATGTTGGAGGTAATCAAGCTTAAGCGACTTGCTCAGGGTAATACAGCTAGGAATTGTCTGAGGCCAAATTTGAGCTCATGTCTTCCTGACTTCCAAGGTGCCTACCCTTTGTTTTTCAGTACAGGAAACTGACACCCAGAGAAGTTACAACTTGCTAAAGTTCCAAGTGACTCAGAATCAGAATTTAAACTATGCACCCCAGATTCCTAATCCAGCACTATCTCTGCTTCCCTTTACCCCTAAAATTCCAAAGTAAGTAAAAAGTATCTTATATTCCAGTCAAAGTCAGAACTAGCCAACCATTTTAAATATGAACACTATCTTCAATTCAACATGCCCCCAACCGAATCCATTGTCTTTCCCCCAAACCCTCCTTGCATCCAAATTCCTTTATTATTGTGTAAGGTACCACCATCCTTCCAGGCACTCAGGCTCACAACCCAGGCGTTATTCTTGATTATTCACTCTCTCATCCTTCTCTCCCCCCCGCCCCGCCCCACCACACCCCACCCCATCCAATCCATTGCCAAGTCCTGTCAATTCTACCTTACAAACGTTTTTCTCCTTAAAAAAATGCTTCAATTTTTAAAATTACATATAAAATCAATTGTTAACAATTCATTTCAAGTTCCATATTCTGTTTTCCCACTCTCCTCTTCCCCCTAATTGAGAAAGCAATTTGATATAGGTTATATATGTGCAGTCATACAAAACATTTCCATATTAGTCATATTGTGAAAGAAAACAGACAAAAAAACCACCAAGAAAAATAAAGAGTTTTTTTTTTAAGTATGCTTCAATCTGCATTCAGACTCCATTAGTTCTTTCTCTGGAGGTGGATAGCATTTTTCTTCATGATTCCTTTGGCATCGTGTTAGATCATTACATTTCTGGGAAGAGTTATTATTCATAGCTGATTATCCTTACAATATTGCTATTATTATAAATGTTCTGCTTCTGCTCACTTCACTTTGCATCAGTTCGTGCAAGTCTTTCCAGGTATTTCTGAAACCATGCAGCTCTTCAATTCTCATAGAATTGTTTTTCACCACAAGCATACACCACAACTTATTCAGCCATTCCCCAATTGATGGGTATCCCCTCAATTTCCAATTCTCTGCCACCACAAAAAGAGTTTCTACAAATATTTTTGTATATATAACACCTCCTTTTAAATCTCTTTGGGATGGAAACCTAGTGGTCTCTACTGGATCAGTTCACAACTCCACCAACTGCATCAGTATTCCAATTTTCCCACACCTCCAACATTTATCATTTTCCTGTTTTGTCATATTTAGCCAATCTGATAGATGAGTGGTACCTCAGAGTTGTTTTAATTTGCATTTCTCTAATGAGTAGTTTAGAGCATTTTTATATGACTACAGATAGCTTTGATTTCTTCTTCTGAAAACTGATGTTTGTATTCTTTGACAATTTATCAGTCACAGAATGACTCTTCTTCTTTGAAATTTATCAGAGAAACTTGCTCTAAAATCTCTCTCCCACCAGTTTTCTGCTTTCCTTCTAATCTTGGCTACATTTGTTTGTTCAAAACCTTTTTTAATTTAATGTACTCAAAATTATTAATTTCACATCTTGTAATGATCTCTAGTTTTTGTTTGGTCACAAATTCTTCCTTTACCCATAGATCTAAAAGGTAAATGACTCCATGCTCCCCTAATTTGTTTATGATATCACCTTTTATCTCTAAAATCATGTATTCATTTTTACCTTATCTTGGAATACAGAGTGAGATGTTGGCCTATATTTAGTTTCTTCCAAGCTGCTTTCCAGTTTCCCCATCAGTTTTCATCAGATAGTGAGTTCTTGTCCCCAAAGCTTGGATCCTCACATTTATCAAACACTAGATTACTATGATCATTTATTACTAAGTATTGTAGAGAGGTCTCCCATAGGCACTTCCTTCTGTCCTCTGACACTGCTACCATCCCGATACAGTGCAGACCTGTGTTACCTTATGCCTGAACTAATGTAATAGCCATCTGGTTGGTCTCCCTGTCTCAAGCTCATCTTCCACTTAGCTATCAAAGAGAGATGCCTAAAGTACAGGTCAGACCACATCACTCCTATCCTGTCTCCCCATTCACTAAACTTCTGTGGCTCTTTATTACCTCTAGGATCAAAGAGAAAACCCTATTTTGATTTGAAAGCCATTTCCTACCCTTCTCGTCTTTTTTCACATTAACCCTACCTCAATATACTCTGTAATCCAGTGATGCTGGCTCTCTGGGCTCCTCCTCTCACAAGTCACTCCATTCCCCAACTCTGAATTGTCACTGGCTGTCATTCCTGCCTGGAATTCTCTCCCTCCTTGTCTCCACCGTGGCTTCCTCAGGCAAAACTCAACTTTCTATAAAAAGCCTTTCCCAACCACTCTCCCTTTAATGTTAGTCTTTCCATCTAAAATTATCTCCATTTTCCCTGCATTTGGGTCATTTGTACATAGTTCCTTAACATGTTCCGTCTTCCATTAGGTTGAATTCTCTGAGAACTGGACCAGTTTTTTGCCCTTCATTCTATACCCAGCACTTAACACAAGTGTGTGCCACCTACTTAGTAAATGACATGTTGAATTACCTAGCTTTTGAAAAAAGAACTCTTTAGAGGTAGAAGAATCGAAAGTGAGTTACTTTTACATGGATATACATGAAATCACTCAGTTTAAGGTATTTTTTTCTGGACTTTTGGGGAAGATAAGTGAATTCATGAAAGAAGTGTAAAAAGACTTTTGCTTCCTATCCCCAAGAAATCTAGCTTCCAACAGTCTTTAAATTCTGCAGAGGACTTTTCATATTATTCTTATGCACCTGCCTGATCAGAACGTCAGCAAATTATTTTCACTGGCAAGTAACTAATTTATGAATAAATAAGAAGTTGGAGCCTACGGAACTGCAATAATAAAGTCAATTCCTTAAAGTATTTGTTTAAACATTTGCTTAAAATTGGTACCAAACTTTTTTTTTAAATTTTGGAATTTAGAATTCTGTCATGGAGAATGTTTGGGAGACAAGAGGAAAAGTGTGTCTTTAATCTACGTCCTGTAGATTGAATTATTTTCCGTGAACTCTTCTGGTCAAACCTCAGAATGGTCTCTGGTAAGCCGCTATCAGATTGTGTATGTTTGTGTGTGTGTGAAAATATCAAATGAATGCAAGCCTACCCAACAAGTTTTAGTTACAAAGTTTCCTCCAGGATGAACAATCACTCACTGTAAAACTTTCTGCAGGTGTCCTGGGGTGTCAGCCGGCCTCTGTTTATTATTGGTGTGCTGTGTACAGGGTGGCTGGCCGGGCCATCACTAACAACTCTGTGCAAATGGGTCAGAGAAATGAAAATAAACCCTGGACAAGCAGGAACTTTTCGGGTCTGGGGTTTTGTTGGCAAACCTTGTCCTAGTTTCTCTTTAGGTGCTACTTAAAATTGCTACTTATTTAACTTGGAAGATACTTCACACAGAGAAGTCTTTGTGAAATAGGCATGGTAGGGAAACCAGGTGGAAGCAGGTGTGCAGCTGTTTTATTTTAAGTTTCACTGGAGGAACACTTCCTTTGCTAGTTCTGAGGGTTTTCTCTTCTTCAGAAGTCTGTTTGTGGAATTTGTTTTCCAGGGAGAGCAGTATGTGTGAGTGTGTGTGTGTGTGTGTGTGTCTGTGTGTGTGTGTGTGTGTGGGTGTTTGTGTGTAGAAGTAGGGGTGTGTGTGTGTGGAGTAGGGGCAGAATTACTATAAAAATATTTAAAAATTCATTTGCATGTTTTGAACTTAAATAAAAAATAAAATTACCTGTAATTAATTTTTAAAAGCAAACTTAAAACTTATTAAATTTAAAAATTATTAAAACTGAAGAATTTTAATCAATTCAAAAATTTATTTTAAATAATTTTTTTTTACAACTCGGGTTTTATACTATTTATGGTCCCCTTGGTTTCTTATGCATTTGATCATCTTCACATCTATTCTCTAATCATTATAAATCTTTTGTTGGGCTTCCTTTTGGTTCATAGGATCACAGCCTCCTAAAGGACCTTAGAAGTCACTCGATCCATTTCCTCTCCTTTAGAATTACCTTGTATTTATTCTGTGTATACTGACACACACACACATATACACATATACATGTGTGGGTATATGTGTATATGTGAGTGTGCTTATAAATATAGACAAGGCATTCACACATGTACACACATGTATATATGTTTATGCAGGTCTATATGTACACATACATTTATAGTATATATACACATGCACATATGCAGATGTATGTATATCTACATATATCCTAAGGGGTGGAGTCTGATTTTCTCTTGTCTTTGTACCATGAGCCCCCACCCCTTGAGGCCACAGGTTTTCCCACTGCTGAGGTAGCCCAATGCCTTGTACAATGAAGATTTCATAAATACTTGTTCATTTATTAATTGATCTTATAGATAAGAAAAATTGAGGCCTAGAGAGATTAGGCCACACAAGTAAACTGAATCCAACTCTTCTGAATCCAAATCGAGGGGTCTTCCTGACGGGGTGCTCAGGCCCCAGTCCTAAGATCATGTCTCTGGAAGGTTCCAATTTCTCAGTAGGCCCCTGTCCTATGAGAAAATTTTCTCTTGTTGTAGAACACATTCTCTTATCAGAACAGACGGAGAGGGGCCTGGCCCAGGATTTTTGTCCCTGGCTGGGCTGGGGACTCTCTCTCCCTCTTGGAGCCAGATCCCCAAGGTACATGCCTCAGACAACTCCCTCAATGTCTGGTACCCTCCCTACACATCCATAGCTCCCAAAGACACCTGGACCCTTAGACTACTTAATTAGTATTCCTGGCATTTCTTTTCAATACAAACCCCAGCATCATCCTCAGTCTCTCACAGCTTTCCTTACAGATCCATGCCTGCTTCTGCTAAAGAGTTATAATAAACTTTTTGCTGCCTAAGAGAAGCCTTTTGTGTGTGAATTCATTCTGGGCAACTCTGTCTTGGCATTCTTGGGGTCCCAACACTTCAAAACCTCATCATTCCCACTGCACTCTATAAAATACTCTGTGTTCAATATATTTAGGTTTCTTTAGTTCTCAAGGTCTCCCTTCTTTTCCTTTTTTTTTCAACTTTTGTGTGTGGAGGCAGCTGAAGTTAAGTGACTTGCTCAAGGTTACACAGCTAGTGTCTGAGACAGGATTTGAACTCAGATCCTCCTGACTTCAATGCCAGTGCTCCCTCCACTCTGCCACCTTCCCTTTAATAAACTGTTCATCACCCTGCCACATTTCATTTCTAATCTTGTTGAAGATTTATGCACATAATTTTCTCTAATCTAGACTAATATATGATTCGCTCGGTGCAGCTTCTCATCCTTTAAGATCCTCACATTAACATCACTTGAAATTCTTTTTTTTTTTAAAGCAATTGGGGTTAAGTAACTTGCTCAAGGTTACACTGCCAGTTATTTCTGGGTGTGGTGCTAAGTGTCTGTGCCCGGATTCGATCCCCGAATCTGGGGCCGGTGCTCTTACTCGCTGTGCTACCTGGCTGCCCCATCACTTCAAATTCTTCAGAAGTAAATCCACACAATGACTTTTTTTATTTTTAAAATCTTCCTTTAAAATTTTAGGTGCATCTCCTCCCTTTCTGACACTCTGACTTCAGTATCTCTTCCTCTGAGCCTGGAGTCACATAGACTCAGAACAAGAAGATGTGTTCATTGGTCACATAAATCAGACCACCATGAAGTACTGAAGACAGTTTTGTTTTACAAACACTGTTCATTTTTACTGTTTTCTCTCTGTTCCAGCTGCTACATTCCTTGTTCAACCATGCCTACCTGTGTTCTAAAATACAGTACAGCCTTCTTAAGTCCACCAATCAGGCTCTTCTTTTCTTTGGTCTGCCTTGAATGTTGCCACACTGAAGTTATCACACTGTCCCACCACATATTCCACTGTTTATCTCCTATCACATGCCCCCAAATCTGACCAAGGCTTTCTACACTCGACATCAGTTTATCCAGCTATCCTAAGCTTCCTAATTATCTGCTTTCACCAAAGTGGCAGTCTACTTCTCATGATGAGATCTAAGTATTTCGCAGATTGCTTCTCAAGTGTGTGTTCACATATGATGAATCCTTTAGGCTTAGGTTTTATAATGAGGAAGGATTTCTGCAAGCCTTTGGGAACATATGAGTCCATTCTAAAAATGAGATTTTTTTTTAGAACAGTGAATGTCCTAAGATAGGATTATTTTATCCTGCACTTGGGGATCAAGAAAGTCACATATCAGGGCGGCCAGGTGGCTCAGTGAGTAAGAGCACCAGCCCCAGAGTTGGGATGACCTGGGATCGAATCTGGGCTCTGATACTTAGCACCACACCCAGAAATTACTGGCCATGTAACCTTGAGCAAGTTACTTAACCCCAATTGCTAAAAAAAAAAAGAAAGAAAGTCACATATGACCTTGAGACCACAGGTTCTCTGCCCCTGGGTTATACTCGCTGCCCTAAAAAAAAAAAAAGGCCATTTACCCCTTCATAATAGCCAATTTCATTTTTCCCTTTAAAAACCTAATGTAAAGGCATCTTTTTAATATGATATGTATCTCAAGTACATCAATAAAGGCCAAATTAGGTAAAGTCCCCAAAGAGACCAAAATTCTTCCCTCACCCTCAACGTATAATTATTTTGATTACAATGGAAAGGCTCTGTTCCTCTTGTATGTGTCAACTAATCCAGGCTGTCAACACCTTGTAGACAAAAGTTATCTTCATAAATTTTTACTTCTCCCTCTGCCTACAACCTCAAGGTGATATACCATATACTTTGAGAGCACACAGTAAATATGAATTGAGGGCAATGAAATTTATTGTGCCTCAATAATGTAGTTGTGCTATTTAAAAATTAACATTGTTCTGGAATGTGGCCACAGGAATATAACAGGTGGAACCCATGCCATAATCATTTTGGTCTCTCCAATGCTAAAGCTTCAGTTATAGTGTTCTTTTCATTTCAAACCTCCACATTTTAGGAGGAATATAATGAAATTATAGCAGTTCCACAAGAAGGTATGAAAATGATGAAAAGCTGGGACATTGCAGCTGTGAGGAAAACCTAAATGAATTAGGATTATCTCAACTGAAGAAGAAAAAAACTCTGGGGAGTCTTAATGACTGTCAGCAAGCATGTGAATGAGTTTTACAAGGAAGATGAGAAACAGCTGTTCTATCTCCATTGAGGTAAACATTATAAGGCAATAAATGGACTTAAATGGCAGAAATAAGTGTTAGGTTACACTTAAGGTAAAACAGGCTGAAAGGAAGAGATATTTAAAAAGGATACCGTAAAGTATCAAAAAATGAAATTAGTTAATAAGATTTGCTTTTCCGTTTGTTTTTGGGAAAACTGCAAAGCTTTTATTTAACCATGAAAGCAAAAGCTGATATTTTCAATGCTTGCATTTTACTTACGATGTATACTGATGAGATGTGGAAGACCACTGCCTCTGGAGAAATAAAGAGGACTATCATAGAGAAGGGAGTGGAGAGGTATGTGGTGTTTGGTAAATGTGAGAAGGTTGCAACATATGACAAACAAGGAATTCTGAACAAAAATAGGAGTAAAGGAATTGTATGACAAGAAAAAAAAACGATGGACTGGTCATGTGGAAAGAGTGAGGGTTAAGAGTCAGACAGACAAGGGGCGGCCAGGTAGCACAGCGAGTAAGAGTACCGGCTCCAGTGTTGGGACGACTTGGAGATCGAATCCCGGGCTCAGACACTCAGCACCACACCCAGAAATAACTGGCCGTGTAACCTTGAGCAAGTTACTTAACCCCGATTGCTTAAAAAAAAAAAAAAAGAGACAGAGAACTTCACTAGTGTCCTTGAGAGCTTAAGAGAAAGCAAGGAAGGCTTCTAGCATGTTAAATGGACAATCAATGGCAACTTTTTGGTAAGATATGGTTAAGAGTCACGTAAAATGGGCAGGTACGAATGGAACTCCATTTGAATCATTGGAGGAATAAGGGAGATCACAGATCCATTTAAATATTAGAGTATTTAAGTAGTTATAGAGCCCTGAATTATTTAATTCTAATTAGAATATTAAGCCTAGGAACTTCTGGGTCCCATAACCAGTAAGATGGAGGTCTAGACATTTTCTCCATTCCTCATTGATTCTAAACCAGTCTTTGTGCAGGAGGAAAAGTGGTTGCAGCTGTGTCTGCTGACTTAAGACACCAAGAATGAGCTAACAACCTGATGAGCTGACAGCTGGGAAGGTGAATCGCCCTTCCCTAGTGCTCACTCAGCATAGGTGTCATGCAAAGTGGCACAAGCTGACACGTTAGCTTGTGAGTGAGGATCCCTTCAGCAGTTTCCCTGCATTGACTGCAATCTCTGCCAGAACACACTGGCCCTGCAGAAGAGTGGCAGGGAGGAAAGCAAAAGAATATTTTATCTGGGGCCGCAGTGTATGTGCTACACTCACACTCAACCAGAGAAGCAAAGACCAGCGAATACTAGAGCAGAGTGCTAGCATGTTGGGAGGTTGAACCAGGCCTGAAGGAAAAGAGACTGGCATCTAGAGGGAGCCAGGCAGGTTCTCACAGAGGTCTCTCGTGGGAGGGATTGAGACTGGTGGAGAAGAATATGACTAACATGAAGAGAGGCTGAAATACCTTGGAGGTTGAGACCTTGGGGGATCCATCATCAAAAGGGAAAAAGTCAGAAAGTGAGCTACAGAGAAATATAAGGAAAAGAGACTGAAATTGTAAAAGATCTCAGAAGGAAAAATACTCAGTTAAAAAACCTTGAAGCAAAAGGAGACAAAACAACAGAAAAAAATAATAATAGGGGAAGAAGGATTCCAGGACATCAACATTAGTTCAAATCTATCTAAATAAATATTACAAGATAAAGGAAATTGAACCAGAGCCTGATAGTGTAGAGAGCCCAGTGGATTCTCAAGAGAGAATGGAACCACCAAAGGATGTTTCCAAATGGTTCAAGAGAGAAAGAATGCAGAATTTATGGTTTGCAGAGCAGAAATAATTGACAGGATGGAAAATTTGAATCTAGCATGTGAGACTCTGAAAAGAAAGCCTGATTTAGAATAGAAATAAATATACTAAAGTGAAGGACAATCTGAAAGAAAAGAAGCAAAATGCAGTGATATTAAGAGATGCATCTTGTTCATATAAGAAAACAAAAGCAAAAACATTTATCTTAACACTAGGATATGTAAACAACTTAAAGATCATGGGTCTACCAAGAGAAGAGGGCAAGTCAAAAAACCTGAAGCCCAAAGTTCAAGATATAATACTGGAAAACTGACTTAGAACTTCTGAATACAAAAAACAAAGTGTCAATACAAAGAATCCACAGATTGCTTCCAAGAAAAAGAAAATCCTATATTGCAAACTCCAAGTCACAGCAACAAGACAGAAAAAAAATAAGGGCATAAAGAAAGATAAAGAGTTCATAAAACTATCCCTATTTGCTAAGGGAATTTCACAAAGATAATGAGACAAATAATAGCTTTGACAAAGTTGGGAGCTACAAAATAAACCTGTAAAAAACCAACAGCATTTCTAATCTCTCTGCTGACCTCCAATCTTACATTAACAACTGTCTTTCAGAGATCTCAAACTGGATGTCCAGTATACATCTTAAACTATATCCAAAAGATTATCTTTTTTCCTAAACCCACCCTTCCTCCCACCTTCCATATTACTACTGAGAGCAACTATACAGGCAAGAAGTGATGTGGGCTTCAACGAAGGTCATGAAGATAAAACAGTTATGAAGTTATTGAGGTAGACTAGTTATAAAGGCAGAAATGACAAGATTTGGTAACGGACTAGATATGTGAGGTGAAAGACAATCAAAAAAAAGAGTAAAACAGGTCATGAACCACAGGAGACTAGAAGGATGGCAGTGCCCTGGACACAGATTGAAAAGGTTGGAAAAAAGTCTTTGGGCAAAAGATAATGAGTTTTATTTTGTATAGGCTGAGTATGAGATGTCTATGGGACATACAGTTTGACATATCCAATAGGGTACTGGCGATGTGTGACTGAAGATCAAGGAAAGATGGGCTAAATATATAGAATCAATTATGGAATCTACAGAGAAGCAATAATTAAACCCACTAAGAGAAAGAAGGAAAGCCTATGGCAAGGCCTTTAGTTCCCATAGTTAGTGAGTATCATATGGTTATGAGCCAGCAAAGGAGAGTAAGTGGGAGAAATGAGGTAGGTAGAGGAGAATCTGGAACAGGGGAGTCTCTATTGAGTTAATTAAAAAAAAATCTCACGCATTTAAAAATTGATAATAAATGAACAGTTATAGGCACGAGTAAAGATATAACTACCCTTATTGATCAAGCCATTGGTAAATGGGGATGCAATGATTCACATATACATCTATGTCCATTTTGTGGCTATGGATGTACTTATATGTGTACATATATGTACACTTATATATATGTGTACATATATATAAGTATATAGTAATATATACATTACTATATATGCACACACACGTACACATCCCACTTGGCCTTAATCTCTTAGACTCCTTTGTCATGTCCCCAGGAAGCTCAACATCAGGAATCATTATCATTCCATCAACCTTGGTACTCAAACCTCATCAGTACC
The DNA here is from genome assembly GCF_028583685.1 of Petaurus breviceps papuanus. Lineage (NCBI taxonomy): Eukaryota > Metazoa > Chordata > Mammalia > Diprotodontia > Petauridae > Petaurus > Petaurus breviceps. Next base: position 12,513,349 of record NW_027185655.1, on the reverse strand, counting down.
CTTGGAACCCTCTGCCCCTGTTTTATAAGGGTGTCCAGACCAGCAATCTCTTCATTTCATGCCCAGTTGGTCCCCGCTGGACTTGATCACACCTCCTGCACGGGTACTTCCCCCACCCCGCATTTTGGATTTTTTTTTTTTTAATGTGTCATCTTCCTTTATAACAATGCAAGCTCCTCGAACGTCAGGGCTGTCTTTTTGTATTTGTAGCCCTAGTGTTTATCACAATGCCTGGCACATAGCATTCATTAATGCTTACCAACTGAGTAGAATGTGAACACATACACACATACATAATATGAAGAAAAAATGGATCCTTTTGAAATCAAGGCATATTTTTTTTCCTTTGGAAATTGGAAGCATGTTGTTGGGAAAGAAAAGAAAAAAGCAAAATATGTGGGTAATCTCTTTTGACTATAAATTCTAGGGGAAACATTTAAATAAACATTCAATAAAACTAAAACCCATATTTCAAAATTATGAGAGTATTTGCTTTCCTTGTAAATCATAAAATACATATTAATTTTATGAATTACTTTAGTTAGGATTAAAATCAAAGAAAAATCCATCTTTGAAATAATTTTAAAATGTCAATGTTCTGTACAAATTATAATCAATTTTAAAAATGACAGTGGCAAGGGATACTTTAGGCTCAATATTAATTTCTAAATAAATACAGTTCATTCAACTGTGTTTTCTAAAAATCAGTTTCTTTAGAAAACATTGAGCATATATTCTAAAAAATCTAATTATATTATAACTTTTTTATACAGCAATATAGCTCTTAATCATTACATTGTCTGCTGAGAAATACAATTTCTCTCTTCATTGGCTGGATGAGGTATTTTTTTATGCTGGAATAAAAATGGAAAAAAAAAACATTTCTTATAACATTCATGCAGACAATAGTTTCCTATGCTTTCTTGGCTTGATTTGAACTCAGGTCTTCCTGATTCCAGAACCAACACTCTAATCTCTGTACAACTTTGCTGCAACAAAGAAATGGAAAGGGGAATGGTAGCTGTGAAAAGGCTATAGCATGCAATCAATAAGGAATGATGAAAAAGAACAGGAGTGCTTTTATGCTAGGTCAAGGAGTTTTGCATTAGGAAGAAAAGATGGGGTGGTGTAAAAAGTGAAAAATGACAGCTGGGCAATGGGCATGTTCCATTAGGACCTTTGAAATGTCAGAAGAAAGAAAAGAAGGTCTTCTGGAAGTGGGGCAGAACCCCCCGCCCCCGCCTCTGCCCCAAGTGCGCTGACTGTCCAGTCGTCATTCCCTCACTCTTTACATCATCTTATCTTCTGGACAAGAATTGTACAGGATGGAAAGGCATGGATGAATTGCAATCTGCATCACTGAAGGGGTCTCACAAATCCGATCCATTGAAGTGTTTGGAGTATTTGAAATCTGCAATATTTTTTAAAAAGTAAATTTTGCCCTATAGCAAACTCCTCCAAATATTTTCTGGTGGTTAGTCAGACAGAATTCTATTTGAAGAACGACTTGTATATATTTAAATCATCACACAGTGATATAGTTGAAAACATGTTCATGATAAGAGTAGCAACATTCACTGGGAATGCTGGTATGCTGTCAAATTTGTTATTCAACACCATAGCTTAATATGTTTTCTAAAGTCTAATTTAAAAATGAATTCAAATTTCCAAAACGTTCAGTGAATTTATTAAAGCATGAGAATAAGTCATTTGTATCTTCAATTTCAATGCTGTTTCACCATCAGCTGTAATAGCTTTCTTGGTGGCTATTGTTTCTTTTTTTGCATTCTTTCCATCAAATAGCCATATTTCCAAAAATACTAACCTGTTAAACTATGTGTTGCACATGTTAGACATTAACAAATGTGATTTTCAAGGATCCCTTATGTGTAACACATACAGGATGAAATACTTGTGAGTGACTTGATTCAAAGTACCACAATTGTAGGTTAGCTCCCATTCTCCATTTTTTTTTATTTGTTTGTGGCTAGTTTTAATGTGGTCATGGTATAGAGTCACATGATTTACAATCAAATGGATTAGCCACTAACTTAAGCCTCATTCATGAGCATTAGGAGTCCATGGGCATACCTTCCAGATGCTAAGGAAAAACATCATTAGAATGGATTATTCAGACCACTTTTTTTTTAAACAACACAGAAGAAACAGTTTTACATATAACTTCTATAATGTAATGTCATTTTTGCAGAAAATACCAAGATGAAACCAGGGTGTATCTGACAAAGGCATATAATTATTTATAGCTAAAACTGTCTAATTTAGAGCAAATATATTGCTTCTAACCACATTTGCTACAGAATTTTTTTGGCTAAGTGTAGGCACTGCATGAAGGCCTGTGCGCTGCGGCACACCCTGTAATTATATAGGAAGGGTTCTTTCTTTCATTATTCTGTGCTGGCTCATTCTGAGGAAAGAGGTTGGAAAAGTATGTTGTTGCTTTCAGTAGAGAGGACAAAAATGACGTCTCTGAAAAAATCAAATTGTCTACAAAGTAAACTTAACAAATATCTCAGAGAGAGACAAAACATTTACTAAGATACTTCTAGGTTCCAAGCACTGTACTAAGACTTAGGGATATTCAATGCAAATGGAACACAACATGAACAATGAAACAAGTGGTACTGAATGTTGAGAAGTCATAATGAAGAAAAAAAAACCTTGTCCAAAGAAGAGATATGAGAAAAATCTCCCCGCTCCCCAATGCCACTTGTTTTCAAGGGTGGGAGGGCAGAATCTGTGGGTGTAGGACACTGCATATATTGTCAGACTTTTCTGATGTGGTAACTGACTTTGCTGGATTTTTTTCTCTTTCTTTTTAAATAGGGAAACGGTCTATAGGGAAATGCCTGATGTCTGTGAAAAGCAACGTGCAAAGAAGTTTAGGCAACTTCACAATCTAGGTCTAGAATTATACCTAGGAAAGAACTCTCAAATTGATATGAACTTCTGTAAAAACTGGAAAACAATCTGGTAGGAATTAGGCTTAAGAGTAACATCTTACATCATACTTTGCAACTAATTCAAAATGCATGTTTTTTGCCTGAATATTAAATATCGTACCATAAAAAATTTTGAAGAGAAGCAGATCATATAGCTTTTATAGTTATGGGTAGGAAAGGAATTCTTAACTAGACAAGGGACAGAAATAAAATAGATAATTATGATTATATGAAATTGAGAAGCTTTGGCACAAATAAAACAAATGCATCTAAAATGAAATTGAAAGTAGGTGACCAAGAAAAAAAATCTCTTTATCAAATTTTTCTGATACAACTCAGATATCCAAATAAACATGCACATATAAGTTATAGGGATATCTGAGACTAAAAGTCATTCCAGAGTAAAAGAAGTAAAGGCAGATGGGAATATGAAGCGAAGGCAGAGACTTCCCTTCTTAAATGGAAAACACTTCTTCACCCTTCATTAAGAGGGAAAAGTCCTAAGGGCAGAGGTTAGTGATGAGGAGTGAATTCCAAGGCTGAAGTCATCTCGTAGCATGATATTCCTGGGCCATGATAGAGAAGTCCAAAGGAGTTCAGCCAGGTAGGACATGAAAAGACAGGACGTTCTTGGCCACTAATCACTAATCTCTCCAAAAGATGAATAAAGAGAGAAGTGAAAATCAAAACAACCCTGAGATTTCTCCTCACACCCATAAAATTGGAAAAGATGGGAAAAATGAGAATAATTAATGTTGGAGGGCCTGTGGAAAGATAGGTATAATAATGCACTATTGGCAGAGTTGTAAATTGGAACAATCATTCTGTAAAGCAATTGGCTCAAATGTCAAACGTTCTGACTGAGAGATTTCACCAATAAGGATATTTGCCAAGGAACTGACTGACAGGAAGACAGGTTTTATATATGCAAGGAGAAGAGGATCTGTGGGGTGGTATATTGCATATTATCAAACTTTTCTGATGTGATTGGCTTGGCTGGATTTGGAAAAAAATTCTTTGTTAGAAAGGATGGCTCTCTAGCAAGGGGAAGTTGCAGAATTACAGGGAGAAATGTAGATGATTAAAAAAAAAAAGATAAATTATAACTTCGAAGTAAGCAGGTTGAGTTGAGTGATTCAGGAGCCAGAATGCAAATATTTAGGAAGGAAATGTTAAGTGTGGAAACAATAAGGGTAAACATTTTTTTTCTAGGAGTTTGGTGGAGAAAAATATGTTGGCAGATAGCCTGAAGGGATGGTAGGATCTACTGGGGGTTGCTGGGGTTTTATAGTCGTTTGTTTTTTAATGAATGAGGAAACTTAAGTGTGTTCATATACAGTAAGGAATGAACTAGTAGACAGAGGGAAAACTGAAGATTACAGAAAGAGCAGAATCTTGTATTTAGATAATTCTAATCATTAAGTCCTTCCTTATACTTCAATATATCCAGGATCTTAGTGACATGAATTAGCAATACATCTATACCTTCTCATCTGGTGCTACTCAAACAGATTCTCTCTTAAACCCTTCAGTGGGGAGTCCACCCAACGTACTAGGGACATACCTTTGACTCACTTGACAATGCAAGCATACAGATGAAATACAAAGGCCACCCATTTGTTAAACCTCACTCTTGTCAACGTGATATCTGGTGACAGATGTCTCTGAAGACAGACTTTATGCTTCTTCTCCTGGATATCTGATAACTTTGTTGGCGATATGTTTAAATTTACTCATGTCCTCCAAGCTCCTCTTCCCTGAACACTGGGTGACCCACACTTTTAATTCTTTAAAAAATGTATTCTTTCAGTATGTGGAATAAAACTTCCCCAGAATGCTGATTAATGCATGAAGGAGGTGGGTCTTTGTCTTGGGGAAAAGCTTAGATAATTAAAAACACTGTACTATTCCCCCAAAAAATTCTGGTCTGGTCTTCTCCTAGTGAGTTGTAGCCCCAGAATAGCATTATCCAAGAAACATTAATTGGCCTTTATAGATTATCCATTCAACTGCCTGTCCTTTTCTGTTCATCAGCAGGAAGTTATTGTGTTTCTCTGTGTGTCTGGGCTGCTTTGAGTAATTATGATATCATTTAAGGTACTCTGCAATGTGTTCTGGGAATGTCAGAAAATGCGTCAGTTCTTTTTTTAGTGCCTATTAAAAAGGAAGACTGGGCATCTTCAATGCCCCTTCCTATAGAGGAGGTCTAATAAGAAGTTTGTATCCTGAGTCTTTGATTCTAGACTGAATTCTTGAGGACCTAGTATTTGAGTCTCTGACCCTAGACAAGAAGTACCTTGTACCTTGAGGTCTGTTCCTAGCAATGCAAAAACTTGGTCTTGAACTGCTGGGAAAACTGGAATATAGTATGGCAGAAACTGGGCATAGACCATTATCTATTATATACCAAAAATCAAGTCTAAATGGGTGCATGATCTAGGTATAAAGGTTGATACTGTGAGCAATCATGGAAAGAAAGGAATGGTTTAGCTGTCAGATTTGTGGTGAGGGAAAGACTTCATGACCAAGCAAGAATTAGAGAGTATTATAAGATGCAAAATGGATAATTTTGATTACATTAAATTGAAAAATTTCTGTACAAACAAAGACAATGTAACCAAGATTAATAGTGAGGTGGGAAATTGGGATAGAATTTTACAACCTATGTCTCTGATAAAGGCCTCATTTCTAAAATATACAGAGAATTGAATCAAATCTATAAGAATATAAGTCATTCCCCAATTGATAAATGGTCAAAGGATATGAACAGGCAGTTTTCAGAGAAAGAAATTAAATATATCCATAAGCACATTGAAGAAATGCTCTAAATCACTATTGATTAGAGAAATGCAAATCAAAACAACTGTGAGGTACCACATCTCACTAGTCAGATTGGTTAAGATGACAAAACAGGAAAATGACAAATGCTGGAGAGGATGTGGGCAAATTGGAACACTAATGCATTGCTGGTGGAGTTGTAAACTGATCCAGCCTTTCTGGAGAGCAATCTGGAATTATGCCCAAAGGGCTATAAATAATTTCATACCCTTTGACCCAGCAATACCAACTCTAGGGTTATATCCCAAAGAGATCATAGAAGTGGGAGGAAGACCCATATGTACAAAAATATTTATAGCAACTCTTTTTGTGGCGGCAAAGAATTGGAAATTAAAAGGGTGCCCATCAATTGGGGAATGGCTGAACAAGTTGTGGTATATACATGTAATGGAATACTATTGTGGTATAAGAAACGAGGAGCAGATGGACTTCATATTTACCTGGAGGGGCTTATACAAACTGATGCTGAGTGAGAAGAGTAGAACCAGGAGAAATTTGTACACAATTTCAGACACAACATATGTGTGATGACCAACTTTGATAGACTGGACTCTTCTCAGCAATGCAGTGATATAAGTCAATCCAAAAAGATTCATGATGGAGAGAGATGTCTACATCCAGAGAAAGAACTAGAAAGAACTGAGTTTGAATCCAGATTGAAGCAAACTACCTGATCTTTTTCTTTTTCTTGTCTGGTTTTATTTCCTCTTTGCCATTTTTCATTCTATCTGATACAATCCATCTTTATAACCTGACTAATGTCTAATGTGAAAATATTTGCAGATCCTATACTTGATTGTATACTGCCATGGGGGGGAAGAGAGAAGGGAGGGGGACAAAATTTGAAGCTCAAGGAATTGTGGAATTGAATCTTGTAAACTTAAAGTAAACAAATTAATAAAAAAAAAAGAAAGAAAACTTAGTCTTGAATCTTGAGTTAGATATTTGAGATAAGGTTGCTAAATTTGAGGCTCAGGTCTGGGTGGGATCCTGGTATGAACAATGAAGTAAGAATCAGTCCAATATGACAATTGAGGCTTTGCCCTGGTCTCCTGATATGTTGCTATATGTAGTAATATCAGAGTAGCAATAAACAGCCAGGTGCAAGGAGACATCAGTTCCAGTCCTAATAATTGAGCCTCTCACCTGAATTTCAGGTTTCCTATGGGACAGCTACTTCAGACTTTTGTTCTCTACTTTGCTATGGGACTTCACAGTAAAGACAATATTCATGATATGCATAGGATAGAGGCTCCAATATAGCTTTTGGCCTCTCGTTTCTTGCTTTGTACCTTTTCTCAACTTTTGTTTTTACTAGCTTTTCGTTTGCCCACCTTTGATTTGTACGGAATGTTAAAAGTATATAACCACTTTAATTCAGGACATTTCATCATGTTTTTCCTATAATTTCTCCATATGCCTACGCAGGACATACAACAGATGTTGCCCATAAGCAATTATCATAGTGACCTTTTCCCAAAGATTTATCATATTGCAGTCTCCAAGGAGAATATGGGGACCATCCTTTACTTTAGATTTTGTCTTCTTGTTTGATTTATAGGGAGAATTTCAAGAGTGATAGGCTTCTATCCCTCTAGTCCAAATGTAGGTCACTGGCCACAGAGGCAACATTTAGAGTACCACAAATTCAACTGATAAGGTGTGTCTAATTCCAGTGACTCCCTGTCTAGGACCTCTACTTTTCAGACCCCTGCTCTTACCAAACTCTGCTATCTTAAAGATATTGTAACTTACAAACATCTCAGTCCATATTCAGGCACTCAAGAGAAGCCTAGAGCCATATAATGTAACTGGATCCTTGAGAAGTCTTCCCAGTTCAAATTTCCTGCTACTTTTGGGTTCTTTCCCCTCTATCTTATTGAGACATTTCTATTCTTGGTCAAGGTAGAGCTCCTGGATCAGGACCCTAGTTCCCTGAGATGTCTGTTCTATTAAACTAACACCATCCTTTTTCCCCTTGTTTTGACTATGCCTCATTCATTCTCGGTGAAATGGCGGGTGGACAGACAGTAACAGCCCTTGAAACATGCACAGATATTCCCTGCCTGATTGCAATCCAAATGATGCATAGAAATGGGATGGGGGAGTGGAGAGGAAGAGACTGTTTTCAGCCATGCATGACTATGATGATGAAAAGAATTCTAGGTGGCTACAGACTCAGAAACTAAAGATTCAGGGCTGTTGAGCCAGAACTTAGAATGCATATAAAAGGTCCTACTTTCCACCCATCTCTCGACCTCTTTTCTTTGAAGCAGGGGGGTTACTTTAAAGCGTCTCCTCAAGAGCTGGGTAAGGAAAGAGCAGGCTGCCTGAATCCCACCATAGGGGCCCCACTAAGTGGCCAAGCAATAACCTTGAGATGGATGGGTTTAGGCAGGGACTTTGTGAATTCAGGAGATCCTGCATTTCCATCAGAGGTTTCACTGAAAGTCATAGCAGAATCACAGCAAAGGCAATAAATAGCCAAAAGAGTTGTAGCAGATGATGGCGGTGGAAATGCTTTTAACAGATGCAGAGACATAGTGATGGGAAGATGGTGGTAGTTTCAGGGAATTCGACTTCTCCTGTGAAATACAATGTCAGCCATGGAGTCAGGAATGACATTTATCTTGAGATGGTGGACGAAAGGTCTATTGAGCACATGTACTTCAGGAAGGGAGAAAAGGCCTTTAGACGTACCCTTTTGCCACATGCGCTGTGACTATTTTCATTTTGAACCCTCTCTTCCCAGGTACATAGATACTTGTGGAAAGGTGAGCTTTCGGGTTTTTGGGTGCAGAGACATTTTACACTTACTAGTCTTTACCATACCATCTTAGCTAATACATTTTCTAAATACTGCTGGCTCACTATTAATAGACAATATACTGGTAGTGATTCAGGATCAGAAAACCAGCCCCTAAAGTGGTGAGAAAAGCAGCAGCTGTCCTCTGAGGACCTGACCTGCCAGGACTCCTTTCAGAACTAACACTGGGAATGGGAAATCGGGAAGCAGACAAATCCCTAATCCCTTCCTCACCTTTGTTCAGCATTTTAGAAACACGAAGATACTGTGAGTGACAAGGATGAGGAAGGCCCCAAAGGTGACTCACCTTCAGAACTGATCAGAGTGGAACCCAAGTATCTCAAAAGAAGAAGAGCTAGTTTAAAAGATTTGTGATCTGCTAAGATTTTTAAAATTACAGCAGCCAACCCTCCAACCCCTACTTCCTTCTGAGGTAGGGGAAGAAGGTACATCCCTGATAGCTACCCTCCATCCTGGCCTCACCCTCTTCAAATCAGGCAAACATGAATAGTGTGGGTCATGGTTCCCAGATTAGGCCCTCCCTTAAGGGGACCATAGGCCCTATGCCTTAGTGGCTATCCAGTGGTTAAATGGGAGAAATAGATATTTTTTTCTGAGTCTCCTAGACACTGTAGCTTAAATTATAATGGTGCCAAGATGCCTACATGAAAGGGGCAAAAGAATTCTCAGTAGTTTCCGCCCAGGTCCTACCTTGGGGGTACACCCAAGTTATTTTCACAATTGTAACGCAATTAGTTTATACAATCCAATGGACTACAGTGGCAAACCCCATTGAAGTGTATGAAACTAACTAGAAAATCAAGTTCAATGCAGGATTTTTTTTAACTTACCCTGGTAAGCTCACATAGCAAACAACTGAAAAACTAAGAGCTATACACCATACCATTACTCATGTATCTAACCACCAAAGGGGACCTTCTTCCAAGAAATCCAAATGGAATGACATGATTGATGAAGCCTGTACCAGACAAATGGATCCAGGCTCAACTCAGGCGTGGACATAAACACAATATGTAGTACTGGGCCCACTAGAGAGGTCTCTACCTCTTCCATAAAGAAGCCAAGAAGTGATGGCTTGCTGCACCTCCTGTTTATACCATTGCCAAATATTATGGAGCTGTCCAAGGGAAGACCCCCCAGGAGATAAGGCTAGCCAGTCCTTGGCAAGTGGATTATGTAGGTCTTCTTTCACAGCATCAGGATCCTATGGTCACAGAAGTAGTGGGGGGGCACAGTGAGGCAGGGAAGCAATATGATGGAAATTGGTAAGTAGTAACAGATGAGGACAGCCAATCCAGTGGGCCAGAAGACTAAGGGGACATTATTGGTCCTGCCCACCCAAAATCCATCTTTAGGACAGTGGGGGGAAAAAACTGGTAACATAGAAGGGGGGATGTGGGCAGGTAGCGAGGGGAACTCTAGACCCTGGTCTTCACCCTTTTTTCCTTTCTTTCTACAGGTAATTCTGGACTTATGGAGATCCTGTAATTCCATTCTGATTCTCCCTGTGGACCTTTTTGATTTTGTATTTGATTTTTGAACCTGACCATCTTCTAGATGGTGTAAACAACAGATGAAGGTGGCACCATGAAGGCTCTCTTGATTTCTGCAAGAAATATCTTGTTTTTGTGTTTGTCCCCCCAAATTCTCCCTGAACCTTTCAAATAAGGCATTAATTTCAGCAGCAGAAGGAGCTGCACACAATTCCATAACCAGAAGCTGTCTCACTGTGTGGTGCCCTTGCCCTGAAGGTAATGGGTGCTGCAAACCAAGAACTTTCTCTGTTGGCATCTATTTTACTTCTTCTCCAGTGAATAGTAATAAAATTTTGTTACCTGCTATCCCTGTGTGGTTCTTCTGCTCTATTCTGGAATGTTCCTCTACTAAATTTTCTAAAAATTATTCATGGGAATGAGACTGGAAAGAAGGATGTGTGTTATAAAATCAAGATAGTGAAAAATGCGGGACAAAAAACAAACAACCAAAAGTTAATAAAGAGGAATGAAAATAGTAGTTAAATACAGCAACAGGCTTTAAGTATCAGGTTTCTGTGCACCATATTGGAACTCTCAAACCACATCACACAGCTGTTTAGTCTATGGGTATGGATAAAGCAAACCATGTTAAGGGTGAAACATATTTATAAATATACAGATTCATACATGCATCTGTTTGAGTATTCAATAATAAACAACACGTGTGGGATTCAGTATAAGGAAGAATATCTTGTATATTTACTGAGTATTTTAAAATTAGTTATTTCCTATAAAAATTCTTTTACTATTCCAATATCAGGCAAAGAAAACAAGGCAGAAAAAATGCATTATCCACATTGGTGTTGGAAGGGATATTCTGTTTAACTGAACAACTTTACTGAACCATAATGTATTAAAGAATTATGTATTTTTCAATGATCAAAATTCAAAAATCACAACTAACACTAAAACTTTAAGGTATATAATGCAATTTTCTTTCATTAAAAAGAGTTTTGAAGATCTTTCAAAAAAGCTCAGGGTTATTATTAGGAACACTAAGCACCAATGAAGAATGCTTTAGATGAAGAAAGTATAAGCAATTGTATTGCCTCTATCGACCCTCTTTTATTCAATTCAATTTAACAAACACCCACTATTTACCAAGAACTATGTTGGGCACTAGAACTGCAAAGAAAAAAAGTCTCTTAAGAAGATTACACAAAATCAGAGGAATAGGATATGAATACAAAAAAAGGCTTATTGTAAAAAGGGCAAAAGAGAAATCTAGGGAAAAGCCCATAGAAACCTTGAGGATCACTCACCAGAAAGCTACACTATTTTACCTTGGACAAATTTCACAAAATGTTCTAGAGCAAAATTCACAAGACCTGCCTTCCTGGGGCTAGCAGCATGAGACAAATGGCTACTCAGGACAAACTCAGTTGGGGGATGGATAGAGAACCCAGCTGCCATGATTGGAAGTCCCTGACACAGAGTAAGGAGTTAACCTGGGTTGTGGAACTGAAGGGGAAAAGGGATTGTGCTTCTGTATTGCTGAAGGTCTTTGTGCTGTCAGTGTTCTCTACTTTTTTGGTGTCTTGGGGCAAAACCCTGCTTACTGCAACAATGTTATGGCTCTGGGGATCACGGAAGGTTCCACTGTGGAGGTGACAGACAATCCTGCTTTAGAATTAAGAGAAATATTTCAACGGGTGCAAATGTGGAGCGAATCCATTTCAGGAAGGGGGGCCAGCAGCCTGGGTAAATGCATAAAGGAAGAAAGATATGTAATGATATCAAGGGATAACTAAGATTCCATTTGGACTAAAATGTGTAATCATAAATGAGAGTCCTGTGGGGGGGGGAACAACATGAACAACCCACTAAAAAGGAAGTCTGGAGCCAGAGTTTTTAAACTCACGAACTTGATAAACACCAAATAAAATGAACACTTCTAAACACAAAGAATAGGATAAAAAAAAGACAATTAGACATGAAATTGTGAATTTCTTTTACATGTAGGTGGCATCTTTGAAATCTGTGTAACAGTGGCTCAAATCTACAAGGGAGACTGATGAAATATGACCCATATTATGGGATTTTGCACTTAGGAGAGTGGTAAAGAAATTACTTATGTCCCAGTTAGGGAGCAAAACTCCCTAACACTAGGTTTGGGTTTGAGTTCCTACCATTACTCTAGGAAAAGTTCCTTTCTCTTGTGTGGTTCCCACTGTACCCTCCTGTCACAAACAAAAGGACCTGAGACAACAGAAGGACATGATCAACCACAAGAGTTTATGAGAAATAATACTAAGTTTATCAAATATATTCTTTAATAGAATAAACTTAAAACACACACAATTAAGTTCAAGTAAGGTAGAAGTGAGTTAGGGGTGACTTGTTCCTCTTGGAGAGTACCTGTAATAAAAAACATAGATAGACAGAAACACAGACACAGACACAGACACACACACACACACACACACACACACACACACCCTTCAGCTTCTTCATTTAGAAGTCATCTCTCACAGTCTCATAGGAGGGAACTACTGATGTGGCAGACACTGATGGGTACCATGGGACAATCACCATTTCTCCCGTCTCTTCTCATTCTCCTTGAGGTTACCCCAAACCCCTATAATTACCCTGGATGTGGAAATCTCCATCCACCTGTCTAAAGGTTAACTACTCAAACTGGGAAGAATCAGAGATCCCATGGGAGTTGTGGCTAGTTAACCACTTGCTAGAGGTTCTAACATTCTTCTCTAGGGTTTAAAACTTTGTAGTCCCTTGCAAAATCAACTGTAACAGGTCTGGCACCTGTACTTATACAACACAGAACCAAATACCAGAGTGCAAGTTATTAACCAGAATCTCAGAAAGCCAAAGAAAAATACTACTCACCACAATAAAAATAACAATACATGCAAACAGATATTGCACAAAATAGAGTAACACTTGATAGGTTGCTTCAGGAATTAAATTCAAAGTCAAGTAAGAGGTAGACTATATCACATGAGCATTTCATAATGGCATCTACAAGATTATAACATACAAGCAAATAATCATAAAACTAATGACAATGGTAAAATAGTTACTGAACAGCATAATAAGCCAAATAGCAAACTAAGCAAGGTTAACTACGTTACAGAATAAGCTTATGCCAATAAAAAACAAACATGAAAATATAATGAGCCGAAATGTGAAAAACATATACACCTCTAAAGAGACATGATTATGTTAAAGGCAAAAAGTACAAGAAGAAAACCCTGGAATCATCATCTGACTACTTGTGTAACCATTTCCCCAATTCTACCTGAGACAAGATAAGTTAGTCTAGTCACTGGGTAGATAGTTCTAACCTTCCTATGATCTGCTAATTGATATGCCTCGTTACCTGTGCTAGTCTGTGGTATGGGCTTATCATAATCCTCATAAGAACTCTATTCCTGTCCACCTACATCTGACCCTATATAGGGCCAGGGCTGTATAGTACGTATGTAACATAGTAACACAGTGTCCCCCAGGAGTCTCTAGAGCTAAAGTATTAGGCAGGAAGGGTATTGCCTCTTTAGGATTCAATTTTATTTAACTTAAGAGTTCTTGATGCCAACCAGAGACTCTGTCTTTTTGAGCACTGTACTTTGTACTACTATTGTCTATACTTTAGTCAGAATAACTTTTGGTGGGAGGTCCATACATTGAGAAATACTTTCCCCATAATATTTTTGTAACTATGGAGGCTTTCTGGTACTTTGTGGGATACGCTTGAGCATACTCAGTAAAGGGGTACATCACTACCAATATATGACTTATCTTCTTACTATCTCCTTTCAGAGACAGAAAGTCAACGAGGACAAGTTCCAAATATTTGCTAGTATTTATATTCTCCGAGTAAGCTAAATGAATTGGTACAACTTTTCTTTGCACACATTCTTATGTGTGCACAAATTCATATTTCTTGGTGATGTCTATGTCCATCTTGGGCCAGGAAGATTACCAGCTCCACAGACCATTCTTGACCCATATATACAAAATCATTGTGTGGAGATTTAAGGGCCATGGAGTGATATACCCTGGGAAGCACCCGTCCCATGAGTGGCATCAGTAAAAGTCAACTTCACCATTCTACTGCACAGTTCCAACTTCTAATATTCGTCCCAGAGTGAAGAACCTTCAAAAGACTAACCATTGTGTCTCTTGCTATCACCTCTACACTTCTTCACATAGCCTCTTGTCATGGATCTGCTCTCTTCATCAGTCTTTTACAGACAACTGAGGCAGAGAAGGTTGATTCAGTGAAGTGAGATTCACATATACTGGTGATGTAGAGTCTGGTGGAAGTCCTAGACTTTCAAGCATTACTGACTATGCATAAAGTTCACTCCTTTGGTTATTGTATAAAGTCTTTGCTCTTTCTTTAGGTACTAGCTTTGGTGTCCTGACATATTCTAGATTGTATATTTCCAGAATAAGTGTGGCTGACTGATTGGTGTCAACTGATAATCATGGGAGGGAAGTGCATCCATGGGAGCCCACGAGATTGAACTTCAGGAAAACAATCCCCCATCTGTCCATGATCAAAAAAGGGATATAGAGAGGGGATCAAGGAAGGTAAAACGAATGCTTAAAATTGAGCAGTTTTGTGAAGCAATATCAATGTAATTATAATTAGAAAGGAAATCATTAACTTGAGGAAAAATCTGTGCAACAAAGATCTCCGGTAAAAGTTGGAGCTTCTGGCTTTGCAGGGGGTAGAAGGAGGGAAGAAAGGAAATGCAAGTTATGTTAAAATAGATGATAGCAATACAATTTTATTTTTGAAAAAGGACAATCTCTTCATTTGTGTCACAAACCAAAGATTTGACTTGACCTGAAAACTTTCTCCTCAATGTGTTCATGGTAGAGAAATGATAAAAAAAAAAGTTGATAACAAAATATGAGGCTTTTCTAAAAATGACCTAGACTGAAGAGGAGGAAGTTGCCTTCTCTCCAAGGTATGATAATATGAATCTACAGGGACAATTAGATGAGAAATTATCTACAAAGAAGCACAGGAAAAAGAGGTAGGAAGTAGTAATTGGTGAGTCCTGGGTGATTGTGATCTCAAAAGCTGCTGTCAAATAAATAACAATCATGAAGTTTACTGTCTTCTCTTGGCCTGTATAACTTCTCTAGACCTACTGGGTCACATGACTATTACTCACTTCCGGAGCTCTATATCAAGATAAATGATACTCTCAAAAGGATTCTCTAAAGCTTTTTGTAGGAATATAACCTTTAAAATTACAAAGGGGAGGCAAGAAACTGAAGGTCTTAGTTGATAGCATCATCACTGCTACAAATGAAAAGCAAGGGTTTGCGAAGGGAAAAGCATACTTTTGGAAGTGAACAGCTACTTAACAAGGTAATAACTGAGATCAACGTTTGATTTCTGTTTTTGTTCAGTTGTGTCTGACTCTTTGTGATCTGGTGGACCCTAGCATGCCAGACCTTCTGTTCTCCACTATCTTTCAAAGTCTGTCCAAGCTCATGGTCATTGCTTCCATGATACTATTTTCCATGATACCATCTTTTGCTGTCCCCTTCTCTTTTTGCCTTCAATCTTTCCCAGAATCAGTCTTTTCCAATGAGTCCTGCCTTTTCATTATGTGGCCAAAGTACTTAAGATTCAGCTTCATTATTTATTCTTCCAATGAAAAATTAGAGTTAATTTCTTTTAAGTAATTGATTGATTTGATCTCCTCAGTGTCCAAGAGGATTCTCAAGTAGCACCACAACTTGAAAGCATTGATTCTGTGGTGCTCAGCTTTCCTTATAATCCAACTCTCACAGACATACATTAGTCCTGGAAAAACCTCAGCTTTGACTATATGTACATCTGTCAACAAGGTGATGTTTTTTATTTTTAGTAGAGACTGTCCAGATTTACCATAGCTTTCCTTCCAAGGAGCGTCTTTTAATTTTATGGCTGCAGTCACCATCTGCAGTGATCTTTGAACCTAAGAAAATAAAATCTGACACTACTTCCATTTCTTCTCCTTCTGTTTGCCAAGAAGTGATAGGACAAGATGCCAGGATCTTAGTTTTTTTTTTTTTTGTTAAGCCTCAAGTCAACTTTTACACTCTCTTTTGCCTCATCAAGAGGCTTCTGATTTTTTTCACTGTCTGCCACCAGATGGCTTCTGTATGAATATCCGAGATTGTTGCTGTTTTTCTTGGAAACCTCAATTCTGGCTTTTAATTCATCCAGTCTTGCATTTTGCATGATTTGCTCTGCATATAAGTTAAATAAATAAGGCAATATATAGTCTTGTCATACTCCCTTCCCAATCTTTTTTTGTTTTTTTGCCTTTTGGAAGGCAATTGGGATTAAGTAACTTGCCCAAGGTTACACAGCTAGTTTTTTTGTGTGGGTGTTAAGTATCTGAGGCTGGAACCGAACTGAGATCCTCCTGACTCCTGGGCCGGCGCTTTACTCACTGTGCCATCTAGCTGCCCCTTCCTTCCCAATTTTGAACCCATAAGTTGTTCCATGTTTAGTTTTAACTATTGATTCTTGGCTCTCATACATGTTCTTTAGGAGAGAAGAGGATCTGGTTCTCCCATGCCTTTGAGGACTTGACAAATGTTTTGTGACCCACATAGTTAAAGGCTTTGCTGTACTCAAGAAGCAGAAGCAGATTTTTTTTTCTGAAACCCCTTTGCTTTCTCCATAATCCAGTGAATATTGGAAATTTGGTCTCTAGTTCCTTTGCCTTTTTGAGAACCAGTGTGCACTTCTGGTAATTCTTGGTTCACATACTGCTGAAACCTAGTGTGCAGAATCTCAAGCATAACTTTGCTAGAATGTGAGATGAGGGCAACTGTCTGATAGTTTGAACATTCTTTGTCATTGCCCTTCTTTAGCATTGAGACATAAATTGACCTTTTTCCCGTCCAGTCAGTGTCCACTGCTGAGTTTTCCAAATTTGCTGGCATGTTGAGTGCAACATATTTAACAGTATAACCTTTTAGGATTTCAAACATTTCAGCTAGAATTCCATCACTTCCACTAGCCCACTTGACTTCATTCTCTGAGATGTATGGCTTTAGGTCAGTAACCACATCATCATGGTTCTCAGTAATGTTAAGATCTTTTCTGCATAGTTATTTTGTATATTGTTCCACCTCTTCTTAATCTCTTGTGTTTCTGTTAAGTCCTTACCATTTTCTTGCAACCTTTTCTTAATCTTTTCTAATTCTGTTAAGTCTCTACTATTTTTGTCCTAATTTTCAAAATGTAAGCAAGAAGCAATGGAATATTCAGTGGATGGCCTCAGGGCAGTGAGTAGTATTGTACCCATTATTGTCCTCGAAGTGTGAACACAGGCATGAGTAGTGGCAAATCCAGGTCTGACAGAACTTTCTGCTCACTGTAATCTGGAGCTAAGGGAGCCATTTCATACTGCTGCCAGTATAAGCACCTTGCGGTCACTGGACAACTCTTTCCCCGAGAAGAACTTTCTCTGCAGGTGCTGCAGCTCCCTAGCTCCCTTCCTCAGGAGCCAGAGCTACAGAAGACACAGAAAAGAAAGTTCCCATCAACAGTCCTTGGTACCATTAAATGGTTCAACATCAGAAAGAGACAGGGTTTTATCAATGGAAATGACAAGGAAGGAAGGAAGCATTACTATCTACTTTGCTTTGGCACCCTGAAGAACACTGGGTCTTTATGAGTTTTGGCTGAAACTTCCTTTGTGTATTGCCTTCCTTCTCCATACCCCCATCTCCATTAGAACATATGTTCTTTGAGTATCCCCAGGGCTTAGCACAATCCTTTGCACAGAATCAGCACTTAATAAATACTTTTCATCCACCCATTCATTCATGACATATTAACTTCCAAGCCTGAGACAGAATCATGGACTAACCTGAGCTAAGAGTATCCTAAAACAGCCTTCATTTTACATAAGTGGAAACTAAAACTCAAGGTGGAAAGTACTAGAATGGGGATCTGAACCTAAATCTTTGGGGGTTCTTCCCTCCCTCCCCCACTCCTCACCACAATCCAAAGTCTACTCACTTTCCCTGTAACCTCTCTTCCATAATTCAGGTATTAGGTGGCAACGCCAGAAAGGGAGCTCTGGTGACTAGATTCTGCATACAATGTCTACACCCAAATACCCAGAGCCAAGATGAACAAGGATGGATGATAATTATAAAAATAACCTCTACTGGTATAATGTTTTACAGTATCAAAAGCTCCTTCCCATGTATTATCTCATTCACAACAACCCTACAAATTCGGCAGCAGTTATTATGATCAAATGGTATCATATGAAAAGTGCTTTGCAAATCTTAAAGCCCTATATAAATGCTGGCTTTTATTATCATTATGCCCATTTTATGAATGAGGAAACAGAGGCTTAGAAATGTAAGTGATTGGACAAGGATTGCACGGCTATTCCGTGGGTAGAGCCACATCTAGAACCAAGTTTCTGATGCTCAGCAATACTGTAATTCATTATCATCTTAATCAAATGTCCTATGACAATATTCACCATCCCCAAGACATCCCTGACCATAACACCCCTCCCTGGTCACTGCTTTCTTTGTATTAGTTATCTTCCCCTAAAAGAATGTAAGCTTCAGGGTGCGGGGAGGGGCGATCTTGCTTTTTTTTTTTTAATCATCAAAGCTTAGCACAATGCCTGGTTAAGAGAGAGTTCTTAATAAATGATTTTTCATTCATTTACTCAATTATTCAAGTCACCAATTAAAAAAAAGGGTTGCGCCAAAAATCATTGTTTGCACAACAAAACTCATTACATCCTCTTCTTTTAATGAATTTTATACTGATACATAGTCTGGGAGAAGTACCCTCCAACCATTTATAAACTTAGTCAACAGAACATGTCATATTTTTCACTGTTTCTTGATAAATATGTCATAAAGGATTAGCTTAAAAAAACAAAACAAAACTGGAAAGGGTATTTTAAATGTCCTAGAATAAAAATGGGATGCAAACAATTACTATTAACCACTGAGATAGATCCCTTGGATATAAAGATATAACATGAGGCTAACCCAAGGGATAAGTTGAATGAGGTTTGGGTATGGGACAACTAACCTTTAGGGAATAAGGGCCCCCATTTGCTAAAACAGACACAGAAGTTTAGCACCCTCTCATTTTAAACATTTCAAAGTATTTCGATGATTGTCTTGACAGCATTCCAGTAGAAAACAGCTGTCAAAATGTATCATATACTTGAAAATTTCCTACACAGCACTGTTACTATAACAAGCATGCTTTTCATATGTATATTTGCATCTATATACACAGATACATATATATCTATATTGTTTTTTTAAAAATTTATGGAAAATAGAATTTAGGTTGGGCAAACTTTTATTAATGTTCCTAAACAGGATTATAGTCTCCAATTGCACTACAGTCTATTTTATATTTTAAAAGTAAGCAAACGTCTAGGTGGCAATTTTTTTATTGTCTCATTGATGTAGAAATCAAACCCTCAGGATGATTATGGACTGTAACATACACAGTGCTAGAAATCAATAATTTTATCTGACATGGGAGATAAAATGGATCGAGCAGCAACTCAGCCAACGTGATTCTTTTTCTTTTTTATTACCAATTTTGATATTTTGCTTCAGAAAAGTCTTAACTGAATGGAGTCTGCCCATTTAAAACCATGGGATTAAAATAGTCCATCCAGAGTTTCCACCTTGGGACTTAGCCATCTTGATTGAATTAAAAGCCTGCTCCAAATAAAGGAGGTCCAATTTCTCCTCCTTCTGCTGTGAGCACTGATGATGGCTACCTCGAGAGGACTCTCTTTAAGCGGCCACAAGCCTGTCACCACTGCTCGAGGATTCCATGTACAGGCTAAATGAAAGCCAAACACAATAGTTATTCTGAGGTTACAGAATTTTTACAAAATATGTGGAGGGCCTATTCACCATAAAAATAAACAAAAAATCTAAAGCACCAAGAGACTTATGGGGGTATTTCTTTCATTTTTCTCTGTTCTATTTGGCATAGGACATTGGGTTTTACAGCCAGATTCAAGGAGGGTCACTCAACAAATATTATTTTACTGAACAAAATTGCTTAAATGCTTTTAAAAGAAGTCACTTTCTTAACTTTTCTATGCAGATGAAACCAAGCATGGACCAGGTCAGTATTTTATTTTAAATTTTATACCACATAAGAAAAGATCAACTCCAATAATCCCTTGGAATGCATCTATTCCTATGACTTCAAGACCTACATATGTGCATGTACAGTGTTTATCAACATATGTGTATGTACCATGTATATAAATAGGACTGCATGTATTTGTGTGTCCTAGATTATGTCTTTGCTCTGACTTCCCATTTTCCATTTATACTCCTGCTTCTCATTACCTCTATTTTATATACACATGGCACTACTACCTTAAAGAAGACTCTTAAAACCAATGTTGTCTCTCCTTTAAAACTTTCCCAAATCACCATGAATAATATCATATTCTCTCAGTATCACACCCTGTGGGAGATCTTCTACATTAGTATTAATTGGCCCCAACTTTACTCCATAATGCTACTAATTATTCCTACAAATATTTCTCGAATCTGCCACTTACTTCTATCACCAAAGCACAAGTTGATGCCCAGATCAGCTTGCAATTGGACTATTGGTTAACAAGCATGTATTAAGTCCTGCAAGTGAAACAGTCCCTGTCATTCCAGAGCTTATGTTCTTCAGGGAGAGAAAACACATATGTTTCTAAAGACAAACAAATGTTCATTTACAATATTCTTTACAGGGAGAAGGCATCAGAAACTGGGAGAATAAGGAAAGGTTTCATGTAGATAGCTAAGTCTTGAAGGAAACAAGGGATTCTGAAACAAAGAGATGTGAAAAACCTACATTCCAGGAAAAGGTGATAGCCAGGGCAAAGACATGGAGGAGGGAAATAGAGCACCAAGTATGAGGTAAATAGGCCAGTTT
Source organism: Petaurus breviceps papuanus (assembly GCF_028583685.1). Taxonomy (NCBI): domain Eukaryota; kingdom Metazoa; phylum Chordata; class Mammalia; order Diprotodontia; family Petauridae; genus Petaurus; species Petaurus breviceps. The sequence goes on along the minus strand of NW_027185655.1, from coordinate 12,492,250 downwards.
GGGCTAGACCATAGAGTACATGAAAGGAGAGTAAGGTGGAATAAGGTTGGAAAGGTGGGTTGGGCCAGTTTGTAAATTTCTTTATATGTCAAATAGAAGAATTTATATTTTATGTGTAGGTTGGGAGTCAATGGAGATTACTGAAAGGAGTTAAGTAATTAGAAACTCCCTTTAGGAAAATCATTTTGGCCACATTGGAATGGGGGATAAAATTGAGGCAATCAGGAGGAAACTGATATATTGCAGGTAAAAGGGGATGTGGGTTTGAAGTAGGATAGTGGTTATATGAGGAAGAAGAAGGGAATGGGTGAGAGAAATTCTGTGGTGATAGAAATGGATATGTCAGGTAAGGAAGAGGGAGGAACTGAGGATAATACTAAAGTTTCAGACCATGGTGACTAGAAAGATGTCTTTAAAAAAATAGGGAGGTTCAGAACCAACATAGATTTGAGGGAAAATACAGGGTTTATTTTGGAAATTTTTTAAAATATATTTTTATTGCCATCTTTTGTTTATTAATCTTTTTTCATGCAGTTCCCCTCAGTACCCTTTCCCCTACATCTCTCAGATAACCATTCTATTTAACAGAGTATTTTTAAATTAAAAAAAAATCAGCACGTCTCACTAATACATTGAAGAAGTCCAAAAACATGCAATGTACAAGACCTATGGACCTCCCACCTCTGCAAAGGGGTAGGTTGGAAATGCCCTTTCCTCACTGTTTTGAAAATATTAAATTTCAACTGGAAATGTCCAATAGGCAACTAATGACGAGATTCCTTCTCAGTAGAGAGTTTAGAGTTGGATATATAGATGTGGGAATAATACAAAGAGGATAATGAAATTCAAGGAAGCTGATGATGTCATCGATTAAAAGTATGAAGAGAAGAGACACAGCAAAGAGCCTTGAGGGACACATCTATAGTTAGGGAGGCGTGACACAGATACTGATACAGCAAAAGGAAGCTGAGCAGCAAAGTGAAATAGGTAGAAGTACCAAGAGAGTGCAGAGTTATGAACACTGGGAGAAAAGATAATGGTGGAGGGAGAGGGGAAAAGTCAATAGATTATGATCAGATTTCAAAATCCTTGGATACAGTAGTGATGGCAAGATAAAGGAAATGACCACCCTTGTCTGTGGCTGAGGTGGGGTAGAGAAATAGATGATGGGAAGTGAGTAATTGAGCAACTAGGTTATTTCATGGTTATATTATCAGATTAATGTTTGTTATAAAGAATTACATGCAGAAAAGTGTAGTTTTGGCAATCTCAAGTATAAGATTACAGTTTTTGGTGGTCATGGGAACCTAACCCCTTATTTTCCCTTAGGTTGTCATTCCCATTTTTAGTTTCATGCCATTTTCTAGGAACTTTATCCCTGCAAAAGTTGAGGACTTGCTTTGTATAAAATATATGTTATTATATAAATGATATATAAAATACAAATACATATTATATAGAGAAATGTTTGACAATACATGTGACATTCAACATCTATGGTTTGCAATCTCTCTAATCCAATAAATGAATAAATTTATAATCACGAAGACCCAAGCTCAAATCTAGCCTCTAAAAATGACTAGCTGTGTGATCAAGGGAAGTCACATCATTTTTGGGTCTTAGTTTACTTATTTGTAAAACTGAAACTATAATAATAGCTATTGGATTATTCTCCTTGGTTTATTTTGAGGCTCAAAATGTATAACACTTTGCAAATGGATACTAAAAAAAAGTCAATTATTATTACTATGTTGAGATAAGGGAAGCTGAAGAGTGGGATGGCAGATCCAGATGGCCTGAGGGCATGAAGAAGGAGGGGCTTCAATTTACTAAGGAATGGAGCCTGTATATCCTTTAATTTACAGAGCCAAATTCTGGAACCAACATATGCTTGAGAAATGAGGGTGTTACTTTGAAAGAAAACATATAAAGTGAGAGTGAGGTAATGAGGTGCAGTGGCAAACAGACTGGAAATAGCAGCTGTAATCATAGACCAAAGGTCTTCTTAGTCACACTCTTAGCACAGGGATAATGAGCACCCTTGAAATACAAACCTTTAGGAAACAAAGGGCAAGAATGACTATATATGAATTATATTTTTAAAATGTGTTAGGGTAGAAGCAAATCATCTACCATCTAGTATTCATGAATACCTGGGATAAATTGCTGGGATTGACCAGAGCCCTGCAGAAAGTTTGCTCAGATAATAGCTCTGGGATTTAACTGAGGACAAAAATGCCAGCTGGAAAACTTTAACGCGATAAAAAGCAAAACTTGTCCAGGAAAAAAGAAATGTTTGCATTAAATATCTCTGAAGAAATTTCAAATATATTGGAAATTAACATAAGCCTAAGAGCCATTCCCCAAAAGCTAAGTGGCCAAAGGACACAGTTTTCAAAAGAATTCAAAATAATAAAGAAAAATAAGACCTAACAACTTTAGGCTTTGACTCCATATCCAGAAGACTGCAAAGATCACAAAAGATGAAAACAGTAAATGTCAGAAGCATTGTGGGAATTAGGGTTAGAGTTATTCCAATGTATTTTGTAAATGTGTCCTTTTATTTTGGAAATGAATTGAATCATGCAAAAAAAAAAAAGGTGATTAAAAATCCACTCTTTGATCCTGAGATCCCAAGGGTAAGCATACTGCTGAACTACTTGCTTTGTAAAAAATTTTCATAAGATAGAAAGGGAGTCATGCATTCAGAAAGGAGTGTGACAGAAAGGGAAGAGGGACCAATGATACATATTTATTATTATATTATCATTTATATATTTTATATATGCATTTATATTTTAAATAACGAATGCCTAATACAAAATAGAAAGCATGTGTGTACAAAGCATTGTGTATATATATATATATATATACACACACACACAAATATGTAAAATTATGTACACACATAATATACATTTCTGTATCTCCTCCAAAATTGGGTAGGAATAGACAGATATAGATATAAGCACAGATAGATACATCTACCTATCTACAGTCAATATTCAACATTTGGGTTTTTAGCTTTTGAGACTTGGAGCATTTATGTGATTTTATTAGTAACCTCATTTCTACTTTTGTATTAGCAGCCACACACATATGTGGCTATGCAAAGCAGAGAAAAAATAAGAGGCCCAATGCTTACAAGTTTGTGGAGTGGCTGATACCCTATTAGGTGCTTCACTGGTGTTACTCTCCCTACCTTTGCACGATAATGAGTTCCTCATGCATTTGTTGTTTATTTTCACTGTTTACCTTTAAAACTCAAGTTTTGTGTTGCAATTACGCACCCCCAAGGATAGTGTTATGTCCTTGGGATGCTAAGCCCAATTGTTCAAAGTCAGAGATGCAATTTAGTGAGAAAATAAAGGTGTTAGATGAACTTCTTGCTGGAATGCCTACAGCTGCTGTCCCCCATGAGGAGGAAAGTGTTCATAAAAATGTTCATGAATCCACTCCAGAGTGTTAAAGTAACCTCACAAGCACCTGATGAGGGAACTGAAAAAATGGAAAAGTGGCTAAGTTTGGGAGTAAACAAGATGGTGGTCACCCCTGCTCTCTCGCTGCTCTGCAGGGGCTCCGAGGGCACTCAAGTGCTTTTCATCGGGGACCAGTTCAAGCACCAAGTCCAAAGGAAGATAACTGAAAGCAGGTTGCCTCTTTCCCTTCTTTACGTCAGGGTTCTTCTGACCTCCTCAGTTTTGTCTCTTTTCTCCCCTGCATTTTATGGGTTATTTCATGGTGACTGTGTTAGAAAAAGTATATATTATCAGAAATAATGTTTTGTTATAAAGAACTGTATCCAAAAAAGTATATATTTTTAGCGATCTCTCGGGAAAGATTACAGCTTTTGGAGTCTGTAGGAACCTATCTCCCTATTTCCCTTAGGTTCAATGTTGAGGATTGACTTCATATAAAATACATATTATTATATAAGTAATAGATAAACATATATTACATTTATATTTTTGAAGGGGGCGAAGTGAAGCTATTTGAATTGGTCTTTTGTACTTTGGTGGATCCATGATTATACTGGTATGCATTGGGTTGTCCCACCCTCTCAATGTCTTGTTACTTAATTCTTGTCCATGGCTTTCTTTAAGTCTTCTTTGGTGATTTGTTTCCACTAATGCACTGGAGAATTTCCAAGCATTCTTTCGATTTATTATGAATAATAATATGGGTTATTCAGGATGTTCAGCCATTGAGCATTCTCATTGCATTTAATTAAAATAAATTCAACAAATATTTAAGCACCTACTACGTGCTGGAGACTGGGGCCAAAAGGCAAAAACAGCAGTTCCTTACCATAAAGAGTTTCTGTGCCTCTGGTTGGGTCAGGAAGGGGATCAGCAACCCCAAAAGGTCAACTAACCTTTGCTAGAAGAATCTCTGGTTCCTCTATCCCAAAGCTGTCCATTCCATTTTTGGAAAGCTGTTATTAGAAATGTTTTCCTCTTAAAAAACAAAATAAAAAACTTAAATCAGGAGGCAGCTAGGTTGCCCAGTGAATAGAGCACCAGGCCTGGAGTCAGAAGGACCTGAGGTCAAATCTTGCCTCAGACACATATTAGCTGTGTGATACTGGGAAAGTCAGTTAACCCTTACTGCCTCCCAAACAAACAAACAAACAAAACCTTAAATCTAACTCAGTTCAACTTTTACCCAGTACTCTTAATACAGCCCTGGACAAACCCCTATACCACAGGACATTTTTCACATACTTGAAGACAAGTATCATGTGCTAACAAAGTTTTTCCCCTCACAATAAACAATCTCTGTTCCTTATATCAACATTTGTCTCTAGGCCTCTTACCATCCTTATTAACCTATTCTGATTTTTCTCAAGCTGATCAGTGATTCTACTAAAATGCTGTGCCCAAAACTGGACACAACATACCCAAGAAACAGTATTCCAGATGTTGTGTGAGTAGGGTAGAATTCAATTTCTTCCTTCCTTCCTTTTCTCCCTTCTTTCCATCTTTCTTTCTTCCTTCCTTTTCTCCCTTCTTTCCATCTTTCTTTCTTCCCATCTTTCTTTCTTTCTTTCCATCTTTCTTTCTTTCTTTCTTTCTTTCTTTCTTTCTTTCTTTCTTTCT
>NW_027185655.1:12465337-12487141 GCF_028583685.1 Petaurus breviceps papuanus | reverse complement strand
TCTTTCTTTCTTTCTTTCTTTCTTTCTTTCTTTCTTTCTTTCTTTCTTTCTTTCTTTCTTTCTTTCTTTCTTTCTTTCTTTCTTTCTTTCTTTCTTTCTTCCTTCCTTCCTTCCTTCCTTCCTTCCTTCCTTCTATTTACCTACATACACATATATACATATATGTATAAATCTCATTTGCACATATCTGACTGCATGTTATCTCCTTCATTACACTATGAGCTCCTTGAGAGCAGGCACTGTTTTTCTCTGGTTTGTTGATTTGTTTGTTTGTTTTTTTGCCTTTCTATCTCCAGAGATTGGACATGTGCCTGGCACATAGTAGTTAATGAGTGCTTCTTGGCTTAATTAATTACCCCTGTGAGCTCTTGAGAAGCAGAGATAAGTGAATCCCCATATTCAGTCCCGTTCATCCTTGAACCACTAAGTCGTGAGACAGCCACCAGTCACAGAGTAGTGAAGCTTATGACTTCTGAAGTGAGGAATAGGGCACAATCACGGCCCAAGGGAAAGTCATCACTCCAGGGTTACCCAGTGTGATGAAGAAGATGTAGTCTGGAAAGAGCAGCCATTATTGGGGCAAAACCCCCCAATTCCGAAGAATGGGGCCTAGACCCTAGAGAGGCTTTCATTCCTGCTTCATCCTGCCACCTGCTGGTCACATACTGTAATCGCATCTTATTTTGTTTGGGCCAATGATCAAGTAACCCTTTTGGGATTTGTTCTGTGATGTTTGGATTCAGTCAGGGGGCTGTACTTGAAGACCCAGAGAGCCACATCAGTAGGATATTGACATAAAAAAATGGTTTCTTGTGGCACAAAATAGCTTTGAATCACTGAAATCTGGGCACAGTTTCCCAAATGGCTGTAATATGTGTGTATATATACATACACATATATGTACATACAGTTGTTCCCAATTTCCTAAATCTGCTTCTGAGTTTAACAATGAAGTTCAAGGAAGAAGGATACTATAGGAAACGAGAGAAGAGGAATCCAGAAAAGATCCATCAAGAGTTCTGAAGGTCTGAACCAATTAAAACAGAGCAATGATCCTGACTTGGGTGCAATGGGAACATGACCTATGGACCAAGGAATCAATAGTGAGCCTGGGGAGGGGGGAGAAAATGTCATCATTTCCCGCTCCCTTTTCCTCTTTCCAGAAGAAAATCTTGTGAGATATTTAATTAACTCCATGTTTTCATCTATCCCTTCCCTTCCTTGCCACTACAAGAAGAGTTGCTGTAAATATTTTTGTATGCATAGGTCCTTTTCCCTTTTCTTTGATCTCTTTGGGATATAAACCTACTAGAGGTATTGCTGGATCAAAGGTATGTACAATTTTATAACCTTTTGGACCTAGTTCCAAATTGTTACTGAGATCCTTTCCAAAACTAAAATTCTGGAATTCTTTGAATGATTTCATTCTAATACTGATGGGTGGAGAGATTGGAGGTCATGATAAGGCAGAAGGATTGATTTAGAAGACAAATGCATGGGGAGAGATGGAGTGTGTGTCACTAGACTGAACTGGAAAGTTAGGGATTTTGAGGGAGCGTCAACATGGATGCTAAAGGTCACTGGTAGAAAGTGAGGAGCGAGAAAGAGAGGACTGGCAGGAAGCCAGGTGCTGAACTTCTTGAGAAAGGAGGGAAGGTTGCCTGGGCATCAGTTTACAACAACCACCATGAATGATATAGAGTGCAATTTGTAATAGGGTAAACTTCTAATGATGAGAAGTTGGTATGTGATGGTGGAAAAGGAAAGCCTGGAAATGGCAGGGGAAATCCTTCTGAGTTTCCCTTCAGGACCACTGCGTGTCAAGTGGGGGAAGTTGGAGCTGTGGTGAATATACAATCAGTACTAGAGAGGATGGCCAGGGATGTGGTGTTGTATACCACACCATCTTTTGGCACACAAATGCTGTTCTCCCTGTGTTCCCCCCACCCCATCTCCACATAGCTGCCAAAATCAATTAGCTAGACAAAACCTCTTCACCTTCTGCTTCTTTTCAGTTCTTTTGCCCTCTGCTTCTCCTTCACTCCAGTTTTTAGTGATTGTATAATTATTCAGATTTTCATCACCTTTCACTGGACTCACCTATAGTAGCCTCATAGATGCCCTCCCTGTTTCCAGGCTTGTCCCTCATCCCTCCATACATAACTGCCAAGGTTAGGACATAACCTTGACTGAGTCATGCTCTTGTCAAAACATCTTCGGTGTTTTTTTCTGTTCCCTCTAGAATAAAATACTATGTCAATGGGTCTGTTATAAATGGACAAGCCTTGCTGCATCTCAGATGCTGTTGGCCATGGCAATTCTTCTAGGTTGTTTACCAAGTTGTACATGGTTTGTAATTGAGATCCGTGTGAGAGACTAAGGGAGCAGCCTACAAAATCATAGACCCTGGCAGCGCTGAAGAAATGGCATGAACAACTTAGGCAGAAAACCGACCTTCTTGTTAATTATGATGTAGTTAGTTATAAGAAAAAGTAATTTTATTGTAGGGCTGCAAAATAAATTTTGAATCATCAATAAAGTTAATCAGATGCAACCAACTTAATTTGAATTCACTCGCCACTTCTAGGATAAAAAAAGTTAGAACACAGTCTTTGAAATATGTATGGGTTATTTTAGTTCCACTTCCCAAATGTGACTTTTTAGAAACTTTTGTTAACTCTTCCCAGTCTGAATCAACGTGCATGTTGATCAACTTCTCTTGTGTCCCCTAAAAGCATGTATGCAACTACTGGGGTTGTGACATTTCCTGCACACTATGACCACTGAACCCGAGAAGCACAGCCCTGTAGACATTAAGACCTCCCACATTCATGCGTTGCTGTTCTAAGGAGTGACTCTACTCTGAAAGTCTCCTTTCTCCCACATGGACCTGTCTTTCTCTGAACTCATAAAACACATAATGTCTATGCTTTTATCTTAGTTGCTTCTGGTTTCTCATATTAAACTGTAAACTCTTTGAGGGCAGAAATTACACTTGATTTGAAACAACCCTCAATATTTATCACGATGGTGAACATGAAGTAGGTATAAAACTACTTGTATTGAATTAATTGGCATCGTGATGTTAAGACACCAGCAAGTTTGGAGACGACGACTACTGGATTATTTTTAGCTCAATGCTCATGCCATTGAAAGACCACAAGCTCCAATTTAAACAGAAATGGTCACACAGAGCCTTTCAGCTCTGGCTCGGTTAGGGCATCCTACAGAAGCTTCATTGGGATCATAAAGAAAATACTTTTCATTGTAGTTTTCCATGCCACAATGTCTTCTAAGGAGAGTTAAAGATGTTGCATTATAGGCTTATAATATTGAGGCAAATATAAGACCTACTGTATACAAATCTCATTATTGGCAGAGACGTAGAATAAAGAATACATGTTATAATACCTGAGATTGTGAATAACAAGGCTACCCAATTAGGGAGTCCTTGAGTACATTCTTATTTTTGGACGTTTTGCTTCAAGGGGCCCATCACCAGATGAATTATCGCATGACATTTTTTTTCCTTCCATGGAAACAAGGTCTGGACAAAGGGAAGTGAGCTGCCCAGGGGTCACACAGCCAGTATGTATTGGAGGGGGAACCTGAACACAGGTCTTCTGACTCCAAAGTCTGAGCAAATGGAGGGCTCTGCCCAGATTCAGCAAGAACTAAAAACTAATACTGCCTCAGATGCTTACTGGGGAGGTGATCCTGGGCAAGTCATCTACCCTGTGTGTCACAATTTCCTCAACTGTTAAATAGCACCTACTTCACGGGACTGTATGTAAAACACTCAGCATAGCACCCAACACAAAAAGGCACCACATAAAGGATTATTCCCTTCCCTTCCTTTCCCCTCTCCCCATTTCAGAGAACTCCACTGCTCGCCATGGTTGGTGAGACAGAATGCTACCATTTAGCAGGTAGGGGTCTTCTAAGGCCTCTAAGGGCATAAGGTCCTGTGAAGCGTCTTGAATCCTTGGCCCCTGCACTGGAGGTTTTTCTTTTCTTTTTTTCTCTTTAACATTCTTTTAATTTTGAGTTCCAAATTTTCTTCCCCTAGTCCCTCCCCTACCCACCGAGAAGGCAAGCAATACGATATCAATTATACATGTGAAATCATGCAAAACATATTTCCATATTAGCCATGTTACAAAATAAAGTGAGAAAATATACTCCAATTTGCACTCAGTTCTCTCTCTGCAGGTGAAAAGCATTTTTTATCATGCATTTTTCAAAATTGTCTTGGATCACTATATTGATCAGAGGAGCTAAGTCTTTCATAGCTGATTATCATTACAATATTGCTATTACTGTGTAGAATGAGCTGGTTCTGTTCACTTCACTTTGAATGAGTTCATATGAGTCTTCTTTTTCTGAAACCATCCTGCTCATCATCTCTTATAGTACAATAATATTTCAACACAATCATATACCACAGCTTGCTCAGCCATTCCCCAACTGATGGGCATCTCCTCAGTTTCCAATTCATACCGCCACAAATTTCTTAAATACTTTTGTACATGTAGGTCCTTTTTCTTTTTTCTTTGATCTCTTTGGAGTACATATCTAGTAGGATTATGGCTGGGTTAAAAATACAGTTTTTCAGACCTTTTGAACTTGAATTTTGAAAGGCAAAGGAAGTGTTTAATAAAAAAAATTATTGATTATCTAGGTCACTGACTCCACATAGGAACTGTGGAAAGTGAGAGATTTAGTTTCTTCACATCAAGGTCACCAGATTTTTATAACTATTTCCTTTTGGTCTTTTATCCCAGCCCTTAGCACAGTGCCTAGCTTATAACAGGCACTTAATAAATGCTTGCTGATGGACTGATTGAACTAGGATTTATATCTAAGCACAGTCTTATACTATTTCTAGTATTTTATGTTGCCTTTCAAAACACCCAATATCTCCAGACCCAGAAATCCACTAAAATGCAAATCTTCTGAGCAGAAACCTATCAGGACACAACAACCTTAGCTCTGCTTTTGGTTCTAATCTAATCTTAGTTTCTTATGTCACTCTGTTCCATAACTGTAGTGACCCAGGACTGCATTAGGCCACCAGGTACTTGGGGAGAACATTAAAAGAGGCCACAGAAAGAGGAAGTAAGAGAGTATAGAAAACAAACTTGGACTATTTCGCAATTTTTTTTTTTCTGGATCGACTCTTTAAGTTGTATATGTCAATAAGATAACACCCCATGTATCTGAATGTCCACCTTGTGACAAGCTTAGCTATTCTAAGCATAGCTGCAAAACAGACATGCAAATGGCTGCCACAAAGCCCATGCACTTTACTTGGTGTAGGGTGTGTTCAGGGAAGACTCTGATACCTCTGGTATGAAGGCTTCTGAGCCCTTGGCAGGGTTACTAGGTGGCGTAATGGATGGAGCATTGGCCCTGGAGTCAGGAGGACCTGAGTTCAAATCTGACCTCAGATACTCTCTCCATGTCAGTTTCCTCACCTGTAACATGGAGGGGGTGGATTCAAGGATTTCCGAGATTCTTTTTTGCTCTAAATCTATGATTCTGCACTTGTACATTTTTCATTTCTGATGTGGCAAGTTTGCCTCCACTGAGGCCACTAGGTGATGCCATAGTGCACAGAGTAGAAGACCTGAGTTAGGACATTAGCTGTGTGACCCTGGACAAGTCCCTTAACTTCGATCTGCCTCATTTCCCCCAAAACGGGAAAAATAATAGTACCTACTTCCCAGGATTGATGCTGATTATTAAATGAGATGTTATTTGTAAAAAAAAAAATCAAGCAGCATAGTGCCTTGCACATAGTAGGTACTATATAGATGCTTATTCCCACTTAAAGATAAACATTAGTGAGGAAATGTGGAGCAGTGGATAGAGAGCTGTCCTCAAAGCCAGGACAACTTCGATTCCAGTCCTACCTGTAATACTATTGCTGTGAAGCCCTGGACAAGCCCCTTAGCCTTTCAGCACTGAAATTCAGAGGGGGGGTGGGACACTAACCCATACATAAGGATCCCAATTTATTTTGTCAAATCTCTCCCAATCTCATTTTAATCTGGCTCCGCTGTATGCAGCTTGTGTGTCTGGAGTCTCTGCTCTAGACAAGTCACAGACTAAGCTGGAGAGAAAAGCTGCTGCCAGGGCAGTATTGGTGGAGGGAGGTTTCTCTACGAGAAGCATCCTGTGCCAATGAAAGCTGAGGTCTAGACCCTAACTCTATACTTTTATATGTGTCAGTTGATAGTAATTTATTAATAGAAGGGGTAGAAAGACCACAGTGGAAACAATTCCTAAATCTAGTTGAGGGACACAGGCACATACAAAATATATACAGATAGAGAAACAAAAAGACTTTGTGTGGAAAGCACCAGGAGCTGACCACATCAGGAAAGGCTTCCTAAAGATTGTGGCACTTGAGCTGAGACCTGAAGGAAACTAGGGAGTCTGAGAGGGAGGGGAGGAGAGAGGGCACGGCAGGCACAAGGCAGAGTGAGCAAATACAAAGGGAAAGGCTCAACTAGCACTTTCAGCCAAATAGTTAACGAAATACCAGAGGAAGGACAGTAATTAGCTATGAAATGTTCCTTCCCATAAGCCTGCAGCACACTTACCCACACACTCACAGTACATCTGCCAGAAGAACAAGTTCATATTTCAATAGGACAATCATAGTAAGGGACATGCTTGAGATATACATGTGGCAAGGTTAACTAACATCACCTGCACCTGCAGGGATTAGAAGTCCTTTCTCACTTCCATTTGGTTCAGCGAGAACCTATTGAATAGCTCAGCTTGGTTCCTTCTCTTCTCCATAGTCAGACTCTCTTCTTTGCTGCCAAGGGTCTCATTCCTTGATGTTTCCTTCTCGCTCTTCTCCTTCACTATTTCATCTGATGATCTCGTCAGCTCCCATGTACACCATTAATATCACTATGTTGAAAATTCTCAGATTTACTTACATAGCCCTAACCTCTTTGCTGATGTCCAGACTAGTATCTCCAACTGCCTACTGGGCATCTCAACTTGGACATCCAATAGAGAACTTAAATTCATACCCAAAATTGAACTCATTGTCTTTTCCTCCAAATCTTCCCCTCTTCCTACCTTTCCTAAAACTCTTGAGTATGCCACTGTTCTCCCAGTCCCCCAGGTTCACAGTCCAATTGCCATCCTTGACTACTCAATCCCACACTCTTCCATTCTCCCTCCCTGGCCAATTGGCTGTCAAGGCCTGTCGATTTGCCTTTGGAATATCTATTGCAATATGTTTCTTTCTCTCCACTGACTCTGCCCTCATCTCCTCATGCCTGGACTATGCAATAGCCCGCTGGTGGGTGGGTCTCCCTGTCTTAAGTCTCTCTCCACTCCAATTCATCCTGTATGTGGCTGCCAAAGTGATCTTTGTAAAGCACAGGTCTGACCATGTTACCCTTCTCTTCAGTGAATGCCATCAGGTTCCCTATCTCCTTGAAAGTTGAATACGAAATCTTCTGTTTGGCATTCAAAAACCTTTATAATCGAGCACCCCCTTCCAGTGTTATTGCATCTCATATCCCCACATATTCTGATCCAGTATCACTGCCCCTTTGTCGTTAGACTCTGCATCTTGTCACTGGCTGTCTCTCATGGCTGTAATGATTTCCCTTCTTAGCTCCTCTTCCTGGTTTCCTTTAAGTCCCATGTAAAATCTCACCTTCTACCAGAACTCCTTCCCAACTCCCCTCCTTTCTAGTGTCTTTTCCTCTGTTGTTTTCTACTTATCCTGTACTTGGCTTGACTTTACATAGCCATTTGTTTACATCATCTTACTTCTCCCACAACACTGTGACCTCCTTGAGGGCAGGAATTGCCTTTTGCCTTTCTATCTCCAGCATGTTAAACAGTGCCTAGCACATAGTAGGGGCTTAGTTAATATTTATTCACTGACAGACTCTCTCTGTTATCTGTCTGGCATATGCGCTTCTAGTCTCAGATTGATAGAGCGGTTCCTCCTCACCTAGGAGCTGCCCTTCAAAGCTATGTAGTTGATGTGGATTATTTACAATGCAACTCTAATAATAATGACAATCCAAAAATGGTAAAATGTGTTCAATCTATGTTGTTTATTAAAGCTAGAGAGTAGGTAATAGGCTATACAATGATTTCCATCCAGATTAGTCATGTGAGGAGATCAAAGCCATTTTGAGATGGTCATAAGGCAGTGCTTAAGTGAAGGATTTTATAGCTGGTAGAAATTCATGATAAAGGTCTGTAGCAGCAAGCACCCTAGCATACCCAGTGTGGCTGTCAACACAGGTTCCCAGATCTGCTTTTCTAAAGGAAAGCAACTCAAAATGGGTTAACAATCTTACTTTAATCAATCAAACATATATCATTTCCCTAGTTCAGGGGGAAAAGTCAGCACCCCAAACTTCAGAGAATATAAATAAGTTACAAGCAGAAATTATAAGCAGACAGAGAAACAGATCAGCAGACAGGCTTCCAGCTGTCTGACCATTACATCCATACCTAGTCAGTTACCAGAGAGGCAAGCATCAACATCTGGGGAGGGGGGTCAATGGCTGCCCAAAGTCAGTTGTTTTTTCCAGTGATAGGGGAAATAAGCATTCTTGATGAGAGAATTTTACAGATAACTGATTTTTTAAACTGGATTTGTGATTTCATCAGAGTACTAGCTAAATTTCCAAGGACTTTGATCTGGGCAAATCAGCACCTTCTTGGGAATTTCATTGCCTGAGGCTGCATTTTGCTCAGGGTCTCACAAAAATAAAAATGTGTCAGAGGTAGAATTTGAACCTTGTTCTTACTGACTCCAAAGACAGACAACTCTCTAACCACAATTCCATGCTGCAAATTAGTCAACATCCCACCATAACATTTGTGATGGCTTTTCGATAAGAACACCTAGAAAAGATATGTAGTCATAGTGAGCAGTTTGAGACTCTGTGGGTCATCATCTATTCAATATCAGAGGTCACAAACCCCCTGGTATTCTTGTTTTTCATAGTGAGCCAGAAAAAAGCATCCTCTGTGGGTCATTACCTACTAAGTCCATGCAGGATGCCATAATTCATGAGTCTGTATGTCTTGCAAGGCAGAGAACACATTAGTTCAAAGCAAAATATATTTAATCAAATAGTATATAAAGTGGAAAGAATATTCTTCCCATCACAGGTGGGGTTCACTCTCCACAGGTTACTGCCACATCATCAATAGGGAAGAAGACATATGTCAAGAGTATATGTGTGAACAGGGAACAGAAATGGAAGGCCAACACAGAGAGAACATGTGGCCAGAAAACACATATTAGTGCACACCACAAACAGATGTAAGGATACATGTGGCCTGGACCTATCCCCCTTCAGGGAATTCTGATCTTTCTGATGTTACTCAGCTTTTTATGAATGTTGATAAGGTCCTTAAACTGCCAGTCACCCTGACTTCTGTCTTGCCACTAGACTTTGATGATTGGAAGAGAGACTGAGGTTGCCAACTTTGCATGCTCTACCCTCACTTAAAACTAATTCACACATAAGTCTCCATGTCACCCAAATGATGTCATTGGTCCTCTTCGAGAACAAAGGACAAACAATAACAAAAACAACCTCACACTGGGGGTAAATGGCATTTCTTAGCCTAGAAAAGTAAATCATGTTCCCTGAATAAAGGTCAGTCAGTCCCTTGTTAGACAAGTGAAGGTATATTTACTCCCCATCGTTTAAAAATTCTACCTTTTTATTTCTGCCTTGGTCTGAACTAATTAATTAAATTAAAGTGAATAACTAAATTTAGTTATTCTTAATTAATTCTACCTTTTTATTTCATTTCTAGAAAGAGTAAATCACAATGGCTTAATACCAATGAGGCAAAAATGTCTTCAAAAATAGTTTCCAAATAGAGAGAAATAGTTTTTCCTTTAAAATCTCAATTAAAGCAAACATATGATTGGCTTTCATAAGCTGTGGCTGTGGTTATGAGGCAATCACACTAGGCTGCTAAAGGTGATCCCTTTGATACAGCATGCCTTGCTATGGACCTATGGCATTGGGCTACTTTGCAAGAGTGAAATTTATCCTCTTTATCATTATCTAAACATTTGCTCCTAAAATGTCATCTGAGCTAGGTCTACATAGATAACTGACAAAACAACATTTTTACCACTGCTAATACTGCAAAGCCAATATTGGCTGGGTGAGAGATAAGCTTCATTTCACTTCATGTGTCAGCAAAATCTCCAGATAAATATGAATTCCAGAATCTTTGTTATTTGTTGTAAAATGAAGTATGATGAACACTAACCAGAAGTATGTAGTCTACCAGTTTAAGCCTGTAGTACTGACTGTAAGAAAAATCTCATTTTGGCTTGAACAAATTCAATTAAGTCAATAAAGGTGATTAAAAATATATCTACATGAAAGTCTTCAATTGGTGTGGCCAGGTGGTGCAGTGAGAGTAGAGAACTGGCCCTGGAGTCAGGAGGACCTGAGTTCAAATCCAGACGCAGACACTTAACATAAAAACTAGCCATGTGACCTTGGGCAAGTCACTTAACCCCAACTGCCCCCCCCAAAAAAAAAGCCAAAAAAAAAAAGTTTTCAATTATTTTTCTGGCATTAGTCTTGGTAAAAAATAGGTGAACTGTGACTATTAAAATCAATGTACTATGTATCCTTTAAAGTGCCTAAAGAGAAGAATTTTTACAAGTATATCAGGGACCTATTTATTCTAAACTGATTTATACATTCACAAAAACTGTAGTGCATTTTCCAAAATATTTC
The DNA here is from genome assembly GCF_028583685.1 of Petaurus breviceps papuanus. Classification (NCBI taxonomy): domain Eukaryota; kingdom Metazoa; phylum Chordata; class Mammalia; order Diprotodontia; family Petauridae; genus Petaurus; species Petaurus breviceps. The sequence continues at coordinate 12,476,366 of NW_027185655.1, read as the reverse complement.
TTTGTATGCATGTAATTTTCCCTGGCAATTATTCTTCTAAGCCTTGTTTCCTTAGAAAATCTTGAAATCTCATCCTCAGAACCAAAAAAAACAAAAACAAAAAAAAAAAACAAAAAAAACCCACACAGCACAAATTGGTTCCCATAACTCATTCAGTTCAAAAACTTTCTCCTCTCTGTTCTGGTGAATACACAGAAAGTCAAATCTCAGTTTCAGAACATGGACTCTTTTGTCTTCTGCACTTGAGAAGCTGAGCATTAAAACTCTTCTAATGCAAAGAAAAAAGCAAAATGTACAAGTTACATACATTAGAAACTTAAGGGGAAGAAAAAGTCTATGAGTTAAATACTAACTTCTGAAGTAGGCATATTAATATATTTATTTATAAATAGATATATCATATATACCTATTACAGACTTATATGGCTACTTCTCTATAACTAAACCAAGCCCACATACACCCCTTCTTGTATTATTATTTCTTCAATGTAAGAATGACCATAGGGGTAGCGAGGTGGAGCAGTAGACAGAACAGAAACCCTGAAGTCAGAAGACTTGAGTTCAAATCAGGCATTAGATACTAGCTGTGTGACCATGGGCAAGTCACTTAACTCCAAATGCCTCAAAACAAAACCAAGAATGATAATTTAAAATAGAGATTTTCTTTTTCTGAATCAGACTTGTTATTTCAGAGGTACAGGGAAATTCCAGTATGAAAACCGTCCCTATTCAAACAGAGTAGCTTGGCTTTGCCACTTAAAATCTAAGGGAGTTGTTGGAGACAAGCCAGTATGTGTCAAAAGTAATATTCATGAAAGAAAAAGCAAAACAACAACAAAAAAAGTGAAAATAGTATGCTTCAATATGCATACTATTTTCACTTTTTTTGTTTTTTCTTTCTTTTAGTTTTCCCCTTTTCTGATTCTTCTTTCACAACATGACTAATGTGGAAATATGTTTAACATGATTGTACATGTATAACCTATATCAAATTTGCTTACTGTCTTGAGCAGAAGGAAAAAAAGGGAGAGAGGAAAATGTGGAGCTCAATATCTTACAAAGATGAATGCTGAAATTATCTTTACACGTAATTGGAAAAAAATACTATTAAGTTAAAAAAATAAGTAATGCTTGATCCCAGATTTTCTGGACTCCAAGGCCAGATCTCCCACCAGTTTGCTTTCTCACTAGGAACATATCATCTGATTTTTTTTTTACTGGACTTGTGATTTCCTCAGCGTATGGAGTACCCAGTGAGGAACTTTCTCTACCAATGCAATTCAGCACCTTTTCTGAAACTTATGTGTTAGAGTTGACTAGAGCACTTAGAAATTAGATAGCATGAACTCAGATCTTCCAGACTCCATCCACTATACTTCCTCTCTATCTTATTCATCATTTCATAATTATGAATGCCATATTTATAATTTTGCTAAATACCATGTAGATGATTCATAGATCTATATATCTAGCCCTAGGCTCTCTCCTACAACCCCTTCTGACTCTTGGATGTTCCACTGACACATGAGACTCAATATATCCAGAGTTTGTCACCTTTCTTTCCAAGCCCTTGTCTCTTCCGAACTTCTGCATTACTATCAGGGGTTACCATGAACTTCCAGGTCATCCAGGCTCATAACCTCAATGTCATCCTTACATAACACACATTTCTAACTCCAAATTTTCTATCTCTTATATGTCTTTCCTTCCTTTCACACAGTTGCCACCCTGGTTAAAAGCCCTCATCTGGCTCACTGCAATACCATTCTGGTTAGTGTTCCTTCCTCAAGTCTCTCCCCATTCCAATCTGTCCTGTAATCAGCTGCCAAAGTGCCTTCCCTAAAGTGCAGTTCTGACCACATTCAATGATGCTCCAGTGGCCCCCTAATACCTCCAAGATCAAATATAAAATGTTCTGTTTGGCATTTAAAGTGCTTCGCAATTGGGACTTTTCTTACTTTAACAGTTTTCTTATACTTTCTTCTGCTCTGTGTCCTCTAAAATTTCTTAATAGTCTATAGAGTAACAATTACATCTGTCTAGAAACTGGCTGACTGAATTAACCCATAATTTAGATCAAAGATAGAAAGAAATTCACACACACACAATAGGGATGGGGGGGCAGAGAGGTCCCCCCCAAAAAATTTTAAAAAATATTTAGACATCTAGATATACAAATATGTATATGTGAAATATACATATTATATGTATATTACTGCAGTATATACCTCTGCAGTAAAGTATGCATAAATGGATACATAACATATATTAAAGATATATATGTATATACATGTTTATTTTGTATAAAATTATATATTTATTTAGTGTGGTTTAGCCTGCCAGGTTGTGTGTATATAAAAGTAAATTTACATAGATAAAATATGTGTATTTATTAGTCTCTGTCTCTCTATAATTATATATGTATAATAGTGTGTATAATAGGTAGATCAATAGACATATATGTATATATCTCTGTGAATGAATGAATATATTACACATGGGATTCTCCCCATAGGGATGAGGGGGAGAGGTTTGACTAGAAGCTTCCCCCTTACTGTTAATGGCTAAAATAAACTATTCTGGGTAAAAAATTCTTACATGATTTCCTTGAACATACAAGTATATACAATGGTGATCCATTCAAAACATATCTAGGGAACACTGAATGTCTCTAAGAATTCTTTTTATGCATAGAGCAACCTCTTTGGAGGTCCAGGTCTAGTTTCCTATACCCTGGATAGAAATTTTCCCTAAATTTCCAATGAGCATGGCAGTTGTAGCAGAGTTTCTCACTCAATCCTCACTAAAAGAACCAGATTAACTGAAAAAGAAATAGAATTCAGAAAAGCCACAAGAGGTACCGGGCAGTCCTAAAATGGAATCACGCACTTGGGGTTGATTACTTGGGTTTCGCAGGCCAGCAGGGAAATTTTATCCTGCAGACCTGCAATCCATAAGTATCTCAGACAAGCCATCTGGTCTCATGTCACAAATACAGCAAGCAGTCTATGACTACTTAAAAGCAAAAAAGAAAAAGAAATGCACATTTGTGAGCTATCATAGCATGCTGGTGAACTTGTAGCATCATTATTTTAGGTATGGAAATATCCACGCAGATCCTAGCTTTAATAAATATACAATAACACCACAGATATTAATACTTAAGCAATAATAATGATAATTTAAAAGAATCTCATTTGACTTATTAGGAAATCCACCAGAAAACAGACTTTCCAATTGCAGGGGTGAGGGTAGGGGAATCTAAATTTTTCTCTATTGTGTAAGTTAAACTAGGGTATCCAATAATGAAATTCCCAAGTGGAGAATTTCTTCAGCATGTCCTTGTGAATGGAGAGAGCAAATTATTCATTCTGGACAAACCTCCACATGTAGAATTTGTGGTTGTGGGTAATGATCTGACTTGTCAATGTCCTCTCTTCCCTATCTCTTTAATCAGTTCTGTTAACCCGCTTAACCCTTTTTTAAACTTAAAGGCAATAATATGGCCTCTTAGGTCCACATGGTCTTTCCCCTGCTACTTTATGGAATTTATTTTATCTTTTTATCTTTTTTTGGAGGGGGGAAGGCAAAATATTTGGGGTTAAGTGGCTTTCCCAAGGTCACAGAGCTAGTAAGTATCAAGTATCTGAGGTCACATTTGAACTCAGGTTTTCCTGACTCCAAGGCCGGTGCTCTATTCACTTCTGCCTCTGGAATTTACATTAAATAAAAAGTTAGGAGCATAAATGTAATAGTTCAGAACCACTAGTTAGGAAAATTCCCCCCATTAAGGCTCTTGGCCTAATTTAAATTTATGTTTATTTCTACATAACCACTAGACTCTCTATGGCTGAAACAAAATTCCATTACTGCAAACATGGGGGCAAAGAAGGAGTGTATTACTGTATCTTTTAATGGGCAGGCACCTGGAGGAAAAACTGAGGGTAATAGTAGATTTTTTGGGGGGAGGATTTTCCTTCTATCTTTGAAAAAGTGGGTAAAATCCCCAGTTCCAGCCCAAGTCTTCTATTCTAAGATGGCTGTTGGGTCCAGAATTCCTCCCTTTTCTGTTGCAGCTGAGCCCTATTGCTGAGAAAGAGTTCATGAGGCAGATGGAACAAGGAGGATACAGGATGTGTGCTTTCACAAGTAGCCACCAAATACATGACACTCCCAGAGCAGCACTCCCCTTGCCCCTTTCCTGTTCCCCTGGCTTACCTGTCTGACAAAGACACCTCCCACCACCTGATATTCCAGGCATTCCACAGCTGTCCTTGCCCTCTCCCCTTCCCTCTATCCCATCAAACTGTATAGAGAACAGACACCTAACCTGGCTAATTATTCTGCCTCTCATAGGGAAGGAGGGCCAACCTGGGGTCTGTCTCACCCATGTGGAGCAGGACCACTGCGTGCATCACCCTAAAAGTGAATTCTTTTCAGGAAACCCTGTGACCTATGCATCTCTTCTTGTCATTCATTTTCTTGTGCCCGTGAACCCCAAAACTAGGTTTTCTTTCTCTTTTGCCCACTGGTCATGTACCTCTTTATTCTTTCCAACTTAACTCCTGAGGTCTCCCTTTTCTCAATCTCTCCTGCAGGCTGGGTGTGTCTCTTTAAAAACTTTGGGGAATGATTTTTCTGCCGTCTGGCTTAAAGAATATGATAGTCCCAAATCACTCCCAGCGATGAAGCAGAATGTTTATCCCTCTGAACTACAAATTCCAGGATGCCAGTCAGTCCTCAAACCCCTATTACACTTCTGTATGATTAAATTAGAATCCTTAACAATAAACATATGAGACACCATTATTTCCAGGAAGGGAAGAAGGGCCAAGGGCAGGGAGGGGTTCTCAGTGGGAGAGAGGCTGAACAGATAAAGATTCGGAACAGATGAAGAAGCCTCTGTTCTCCTGCTTACCAGCAAGAGAGGAAAGTGGGAAGATGCCCAGAGGCACTGCCCTCTAGAAGGAGGGAGAAAGAGGACCAGAAGTCCACCAAGTCCACCACTTTGTTTGCCTGCAAGCCCAGAAGAGAAAGGGGGAAACACAAAAGGAAGTGATTTCAAACAAATGCCTGTCTTGAGGCCACTGATTTGACTCTGGAAAAGAAAGTGAGACTTTGTAGCCTCACTTAAATACAGTTCAAGCAAATTAAAATAATACCCCACCTTGTCTTTGATCCTCTTTGACAAAGGACAAAACACCAAGGCTGCACTGGAAAGTACAATACATACTCCAGCATTCCTAGATTAGATGCCAATTCTGAAGAAGGGGCGGTTCTTTTTCCTGGGAGAAAGTCTATTTTCCCTATTAGCAAACAGGAACGACCTGATGCTATGTGTTCGGTGTGGGAACTAATTCTCCAAAAAAGACAGCCTGGAGCTGAATTTGAGAGGAGAGTCATTCTAGCTCTGCACTCTCCTAATCCAAACCCCTGAATTAACATCTTCTCTGCTTTAACCCTTGCCATTACACTGGGGGACTTTGATATCCACATAGATGCTTTTTTAAATCAATACCAAACGTCTGTAATCATTGCTGGCAAACCTGAATGTAATCCTCATAGAAATAATAAAGAAAAAAGGTAGTTTCAGAAAGAAATGCTTTGATGTCCCTGCCTTTTTTTTTTTACATTGTTAACCACAAAGGTATCTTTCTCTTTTTTTTCTCCTTTCTGCACCCACCCCCCAATTTATTTTATTATTTGTGCCTTCCCTAGTTTCTGTATTTGTTTACCTTCCTTGTTGCTGTTTATTCTTCATTTTCAAAGTGGACCAATGACATCATATTCAATGGTGGGACAAAAACCAAGATGACTGTCAATGACCTGGGATGCAAGACCTTCCCTGGTGTCTTCAGTGTCTGACCAAGCTCCAGGTGCTGGCCACCTTCATGGCCTTTAGAACAAATTGTTCTCATCTGCCACCAGGTGAAGTCTTCACATACTTGAGTTGACACTCACCTAACTAACTCACAGACAGGTATGAGACCTGTCAGTTACCCCTCTACCTGGTTTAGCCATCTGCCAAGAAGGTTTTGCTGGGGTGTGGCTAGAGTTTCTGTGAGCTACAGGTGAAGAGTTGGGTGTAGATAGACACCAAGAGCGGATGAGAGTCCTTGAAAAAAGGCTCAGCAAGCCTTAAAATTAAGGGTGCTAGTCCTCCTGAAACCCCCATATACCCTTGTGTTTCTGTTTAGGGTGTTTGTAAAGCAATCTGCTCATATATCTTGCTGCTTTTGTTGCTGGAATGCTTTAAATGCTTCTCTTATCCAGCCTTCTTTATTATTTTTTTTTCCAATGTCACCTTAGATTTTATCTTGACCTCCTTTATTCTTTAGTATATATTATTCAATTTCCTTCTGCACTTTTTTTTAAAAACTATTTTTCCTTTACATCTAAAGGTCTTTCTCATGGTCACTTGTAGAATTTGTTCTTTGTAAAAAGATTGTTAAACTTGACCACTACGAGTCTTGAAGTCGCAGCAGAGGGTTTTTTCCTCCTTTTTTTCCTTTCCAGAATTGATCTGTAGATTCCTTCAATTGACACTTTGTTTTCTGCGCTCTGAAGTCCTGGGCAATTTTCTTATATTATTTCTTGCATTATTGTGTTCGGTATTTTTGACATGTCTTATTCTTTTGGGAGACACATGATCCTAAAAGTTGTATACACATCACATTTTAAAAATCTATATGCTTTGTTTCCATAAAGATCATGTATTCTTTTAATATTTTTGCCTCTGTTTTTCTAGATTGTCATTTTATGTATTTGTGTTCTTAATTGATTTCTCTTGTCTTCCTTGGAGAGACTTGCTATTGTGTATTCAAGGGTTTTTGTTTTTGTTTTCATATTTTGCTAGTTATTGTGCTGCGCAAGGTCATAAATTTGGCTTTTGTAATTTTTACTTCTCTCTCTTCCTTGTGAATCTATAGGCCTTTCTACTACTTCAGGTGTTGATTCATTTTCCTTCTTCTTACAATATTTCTTTAGAGATGTTTAGACTCATTTAGATATCCTGGAGATCACCTTGTCTTGTGTTATTAATATCTTCCCTGTTAATTTATCTGCTTGTGCTCAAGGTATTTAACTGAGTTTACTTCCTTCTGAGATCCCTTCTAATTTTGCATTTCCCCCCCTTATTTTCCGTTATTGCTCACTTTCTGATTCCCTCTTTCCCTTTGATGGTCAATTCTACCCACCTCCCCAAGCTGTACCTTCACCGCTGTATAAGCCTTCTCCTATGCTGGGGAATTCACATTTCACCGGCTTTGGTTCCTGCCACATCTGACTTTCTAGGGGGACTTAAGTGGTCCCAACTGTCACCCTGCCCCATTCCCTCTGTTATTTCTCTGGCTAACCACTGTTGTGGCATAGTGTGGTACCACCTGGTCAAAGCACACCTACTTTTGTTTATCTCCACCTACTTCACATAGAGACTTGAGTTCTATTGTTTGTTGCCACAGAATGGTGGATGAGATCATTGTGTGCTGGGGATCTGCTTATAGGGATCTCAGAGCACAAACCTTGGAATCCCTTTGTGCTGCCTTACCCGAGTACAGGGGCTAGTGTGGGAGGAGACGCTGAGTGAGAGTGGTGGGGATCAGGAATTAGCCTTCTCTGCCACTAAGTCATCAAGTTTTAGCTTATGAAAACAGCTCTGATGATTTCCCAAATGCATAATTCTCATTTTGGGAAATTTAGAGAGGCATTGAGGATTAGTGCAAATGACCAGACCTCCATCTTGTGGGTCACATGACTTGCAATAATTGAATCACTTACAGATTAAGGCTCATGGCATCCTTGTAATTATTATATGGCCATGTAACACTCCTATTTTGCCAGCAGTCGAATCAGGTCCTAGTGATTAGGGAAAGGTTGTCCTAATATCTAGCACTTGGATGTTATCAGCAACTATGTTATTCACAGTCAGTCAATGATTAGCAATCTGTGCTTCATGGTTTCTGATAATCCTCCAACTGTGAAATATTTCACATACCTGGAGGTGGCTGGTATCTTTTTCCCCAATGTTCATAACTTTCCCCAGTTTGTTTGCTTTCTAGTTTCATTACATTCAGCTAACCTTGACCACTGTTTCTCAAGCTTTCTAGGTGAGGATAGCATTTACAAAGTTTTACTTGTCCCCAGAAGTCTGTTATTCTGCAAAATGCTAATTGCTCATCATTAATATTTTACTAATGTCCATCAAAAGGCTGTAATAATATGGTTGGTTGTTGAATGTATTATCTACCTATTCAGGACATGTTTGAATCCCAACCACATCTCTGTCCAACTACAGTTACCTTGGTAATGAGATTTACTCATTCTTCCTGTTCCCAGACAGAAAACCAAATATGGGAATTCAGAGGCATTAACAATAGTTCTTAAGCAAGTCATTTAGGGGACTCCCTGGGTTAGGTACTTATTTCAGAGTTTCTTTTGTAGCAGGACAGTGGCTGCTTTGGATAAGATAGCTTATTTAGTCATCTCTTATATAAGAATGTACTGATCTCTCATCTTACATAAGAATGCACTCATCACCTCATTTGCCCCCTACCTTTCCTTGCTTCTTCCTCTTTGTCCATGATCCAGGATGTTGCCCTTCAGAGAGAAAATTCTCATTGCCCCTAATTCTCATTTGACTGCCACAAGCTTGGTTTCATATACCACCAATGGGAGATGCTTAGTACTGTTACTAGTCAGCAAAATAATAATGAAAAATCTGTGTTAAATGCTTCATCTATACTGAATGGTGTATGGCCATTCTCTTACATTCAAGTAGACTTTACTGATTTCCCTTTAAAAGAACTATTCACCTTGCTTTAGGAATACAGAATCACTATAACCAAATTTGTCAGTTCTATCTCCCAATGAGTTTAAGGAAGCCATGTCTGTACTATAAGAAGGACCTGGGTTCATGCTTCACATTGCAAACCTGCTCCTGTCTCTTCAGGTTCAATTAGGAAGGTGGTTCACAATAATGCTTCACCATGTCACCTGAAAATCTGTGATCTCACTGACTCTGCTTAAATGGCCATCTTTTAAAAAATTCCAACCTTAAATGGAAAATCTTATTAACTAGCTCTGTGAAGAAGAAAGTTACAAAAATATGTGTGAGCGAAAAGAGGAGCCTTTGTGAATGTGAAGCTGAGACTTGCATAATTAGGACTGTGGTTCACAGAGTTGCCCAGCTCTTTCCTCTCTGCCAAATGAAAGGATGGTATTTCTATGGAAATGTTGAGAGAATGACTGGAAGAGTTTCCTTATATAGTATTTAAATGATTCATATGGTGAATTTAGATGATTGATTATTATGGAACTATGGAAATTAACTGGGGAAACTGATTGTTATACATTAGAGTTTCTTGTTATAGAATACTGAAAATTGGACAAAACACAACAGTTTGACACCTCTGAGTATGTTGAATTGGTTAATGACTATTATATTCTCATTGTTGGCCTAGATTCTCCACTTCAAATAATAAGGGAGAAAGATAACTCTGAAGCCTTCTGAGGAAAAGACCTCATAAAGACTCAGGGATGGGGAACCTGTAGCCTTGAGGGCATATGTGGCCTTATAGGTCCTTGGGTACAGCCTTTTGACTGAGTACAAGTTTTACTGAACAAATCCTGGGTTTGTTCTGTGAAGGATGGATTCAGTTAAAGGGCCACACTTGAGGACCTAGAGGGCCACATGTGGCCTCAAGGCCACAGGTTCTCATCTCTATGCCTAGACCATGCTCACTGCTAGTCAACTTTGGATCCACGAACCCCATCTTTAAAGGACTTCTGCCTTAAAGGCTGTTAAGTCATGTGGGTTAACTGTAACCAGTTGTAAGTGAATCATTATGCATATGCTTTCCATGTAAAATTCTAAAATTTGATTATTTCATTATTTGTAATGAATATCTCTTACATCAGGAGAGCATATTAGTAATGAAGAAACATAAAAGCTTTTAAAAAGACCCTAAGTTTAATGAGCAGAAATGATCAATGTTTCCAATGAGTGCTATTTATTGTGAATTTATAATGCAATGTATGAAATGGAAGAATTTGGGGACTGTTGCTTTAATCTGATCTAAAACTGAATACAGGCAAAAAATGTGCAATCTGCTGCTCAGTCAGGAGACAAGCATTTAGGGAGAAATGCCCAAAACTGCACAAAGGGTTTGCTGCATTTTCACCTTCATGTGTTAGTAGGCTAAGTGGATTTAGATTTCTAAGAGATAAGAAGATGGAATGGCATAATATTCTTGACTCAATTCCCTTACATTATCATTTCCCCTTCTAGTTGGACAATTTTCTACCTGTTAGTTTGTGGGCTTGGTGATAATATTCCTTTTATTATGTGGAGTTCTACTGTATGAACTTGTTTTCCATTAAGTATTTAAGACCTTAACTAGTATCAAACAAAGCTGAGGGCATTTTGTCCAATCAGAAATGGCCAGTCTGTGACTTTTAGGCTCAGGCTTAATAGGACACTGTTAATATTACTTCAATCTTATCCCTATTTTTGTTCAAACAGCAAAATCCTCTGACTATAATAGTATAACTGCAAACATCTAATGATTAATCTTACTATTAAAAACAATCAGACATCCCTGAGCCCATGGTATTGCTAATGCAAGGGTTGAATACTTTATTATTAGTATGTTATTATCTTAGTATTATTCCAATGATTATTTTAATAGAATTTTGTTTTTGTTTTAAATTTATGGCCATTACTTGTCCCAACTTCTTAGCTCCGAAATATTGGCAATTAGAACAGAATAATTCTAAGAACTTCCATCTCCTTGTTCACTGGTTTGATAGTTCTATACTCATGTATGAGATTATGTTTTTTTAATTACCTTTTTCTCTAATCGACTCTTCACCCTTAAAACCTGAAGTTAGAATTATGGTGCATGAAGAAGACAAGCCCATGAAGAAAAGACTGAATTTGGATACTTAGGTCTAATTAGGATGTAAGGTTACACTATCCTCCAAGGGTGTGTGTGTGTGTGTGTGTGTGTGTGTGTGTGTGTGTGTGTGTGTG
>NW_027185655.1:12464424-12465327 GCF_028583685.1 Petaurus breviceps papuanus | reverse complement strand
GTGTGTGTGTGTGTGTGTGTGTGTGTGTGTGTGTGTGTGTGTGTGTGAGTGTGATTTGAACTCACAAAGATGAGAGTCTTACTAATTACAGGTTCAGCACTTTATCTACTTTGCCACCTAGATAAAGCTCTAATTCTTAGTTAAGCAGCACTTTTTTCCTTGGGGAGAAAGTGGCCTCAAGAACACAAAAAGTTATTTTAAACTTAGACTTCATCAAACCCTCCTAATAACTAGAATGTAAATAATTTCAGGAAGTCAGAACAAAACAACTGTAACATGTTTGATGTTCCTTTCCTTTGATAGTGCTCTGTGTCTATTTTTTCTCTGTAAGCCATGAATTGTCTTAACTGATAAGACTAAATCTACGCCTCAGGTCTCTTCTCTGAAACTATAACAGAATTTGTTCTTGGGTAATAATTCATCTTGATAATGGTTTTTTCCCCCTTAACAGTCATGATCTGAAGACAGTCATTAGAATCTCCTGTACAAAACTGTCTACTATAAATTTTTATCCTCACATCTAACTGATAAAAATGACAATTAATTCTAGAGGCTCAATCCTACCCTGGTTATTCCCTGATGTATAATATCCTCTCCCTGTTCTCCTCAGCCTTATTAGCTTCCCAAATTTCTTTCAAGGCTCAATTCAGATCACACCTTGTACAGGAAGGAAGGCTTTCCAAGCCCTCTAAGAAGCTCATTCATAAGCCACTGAAACTGCTTTCTATCAATGTGTGTGTATGTGTATATATACATTTATACATATATAAAACATAATTATGTTAATTAATACAGTAATATTAATATAAAATATATACATATATGTAGATAGATAGCTAGACAGACAGACACAGACAGATAGATAGATAGATAGATAGATAGATAGATAGATAGATAGATAGA
>NW_027185655.1:12437898-12464414 GCF_028583685.1 Petaurus breviceps papuanus | reverse complement strand
AGATAGATAGATAGATAGATAGATAGATAGATAGATAGATAGATAGATAGATAGATACTATAGATATTATAGATACATGTTGTCTCCCTCATTGGGATGAGAGCTCCTTGAAGACAGAAGACTGCTCACACCTTCCTTTTTATGCCCAGGGCTTAGCATAATTCATGGAAGGCATGAAGAACTTAATAAATGTGTGTTGGCTGAGTAGCTACTCCCATAATATAAAGTATGAAGCTTATATCAAAAGGTAAGCAACAAACTGAATTAAAGATGACTGAACATCTCCAACAGAACTTGCTACAATTACAGCATTCTACACAGCATAAAACATCCAGGGTTCACCATTAAGTTATATTCTTTGTCTTTTTTTTTCTTATTTAAAGGCTTAAGGTAAGTCATGATACTGACAACTACATAGTGCAGTGGACAGAGTGCCAGGCCTGGTGTCGGAAAAATATCTCCCCAAGTTCAAATCTGACCTGACACACTTACTAGCTGTGTGACCCTGGGTGAGTCACTTAACCCTGTTTGCCTCAGTTCCTCATCTGTAAAATGAGCTGCAGAAGGAAATGGCAAACCACTTTAGTATCTTTGCCAAGAGAGCCCCCAATGGGATTATGAAGAGTTAGACATGACTGAAACAACTGAAAAACAAGAAGTCATGATGCTTTTACAACCACAGGAATGCAATTTTTTGCCAACAATAATGATTTGTAATCATATCCACTATACGCAATAACAATCAGGGACACAACCATAAAACTGATTGCATAGGTCATTATTTTTCCTGGGAATTACGCTACCTTTGTAAAATAGTTTGATGTGGTCTAAAATATAAGATTCTTCATACATAATCTGACATATCTATAATACAAATAATATATGTGAGAGAGGAACAAAGGACTAAGGGAGTTCAAGTGAGATGTATAGACAGAATGGATCACACAGCTCCTATGGGTTTGAGGCTAGATTTGAGCTCAGGTCTTCCTGACTCCAGGACCCATGCTCCATGCTCCTACATTCACAGACACCTTGGTCTCCAGGCAATAAAGCAAAAAAGCTCCCCTGTTAGAGGTAGGGGAGCCAGGTGTAGGATACAAGTTTGGGGGATGGCCTTGGAGATAGGAAGATCCATCTCTGGAATAATCCCAGCCATGGCACAGGCAAGTTCTTTTACTTTTCAGTGTTCCAGGCAACTTTCTAAGACAAGAGCTCTTAACCAGAGGTCTGTGATACTGTCTTTTAAAAACATTTTTGATAACTATTTCAATATAATTGGTTTCTTTTGTAAGTCTATGTGTTTCATTTCATGAATTTAAAAGAATTATTCTGAGAAGTGGTCCACAGGCTTCACCAGACCACCAAAGTGATGGTCTGTGACCACCAAAGAAAAAAAAAGATAAGAACCACTGTCCCTCGCCTATGTGTTACAAACAATCTGTATCAGTGTAAGAATTCTTCATACTGGAATTTCTATACACCACTTCCCAACCAAAAATGTATGAAACACTGAGAGAAGCGAATATAAAGTTCTGCTATCAAAATTAATTAAATGTTTCTGATTACAAACCCTTCCTTCCAACCCTCTTAAAAAGACACAACTGTTTAGTGCTGTTTAATAATACAGCTACCAACTAGTTCAGGGTTTCATCACCTCCCAATTGGACCCTGACATTCTCCTAAATTGGAGAGGACTACTGGCTTCAAGCCTTTCCCCTGCCCAAATCCATCTCCCACATAGCTGCCCAATGAAGCACCCAAATACTCAATTCTAAAGATAGGCCTTGACCAAGACCCTTCTGTGGCCCTCTATGTCCTCTCAGCTAAAATACCAACCTTGGCACGTAAAACCCTGCGCATCATGGCACCAACTTTCTTTTTTCCAGGCTTGTTTCACGTCATTCCCCTTTACCCACTCCAGGGTCCAACGAAAGTGAACCCCTCTATTGGCTTATTCCTAACACCAACATTCTATCTCCTGCCTATATGTCTCTGTGTTGGCTGTGGCCTATTTCTGAAATGCAATCCTTCAGCCCTCTAAAAACCCCTAGTTCCTGTCAGGGCTTACACTAAAGTGATACCCACCTCCTAAGAAGAGACTTTCCTGTTAATGAACTCCTTCCACACATTATTTGCATGCGCCTATTGTGTCCACATCTTAGCTCCAATCCTCAGCAAATTAAGGACTATTTAGCTGTATCTTTGTCCTCTTGGAATATGGCACAGTGCTTTACATGTAGTAAATACGTAGAAAATGTTTGTCCGATGGTGTACTGGGTGTGAGGGTGATGCATCACATGGTGATACCAGTAACCCTAAAATGTGTAGTATTAGGGTTGATTCTACATAACAGCAGAAAAGACTTAACTTCAATATTTCAATACTTCAAAGCATCTATGATTTCATTAATTTGGGAATTCCTTCCAACAGAATAAATTACGACCTGTTCACAACATCTCACCTTGTGTGATCCTTGTCCATTCCCTCCCCCAAATCCTTCAGTGAGATTAAATCCAACATGCTGGGGCCTTCCCTGGAACACACTTTCCCCTCAGTATCCAGCACCTATTACACACTTAGTCAATTGTTGCTGATTAATTGCTTGCTTGGCTGTCTTTCCTGAATCCCAACCCAGCACACCGTCCCACTGGACTGAGGCACATTCCACATAAATGAAGGTCATGGACACAAAAATGGAGAAAGTTCAAGTGGGGAGGCCTGAAAACAATGAGCGGTGATATGACAAATCACATGTTGAAGGTTATTTAGTGTTTATTTTGTCTAAGGATATCACAATGATTAAAAAGTAACAAAATGCATTTTAATGGCATTGATCAAAACTGTATCAAAGTTCATATTGTTCCATATATGTGTATGTATATATATATCTTTACGTATTTCTATGTACAATCACACACTCATACACATATGAACAAACATATGGATACTTAACCATTTGATGCAAATATGTATTTAATTGTGAAGGTAAATCTCCACATATTACTTCTGAGGATTTTTTTTTTTTACTTTCTTAGACGATAATAAATAACTGAAAAATTTGAATTATTCAGAGATACCAGTATCAAACATACTAACAATCTCACCACAGGCCCGTTTCATAGAGAGGTAACTTTTGCTTTCAGTCTTACTTTAACTTTTCCCAATGACCAATATGTTTCTCCAATGAGCTAGTCTTTAGATTGTTTCAGAAGCTGGGAATGTGCAAAGAACAGGAAAAATGGCAGCCTTACGACAGTTTGTTACAAGTTTTGTTTTTTAAAAAGTAATGACATTTAATTTCTGTAGTTGAAATTAACTAGTGTTTAGATACATTAATCAAAATATTCTCCTTTCAGGAAAATTTTACACAAACTACAGCTCCACCATGGAGTAACATATTTCTACATTGACCTACATATGGTCTAAATCAGCCCCTGTACATTTCAGTTATTAAATGAAAAACAGCTCTTTTTTGACCCATAGAGTTCTTGTATAAAAGAATCTATCAAAAAGCGTTATGTCTTCCCTTATCAAATGTGTGTGGTATGACACAATGATGTAATGTAACATAACACTTCAGTACAAATGGCATTATTTCAATTCCCAAGAATTGGGTCACGTTACCCTTCTCCTTGTTTTTAAAGCAGACAACACGCATTAAGTATCTAATGGAGAAGCCTTGGATTTTTACCTTGGGGAACTCAAACTTAATCTGAGAATTGGAAACCTAAATTTAATAACAGCCTGAAAATGTATGAGTTGAGTAATAATTTACTAGGATAAATTATAAAACTCCAGAGGAGTTTTAATGGCAAAAGTTCAAGTGCTTCTTATAGTTAGAATGTGCAAAGACCAGCATAGAAGCATGAAGACTTCTCTCTGAATGACTCAGAAGGGGCAATGAAATTTGACTAGGCTCAAAATGGGACTTTATGTAGTTCAGCAATGGAGAAGAGATGGCCAAAGAGGATAAACAGTCACAGAGATATTCAGCTCAAGAACATTTCTCTCCTCTTCTTCCTCCTTTCCCCACCCCACTCCCTTCATGATCAGTCCTGATAGCAGCAGTTAGTCACCTAAAAGATATACAGCTAGCAGCAAGAGTCAGTTCTATAGACTTTAAGAAACATTTGAGGCGAAAGGAACACATTCAATACAGACAAGAGAGGCAAGGAAAGCAAGAAAAAGACCTGGCCATGGACTCACGAGTTTGGCTTCAGAGTAGCAAACTTGGGAGGAGAGCTGGGCAGCCCATCCAAGTGGAGATGCTGTGCCCTAAGGGGCACTTTTATGAAGACTCAATGAAGAAAGAAAGTTCATGGGTGCCCTACAGTGCTGGAGTGGCAACAGCTGATCAGCTACATATATCACCTAAACCTGTGTCTTACTATCACTAGATGGTTTGTGTAAATCTGAAGCAGGATACCGTGTGCTGAGTTTATAAAGGGAATGTTTATTTGTTGTTTAGTCATTTCAGTAATATCCAAACTCTTCCTGAACCCATTTGGGGTTTTCTTGGTAAGATACTGGATTAGTTTTTCATTTTCTTCTCCAGCTGATTTTACAAATGAGGAATTAAGGCAAGCAGGTTAAGTGACTTATCCAGGATCACACAGCTAGTAAGTGTTAAGGTATCTTCAGTAAATAGTTTTGCTAATAGGAGTATGCTTCAACTGGCTGACTGTTAATCATGGGTCCTCACAAACTATGGGGTAGCTTGCTGGTGCAATGATAGAGTGCTGGGCCTGGAATCAGGAAAATTTCAGTTCAAATCTGGCCTCAGACTTTCTGCCTCCCTAGCAGCTACATGCATGTGCCTGTGGGATCATGTGCTGACCTAGGTCAGCCTCAGAAAATTCCATAGCTGTCTTTTGTGTTTCAAATTTTTTTCTGCAGATGATGCTTCCAGCCTTGGAAATAATGCCATGAATATGAGTTATGAGTGCCTGGATGGTGAGTGACTGGCATTTTCTAGTGTCTTGCAGCTTCCTGAACCTGTACCACTTCTCGGAGGTAGGAATGACCACCAATAGAATCACCCTGGAACTTGAAAGGAGAAGCCATGGCCTGGAAGACAGAAGGGCTGGTGCTTGAGCTGCTACTCAGATAATGATGATTGAAATTAAAGTTAAATATGTTCAGATGTTGCTCATAGTCCTTAGCTCCTGGGAAATATATAATACAAGTATATTACTGTTCCCTTTTTCATTCTTGTTAACAAATGCTTATGAATCTCTTGGCTGTAGGTACTTCTTTTTTGCTGGAAGAAATTAATAGCTGTCCTATATCTGTTATCTACTACTTAGTACAGTGAATAGTTACTTTTCTGCAAGGGACTCTATTAATCCCTTTTAAAATAAGTCCTTATATATGGAGCCATACCCAAGCTCATTTGAAAAGATTTTCCCCAGAGTGAGGGCATAATGAACACCATAATGTAAGAGAAGGGGTCTACTCCTTTGTTGTATAGAATGAGTGTAAGTTTGCCTGAGCCAAGAGGAAAAGCCTCTGTAGAGTAAGCCCACCTGGGTCTTGGGGCTTGGGAGCTATCTCAGGATCTGAAATGCAGATTCCATTAAGTACCAAGCACTTAATCCTATTTTGGGAACCATACTTGTTCAAAGCTTATCTAAGTTTGTTTACTTGGTGTCTGGTTGGGTGTTGTAGAGACCCCTGGAGAAAGTCGATCTAGTCTTCCACTTGGATAGCACTAGACAATTGCTATGGAATCCATTTCAGCCATGAACAGGTTACCCTGTGTACTAGAAGAACTCATGGAATTTTCTATTAAGACAATTTGACTTCTCACCAGAAGATGAAGGGGTGACCTTCAATGAATCCTAAATCCCTAATCTGCATGTGTTCTAGTTTCCTTAGACAGATGAAGCTCATTTTTCCTTTTCCCCCACTTTTGGTTAGTTTTAAGCTTAATATTAGTATTCATTCTTTCTTAGTTGTCTTTGGTTAGGACAGGCCTTGGAGGCACTAGGTATATGACAGTTACTGAGAACTTCGTAAAATGTTCTTTGCTTGTTCAGTTTGTATGAACATCTCTAAACAAAGGTCTAATTTTAGGTAACAAATAAAAGGTAGTAAAGGTTATAATGCAATGAGGCAAATCTGACCTCATAGGTATCTCTAAAACTTGATGAGTAGACCATGTCTTTGTAGAGATGGGTTAGCATTATATAATATGGAGACACACTCGTGTGGAAATCCAGGAAGAGGCAAAGGAAAGCATGGCAGATAGTATTTGGGTAAAAGTCAAAGGAGTGAGAAATAGAAGTGCTTGTGTCACTGAAGTACATTTTAGACTTTCCAGATAGAAAGAAGATGTGGATGAAGAGTCTCACAAATATATCACAAGAATGGCAAAGAGGCATGATATAATAGTGAGGGGAGACTTATCAAAACACATGCTGATGTTCTCTCTATCTACCAAAAGGCAGAAAAACTAAAAAAAAATTCTTGACTTGGCTTAGTATAATTCTATTCTGGATCAGATTCTTGCTAACTGGTTATTGGGGTGGAAATTATGGAAATCCTTGTGGGAAGTGATCACTCCATTCAAAAGTTTGTGATAGAAAAAAAAATTGTAATAGAGAAGGAAAATACAGCACCCAAGATGTTGAGAAAGCAGATTTCAAAGGGCTCAGAGGAAAGATGAGTAGGATCCCATGAACTAAAATGATTCGGGGGAAGTCAGGTCAGAAGACATGAAAGATGCTCAAGAATAAAATTAAGTTTTCTTTCTTTTTAAAGAAGGAGTTGACAGGAAGGAGAAGAAAAAGTACATGAGGACAGGATGGGGAAAAATGCAATTAACAAAAAAAGCTTGTGAATATGAATCAGATGAATTAATAAAAAAAAAACAGAAGAGGATAGCATAAGTGGATTAGAAAGCAGAAGATGAAAATACGTTGTTTACAAGAAATACATTTGAACCAAAAAGATCAACATAAGTTTTGCTGGTGGAAAACCCATTATGCTTAAGCTGAACTCCAGAAAGCAAGAGGGGGCAGTCTTAGCTTCAAATAGGCTACAGTAAACATAAATAGGATAAAAAGAGATAAGCAAAGAAATTATATGATGCTTAAAGGCAGCACAGGTAAAAAAAATTAATATCAATATACCTTATAGCATAATATATAAATAATTAAGGAAAAAGTTAATTGAATTGAAAAGAGAAATAGTAAAATTATAAAGTAGGCATCCAATGGCAACAGTCAATGGGGAGGGGTTGAGAAGGATAGAGATGCTAATACATTACTGGTGGAACTGAGAAATGGTACATTTTGGAAAGAATTTGGAATTATGTAAAAAAAAAAGTGACTAAAATGTCCATACCCTTTAAATCACAGACTCCACTTCTGGGCTCATAGCCCAAGAAAGTAATCTATAGTAAGAAAGTCTCCATATACTCCAAAATATTTATAGCAGCACTTTTTGTGATAGCTAAGAAATGGCAACAAAGTAGATGAAAATCAATTAGGGGATGGTTAACAAACTGTGGTAAATTAATATAATGGAATATTACTATGCTGTAAGAAATTATGCATGTTAATAATGATAATGAAGATAATGATAGATTGATAAGATAGCATTTATATGGTGCTTACCATGTACTGATACTGTGCTAAACAATTTACAGTTATCATCTCATCTGCTCCTCATAACAACTGTGGGAGGCAGGTGCTATTATTATCCTGATTTTATAGATAAGGAAATGGAGGCAAATAGAAATTAAGAAATTTGCTCAGAGGGACAAGGCTAGTAAGTGTCTGAGACTGGATTTGAACTTGGGTCTTCTTAGCTCCAAGTACAATGCTCTACTCACTAGCTGCCTCTGCTACAGAGAAGATTACAGAGAAATGTGGAAAGAGCAATATGAACTGATGAAGAATGAAACAAGCAGATCCAGGAAAATAATTTATACAGTGACTGTAACACAGTACATGGAAAGAACAACTACCCACCAAAAAATAAAATCAAAAGTAAATGTGCCAAAATTATAAAGATCAAACAAGAGCTGAATAAAAAAGATTCTTCCTTTAAGAGAAGATAACTTCCAACCTACCACTTCATGAAGGTAGGAATACAGTTCTTACACATTGAACATGTGTATGGACTTTTGCAATGTATTGATAATTTATGCTGATTATTTTTTTCCTCTCTAAAATATTAGTATTTGTCATATGGGATGGCTCTCCAGAATCAGGAGGAGAAAGGATACTTGAGGATAACTATGGTAATATAAGAAACAAAGCCCTAACAATAAAACATTTAAAATAATTATAACAGCAGGGAACTTTAATATTGTACCTTTTATATACCCAGACAATTTAAACAAAAGATAAAAGAAGTTAGGGATACCTAAGTAGAATTTTATAAAAATTAGAAATGATAGCTCTCTAGCACTTACTAAATAGCAATAGAAAGGAATTTATAGACATGTCAGGTGAATATGACATTTTTACCCCCCAAATGGCAATGAGACATAAAGACCTCACCAAAAACATGGAAAAACAGAAATATTAAATACATAGTGTACAAATCATAGTGTAATAAAATTATATGAATAAAAGGTCCATGAAGAATTAAAAAGTAGATGGAGACAGACATGTAATTATAAAACACTGGTGGGACAGAGAATAATTACAGTAAAAAAAAATGTCATCTAAGAAATTACAATACTATAACATATAAAACTTATAGGATGAAGCCAAAGAAATATTGAAGAGAATATTTGCATCTCTAAATGCTTTTAAAAATACAGAGGAAGTAAAAAACAAATCAATGAATTGGGCGTGCAATAAAAACTTAAAAAAATCAACTAAATAATAAGGTAGAAATTATGAATATTAAAGAAATTAATAAAATTGCAAGGAAAGGGATTGCCAAGTGGGTAAATAGAAGTAGAAACTTAAAAAAACTAATAAAATGGATAACTGGGTCAGCTAACCTGCTTTTTAAAAAGGAAAATCATGCAAAAAAATGAAAAAAAGAAGAATTTACAAAAATTGAAGAGGAAATAAAGGAAATTATCAGAAATCATTTTGCCCAATTACATGCTAACACAATTGTTAACACAGTGGAAAGAGATGAATGCTTTTAAAATTACCTATATTAACAACAAAATAAGAAAAAACTAAATAATGCAATACCATAAAAAAGAAATGGAATAAACCATATATGAACTCCCAAGGAAAACAACTCTAAGACCAGGTGGAATGAATCACAAGTTAACTGTATCAAACATTCAAAGGAAAATTAATTCTAATACTATGTAAATTGTATATAATAATAAGAAAAGAAGGCATCCTTCCAATCTCTGTGACACAAATACTGTCCTGATATCTAAGCCAAGGGGAGAAAAAGAAAATAGGAAACCAATATCCCTAATGAATACTGATGAAAAATGCAAATAAAATGTTAATAAGTAGACTACAAAAATATATAGAAAGATTATATACCATGATCAGATTTAGTATCTACCAGAAAGAATTGCAAAAGTTGGTTCAACAAAAGTTACTTGTATAAAAATAACATAATTATATCATGTTGTCATATCATAATATAAACAATAAGTATCATATGAGTATAGATTCAGAAAAAGCTTTTGACAAAATTCAACACTCATTTATATTAAAAACTCTAGAAATCTTAAGAATAAATAGACCTTTTCTTAATACAGTAAATTGTATTGCCTAAATACAAGAGCAAACATGATATATAATGGAATAAAATTAGAGGCCTTTACATTAAAATCAAGGATATATTAAAATAAAAGGATGACAACTATCACTACTATTTGATATAGTGCTAAAATTGCAAGTTGTAGCTATAAGAAAAAGAAAATAAAGGAATAAAGATAGAAAAAAAATCATTGACTTTTCTTTTTCATGTGATATGATAATGTGTTTAGAGGATACCAAAGAGCCAAGTAAAAACTAATAAAAATAATTAATGACTTCACCCAAATTTTAGGATACATGATAAAACCATACAAATCATCATTATTCTTATATGTAACCAACCATATTCTTATATGTAACTAAAAAGAGAAAATACTTTCAAAATAACTACAGAATCTATAAAATATTTGGTAGTTTATCTATCAACATTTATCCAAGGACTATATGAACCTAATTATAAAACATTCTTTGCAGAAATCAAGACAGATTTAAATAATTGGAGAAACATTGATTGTTCATGGTTAGGTCAAGTCAATATAAAAAAATAACAATATGAACTAACCAATTTGTTTATGGAGTATTGTACACAATTAACCAAAAAGAATATTTTATAGAACTATGAAAAATAATAACAAAATGCATCTGGAGGGACAAAATTTAAGAATCTCAAAGTTATTAAAGAAAAAAGAAATAGGGTCCAGCCATAATAGATGTCAAACTGTACTAATCAGTAATCATTAAAATTATTTTGTACTAAATTTAAAAAAGAGAGGTTGAACAGTAATAGGCAGTAGGGATAGAGACAAGATAGCAGAGTAAAGGCAGGGACTTGCCTGAGCTCTCCAAAATTCCCAAACTTTATTTTATTTTATTTTTTAAAGCAATTGGGGTTAAGTAATTTTCTCAAGGTTACATGGCCAGTTATTTCTGGGTGTGGTGCTAAGCATCAGAGCCCAGATTCGATCCCAGGTCATCCCAACTCTGGGGCCAATGCTCTTACTCACTGCGCCACCTGGCCACCCGCACCTCCCAAACTTTAAAATAATAACTCAAAACAAATTCAGGAGTAGCAGAACCAACAAAAATGACAGGATAAAACAACTTTACAGCTCAAGAGAACTTAGAAAGTTGGCAAGAAAGGTCTGTCACACCAGGGTGCACAGGCTGCATCAGGCCTTGGGGCCACTGAATTTGCAGTGGTGGTTTCTGGAGCTCTCAGCCCTACAGATGGTAAGGGGCCAGGGACAATCAGTCAAAAAATTACAGGGGATCCTTTGACCCTTTGCTGGCACTGGGTGCAGGGCACTGTTGTATTGCTCATGTGTACTTCTGGATTATCTTAACAGATGCAGAAAAGGCTTTTGACAAAGTACAACATCCATTCCTATTAAAAACACTAGAAATTATAGGAATAAATCGAGCCTTCCTTAAAATAATAAGTAGTGGGACAGCCAGGTAGCACAGTGAGTAAGAATACCAGCCCCAGAGTCAGGATGACCTGGGATCGAATCCGGGCTCAGACACTTAGCACCCACCCAGAAACATCTGGCAGTGTAACCTTGAGCAAGTTACTTAACCCCAATTGCTTTAAAAAAAAAAAGAAGCATTTATTTAAAGCCATCAGCAAGTATTATATGTAATGGGGATAAGCTAGAAGCATCTCCAATAAGAGCAGGGGCGAAACAAGGGTGTCCACTATCACCCCTCTTATTCAATCTGGTACTAGAAATGTTAGCAGTATCAATTAGAGAAGAAAAAGAAATCAAAGGAATAAAATTAGGCAAAGAAGAGACAAAGTTATCAGTCTTTGCAGATGATATGATGATACACTTAGATAATCCTGGAGAATCAAGTAAAAAACTACTTGAGACAATAAATAAATTTGTCAGAGTTGTAGGATATAAAATAAACCCACATAAATCCTCAGCATTCCTGTATATTTCTAATGAAATCATATGTAGTTTTGGGTTGTAGTTCCAGGGTGAGGAGAAATACTAGCACAATAGAGCATGTAGCTATACAGGAGTAGGGACCCTGGTCACAGTTCCAATGGAAAAGAGTACTTGTGGTAGCTCACAGACTAGGAGAGCACTAACCGCACCACTCCTTAGCTCAAACCACCTTGGAAGAACCAGCTTTGAAAATAGAAGCCTGAAAAACTCGAAGCTTGGCCCCTCCACTCTGGGAGTAGAGCACAAATTTAATACAAAGTTACATCAAGAAATAGGCCAGGAAAAGGAGCAAACAACAGAAAAAAGAACCTGGCCATAGAAAGGTACTATGGTTAAAGGAAAGATGAAAATATAAACTCAGAAGAAGACAAAGTCAAATGGTCACATTTAAAGCTTCAAAGAAAAATGTGAATTAGTGCCAGGCCCAGAAAAAGAATTCTTGGAAAAGCTCCAAAAAGGATTTTAAAAATCAAATAAGAGAGGTAGAGAAAAAAATTTGGAAAAGAAATGAGAGTGATGCAATAAAATAATGAAAAAAAGAGTCAATATTTTGGCAAAGGAGGCACACACACCTGTGCGCACACACAGAGACACACACAGAGAAATGCTGAAGAAAATAACACCTTAAAATAGAATAGGCCAAATTATAAAAGAGGCAACCTACTAAGGAGAAGAATTCCTTAAACAGCAATATTGGCTAAATGTGGGTGGGAAATGTAAAAACAAATTCACTGAAAAAAGAACACCTTAAAAACAGAATTGGTCAAATGGAAAAGGAGGTACAAAAGCTCACTGATGAAAAAAATTCCCTAACAATCAGAATTAATCAAGGATTAGACTCCATGATATATTAAAAAAATAATAAAACAAAACCCAAAGAATGAAAAATAGAAGAAAATGTGAAATATCTCACAGGGATAAATACAACTCACTTAGACATAGATCCAGGAGAGATAATTTAAGAATTATTGGACTTTCTGAAAGCCTTGTCAAAAAAGGAGCCTAGACCTCATGTTTAAAGAAATTATCAAGGAAAAATGCCCTGATATCCTAGAACCAGAGAGTAAAATAGAAATGGAAAGAATCCACCTTTTAAGAGAGACCCCAAAATGAAAAATCCCAGGAATATTATTGCCAAATTCCAGAGCTCACAGTTCAAGGACAAAATACTGCAAGCAGCCAGAAAGAAACAATTCAAATATTGTGGAGCCACAGTCAGGATCACATAAGATTTAGGGATTGGAATATGGTATTCCAGAGAGCAAAGGAACAAAGATTCCAACTGAGAACCAACTACCCAATAAAACTGAGTATAATCTTTCAGGGATTCGGGAAATGGACATTTAATGAAATAGAAAACTTTCAAACATTCCTGATAAAATGACCAGAGCTGAATAGAAAATTTCACTTTCAAATAAAAGACTCAAGAGAACCACAAAAAGGTAAACAGGAAAGAGAAACCATAAGGGATTCAATAAGGTCAAACTGTTTACATTCCTACAGAGGAAGATGATATTTGAATTTCAAATATAATTTGATAATTTCCTTATTAGGAAAGTTAGGAATGTACATAGACAGAAAACATGGTTGTGAGTTGACCATGATGGGATGATATATAAAAAATAAAATTAAAAGATGAGAAAGAAAGATGATTTTAATTGGATGATGTCTAAAAGAAATAGAAATAAAAGGTGAAAAAGAAGGATGCACTGAGGGAAGGGGAAAGGAAGCAGTAGAAGGGGAATATGGGGAGGAGTGGCAGATGACACTTGAACCTTATTCTCATCAGAATTTGGTTAAAGAGGGAAGAACATATATACTCAGTTTGGTAGAGAAATCTAATTTACCCAACAGGGAAGAGGGGGAAGTAATAAGAAAGAGGCAGGGGTGGTAGTGATAGAAGGGAGGGTGGCTGGGGGGAGGTAGTGCTAAGAAGTTAAATACTTTTGAGGAATGACAGGGTGGAAGGAGAGAGAGAGACAGAGAGAGAGAGAGAGAGAGAGAGAGAGAGACAGAGAGAGAGAGAGAGAGACAGAGACAGAGAGAGAGACAGAGAGAGACAGAGAGACAGAGACAGACAGAGAGAGACAGAGACAGAGACAGACAGACAAAGAGAGAGAGACAAAGAGAGAGAGGATAAAAGAGATGAAGGAAAATAAAGAGTAATCATAACTATGAAAAATATTATAGCAAATTTCTCAAATAAGGGCCTCATCTCTCAAATCTATAGAGAAAAGAGTCAATTTTATAAGACTACAGGTCAATCCATAATTGATAAATGACCAAAGAATATGAAAAAGCTGCTGATATTCATATGAGAAAATGTTATAAATTACTATTGATTAGAAAAAGGCAAATTAAAACAATGCTTAGGTGCAACCTATTAGATTGGCTAACATGACAGAAGAAAAGAGAAATGTTGGAGAGGATGTCAGAAAATAAGAACACTAATGCATTGTTGGTGGAATTGTTAACTGATCCAAATGTTCTGGAGAACAATGTGGAACTATGACCAATGGGCTATAATGCATCCCTTTGACCTAGCAATACTGGGTCTGAATTCTAAAAATGTGAAAAAAAGGAAAAGGACCTATATGCACAAAAATATTTACAGCAGCTCTTTTAGTGGTGGCAAAGAATTGCCTATCAAATGCGGAAAGGCTGAACAAATTGTCATATATGGTTGTGATGGAATATCATTGTGCTATAAGAAACAATGAGCAGCATGATTTCAGAAAAACTTGGAAAGGCTTACAGGAATTTATGTACAGTGAAGTGAGCAGATCAGGAGAGCAGTGGATAAAGTCACAGCAAAATTAACTGTGAATGACTTAGTTATTCTCAGTGATATAATGATCCAAGACAATTTGAAAGGACTTATGAGAAATGATATCTCCCTCCAGAGAAAGAACCGATGGAGTCTGCAGATTGAAGCATACATTTTCAACTTTCTTTTTTCTTTTTTTTTGTCTTTTCTTTCACAACATGACTAACATGGAAATGTTTTGCATGGCTACACATATATAACATATCAAATTGCTTGCCTTCTCAACCAGGGGAGAAAGGAGGGAGAGAAAGAATTTGCAACTCAAAATTAAAAAAATGGATATTAAAAATTGTTTTACATGTAACTGGAAAATATTTTTTAAAAAAGAAAGGTGAATTAGTTGAACAACACACACAAGCAAACAAACACAGTTGCATAATGTTTGCGTTAGCAAAAACCCAAAAAACCTAGTTACTGTGGAAAGATTCACTATTAAACAAACTGCTAGAAAAACTAGACAGCAATTTGGTAGAAATTGGGTTTAGACCAATACCTCACACCAGACAGTCATATCAAACAAATTAGAAAAGCAAGGAAGGAATTACATTTTGGGTCTATGGCCCTATACAAAGAAAAATTTTAACTAAACAAGTATAAGAAGGATTAAACAAGATGAAATGTGAAATTTTGATTATATGAAATTTAAGAGTTTTTGCAGAAACAAATTTAATCTAGAAAAAGTAAAAGCAAAACAGGAAATTGGGGAAAAATCTTTGCAACAAATTCCTTGAAAAATACTGCCATTCTTCTTTCCCATCTTTTTTCCTAAAATTTTGTTTTGGTAAAATACCCAACTTAAAGCAAGAGTATATATATAATTTATTATCAATTATAATTATTATATCAATTATATTATATTAATTAATTTTATTAATATATAATTAAACGAAAAGACTATGTGAAACCCAAATGTGAATATCCATAAGATTTTCTAGGATATAACTGATTTTAAAATTGTCCAACTTGTCTTTGCTTCCTTCTGAATACCCTTCTGTTTCTTTCTGTTCATTAAAAAAAAAATGTTCCAATGGCCATCTTTTTTTTTATTGGCATCCCTACTGCTAGCCTTCTACTTCCCCATAAGAAGCAAAGAGAACAAAAATGAAAAACTTGTATTGAATGATTATGCTTATGTTACAATGCTTACAAATTTCACAAATAAGCAAATCAATCAAAACAAATGCACAGTGGTCATCATCCAAATCTTTTTGACTCTTTCCACACTTTGAGTCCACAAAGGGTAGCACACTTTCATCAAAGTTATCTGTCCATTGCTGTCCTTGTATGAATTGTTTTCCTCATTCTGCTTACTTCACTCTGCATCAGCACATAACAGCTAGGATTCTCTGAAATCATCTCTTTTGTACAATGATTTTCCATTATACTCACATGGTACACATATTTCAGCCATTTTCCAAATGTCTTAAGAGGAGATTTAAGGCACTACCTTAAATTCTGGCTCTTTATTTTTCTTTTGTTTTTATCTTTTAGTCCTTCTTCTAGGACTGCAAAGTTTTGTTTGCTTGTGGCTATTTCCTCCCTAGCATTATTCTTTCTGATGTGCAGCTAGGTGGCTCCGTGGAAAAAGTGCTGGACCTGGAGTCAGAAGACTCCATCTTCCTAACTTCAAATCTGGCCCCATCCACTGACTAGCTAGCTCTGTGACCTTGGGCAAGACACTTAAGCCTGTTCCCTAGACCAACTGTTATATGTACATCTATATGTATATATACATAGACACATATGTGTATATACATATATATCTTAAATTATCATATTAAATTCTTAAATATGTATCTTAAATTTTCAACCTTTTGATTTTGTTTGAATATTTCTTGTAGTCTCAATGGAGTGACCAATTTCTGTTTGTTGTATTCTAAGTTTCAAGTTCATTACCTATGTAAGGTTTTCTACTTTCTTTTCTAAGCTATTCTTATATACAGTTTGTTTGGATTTTAGCAAATCATTTCCAAAAGGTTCATATACTACTCTTAGGGAGGTGGAGAAGATGGAAAAGATGAGGGGTGGGGAACCAGGCGGCCGTGAGGGCACATGTGGCCTTCTAGGTCCTTGGGTGCTGCCTTTTGACTGAGTCCAAATTTTACAGAACAAATCCTTTTTATTACAAGGATTTGTTCTGTGAAGTTCAGATTCAGTTACAGGGTTGCACCTGAGGACCTAGAGGGCCACATGTGGCCTTGAGGCCACAGGTTCCCCACCCCTGGACTAGATGGTAATACAATAAGATGAAATTAGCATTGGCTGAATGGCCAGTCTTACACATTTGTTAATGACTCAATTGTCAACTTGGAAAGCAGTCTGGAGAGCAGCACCCTAGGGATTTGTGCTTAGAATTATTCTGCATGATTTTTTCTAAATGACTTAGATTTTTAAAACATAGGTGGTAAGCTCATTGAATTGTTTCCTCTTTTACATCTGTATTTCCAGCACACAGCACAATCCCCAGGGGGTACTGAATAAATGGTTATTAATTGACTGATTTAGTTATTTAATAGCAGTTAGGACTAGAACCAAGCTCTCTGGAAAATGAATCCAGTATTTTAGATGTTACACTATGATGCCTCTATTTTGGTTCCTAATGCAGTGGCTCAGCGGACAGAACTCTGGGACTGGATTCAGGAAGACTCATCTTCCTGAGTTCAAATCTGGCCTCAGACAGTTACTGGGTGTGTGACCCTGGACAAGCCACTTAACCCTCTTTGCCTCAGTTCTTCATCTATAAAACAAGCTAGACAGAGAAGGAAATGGCAAGCCACTCTAGTATCTTTGCCAAGAAAGCCCCCAATAGAGTCATGAACAGTCAGGACTGAAAACAATCAAATAACAGCAACAATAATATTGAAGATGACAAAGAGTAATGTTTTTTTCCTTGGTGAGTGGAAATTATAGAGTCACTTTGAAGGCATCTTTGTGATACTGTAACTGGTAAAGGGGATGGAAAATGGGGAAATATCAATGATCAGGAATTATTCTAAAATCCACAAACTGGCAGGAACTACTACCTCCACTCTACAGGGGGAGGGGGCCAGATTGACAAGCAAACCTTTGTTATGCTGGTCACATGAAAAGAAGCGTAGGATGCTCCAAAGAGCAGTTGTTTAAGTGAGATGAAAAGGGGTAGGATGGCCGGAAAAGGGATCAGAAGAAACATGAAACTTTCACTGAAATTTATTCCCAAGCAATGTAGACTTATTAGCTCAGCAAATTCAGTGGCTATGGAATGGACCTGAAGCTCAGCGGCCATCAGGACCGGCCTGACTAATCCTGGGCAAATTGTTAGGCTCAGGGTGGGGAACCTGCAGCCTTGAGGTCACATTTGACCTTCTAGGTCCTCAAGTGTGGTCCTCTGACCGAATCCAAACCTCACAGAACAAATCCCATTAATAAAAGCATTTGTTCTGTGAAGTTTAGATTCAAAGGGTTGCACTTGAGGACCTAGAGGGCCAAACATAGACTCGAGGTCACAGGTTCCTCACCCTTGATAGAGTATCCTTGAGTATACAAAACAGAATCTGCAAAGGGTGGCAAGTCCTTCAAATATCAACTCAAAAGATGATGATAGAGAAAGTTTAGATTATAAATTGATCCATCCATATGTACCAAACACAAATAAAAATCACCATTACTGGCATAATAGTTGAAAAATAAGATAAAAAAATAGCAAACCAAGATTTGGTAGCTAAAACTAGAATAGTCCTTAGGGAAAATATGATACCTCTGGAAAATAAGCTAGCAAAATAGAAAAAAGAATTAATTGTGTATGCAATTAAAAACCCAAAATAAATATGAAAGAAGAAATCTTTAAAATTAGAATGGAAATATACACAATGAAAAACAAAAAGTACCACAGAAAGATCAACAAAATTAAAAGCTAGTTTTTGAATGGCAAAATCAATAAGCCTTTAGCCAATCTGATTTTTAAGAGAGGTAAACCAAATTACTAGAGTAAAAAAAAAAGTCAACAAGGTGAATTCACAATGAATGAAGAACAAAGGAAAAGAATCTGCAGAAATTACTATACACAGTTATATGTCAGCAAAACTTATTTAAAAGAAAGGGATAATGGCCTACAATAAAACAAAGGATTCAGATAAACAAATAGGAAAAATATGGTTTTAAGCAATGCAATTTCAGAAATGGATTATTGAACAATTTATAAATTAACTATGAAAGTTGGGGACGGGGTGCGTTGACTCATCCAGATGAATTACCAGTGTTTTTTTTTTTTATAATAAAAATGTCAAGTCCCCTTCCCCTTTCTCCTGAAGTCATAACCTCTTGTGTGGGTGGGTGGGGGAATCCACGATAGCACAGACACTTCATGTAAGCTTTTAGTACAGATTTACTTGGCACTCTGTGTGTTGCCCATGGACAGAGAGCATTGATGTGCCCAACTCAACTTTGCAGGTATCAGGAGGAGTCATCTAATATTATTAATATTGTACTTATGAACACATTAGTTAACCCTTTCCTCCAATCATATTCTAGTATACTTTCCGCTGGAGGGCCCTGCCTCACCCCCAGCATCACCTCACAGGCCTAGAGCCTATTTCTCCCCAAATGACTTTGTGTCCAAGCCTAACAATGATCAGATACCTTAATATATATGATAGGAAAATCAGTGATCCCAGGGGCTATGTGTCCCCCAAACGAAATCAAAAGTGATTGAGAAACAAAGTTCTACTCTAATGCCTGTCCTGGTTCCCTTTCTATGCTATGGCGGTCATTTTATCGGATGGTATGTATGTTTATCAGTGCTTGACTTGATTATGGTTTATGATCTGGTTGCTGGAATCTCCACAGTGAGGTAATAGGTTGAACAAGCAAAAATCTGCCTAATTCCTCTGAGGTTATAAAACTAAATTTCTATATCTTAATGTAAAAATAGGATGCAAGAAGCTTAGGTCTTTCCCATTTAGGTTATTAGCCACAAAAAGTGTGTGTGTGTGTGATAGTTTTGATTACAAGTAGGAGAAACAGGTCTTGTGATCTCACTGACACAGTGAACTCCCAGCAAGGAAAACCCTCTAGCAGTATAGGTCAATAACTGTCCTGCCACTTTTATTCTAGCCATAATATTGAAATTCAAATTATTGAAATCAAGAAATTGAAGCAAAATGATTAAACTATGCCTACCTCTGCCCCTTCGTGCTACAAGAATGAGAGATCTTACATAGGGAGCTTTTAATCTGGAGTCTGGGGCCTTTTAAAACATATTTCAATAACCTCAAGTTATTTTATGTACTTAAAAAACATTATTCTGTGGAGAGGTCCATGGGTTTCACCAGACTGCCAAAGGTGTTTATGACAAACAGAAACGTTAAGAACTCCTGTTTTACATCCTCTAGGAAAAAAAAAAGATATCTAGTACATAATAATCACATTTTATATTGTTGTTTTTTAAAAATTGAATTGTGCACATTACAATCTAATTTACTACTTAGACTTCACTTTAAATTTTTTTTTTACCTTTTTGTGGAGCTGGTGGAGCTTCCAGAAAGTTCTATGGTTTTTCTGAATCTACAGAGAAGAAAATAAGACAGCTCTGGATGAGAGATCTGGAGATTTGAGACCTTAAGTTCACAGAACAGGCCAAGCAGTTTTCATCTTAACACTAGTTGATGATATAAGATTTGAACAGGATCTAAGAACTACAATAGTTGGTCATTTTTTCACCTGCATTTTTGTTATAATGGGGTTTTGTACACTCACTCCTATAGGGAATGATTGATGTTGAATTGTGATTTAAAAGGACAGCCAAGACAACAATATAGCCCATTGAGAAAGGTAAAATATTCCTCAAAATTTAAACACCAGAGCCCTGTGAATTCCTCCAAAAGTCTAGAGAAAATTTAAAACTGAATACAATGAACATGAGGAATATTTTTTAAAATCCCACAAACTGGTAAAAAAAAAAGATCAAATGTTAATATTTCACCAACATGGACTATTTTAAGAAGAATAAATAATGGGAAAGACATCGAAAGTTATATAGTTAGTATATCTGTAATGAATCATTGTGACCACTTGAACTAGATAAATTATATATGTATTGACACATAGATATCTATGTACATATCTATATACGTAAAAATACAAAACGTGGAAAGAATTTCACAAATTTTGAAAGACCTGTCTAGATTTGATTAAAATATCCTAGGTCTTTTCGAACATTTGTATGAAGCAACTAAAAAGATGTTTCAATTATCCTAAAGCAACAGTCCTGATAGTTCAATGTCAAACAGCAAAATAATCTGTTTAGTCTTTACTCAAAGAGTATCTTTTTTTTTTAAGTCCAAGTGCAAACAACTAAGACAGCCAAGAAAATTAGATTAAATGATTTTTTTTCCATTTCAGCTACATGTTGGTTTGTACATACTTAGAATAGTATTGGAGAATTTAGTGCAGCTGTTCATTATGTGAAGAATGAGAGGAAATCATTAAAGAAACTTCCAGGCACTTGACTTGCACACCAAAATAGAAGCAAGTGGTACAGATCAGGGAGTTAATTCACATGCCAGCAAGGGCTTTCTGCCAAAATGGAACTTTCCTGGTAATGTCTTTCTCTAAAATGCAATTGACAGCCTTCCAGTTTTGCACTCCTGGGTCTCCATGTTTATAATTCCAGTAGCTAGAATTTACATAATTGCAATTTCACTTTGAGAATGTTATTGGGCTCTTTTTATGCCTAATTTTCTGAATAGTCGCTTCTTCAACTTGAAGATTCGGCTAATTATTTCAAACACAAGGTGAAAATGTGGACCATATTTGATAAAATTGTTAAATGAAAAAAATAGCATCTTATGGTTTTGGGAGATGAGGGGGCTGCTTCTATTTTCTCTTCAAGAACTACACATGCAAAACATTTGGGAAGCCAGCACAGCTGCAGGGCTTACTTACCATACCAGTACTGTCCACTCAGTATCCTTCCTAGCTTTTTAATAGAATCAAGTTTAAAACACATGAAATTTATTTCCTGAAATAATTCCAAAATATTTGCTTTAAAACCAGTGTTTCAGAAAAATTGTTCAAGGAATTCATCAATGCTATTTTCTTCAGTTATCTTTATAGATTTCAATATTACCTTTTCCTCATATGCATCCCCATTTCTTGTTGTCTGTTACACAACAAAGAAGCTGACTAGAATAAACCTTCATAAATGCAAATGATAAATGCAAAACTGACCTCTTAAAGTAAAATATCTGTTATACAATGACTTTTTTTTGATTACCGTGGTGGTTATTAAAGATCTATAATTTCACCAAGAGGGATACACCTTCCCAGTAGTGCAGAGAACAGCCCATTCATGCCTATGTGTCCTGTGTACATCTTGACCCTGACTTCCTATAAATCTCCAAAGTCAGACTGATCTCACATGCTGGATACTTTTCTCTATCTCTTGACATTTTATGAGTATGGATGGTATCCAACTGTTGACCACTGCTTTCACTATATGACTGGCCCTTTTCCTCTGGGATGGCTTACATGCTGCATTATGTGTGTACTTCATCACTGGTAATAGGCTATAGATTATTTATGCCCACTACACACAACTCTATTGTGTTTGGGTGACCAGCAAGTTTGACTACTCACAGATGATGGTGTTTTATGATTCACTACTAGACAGTATAACCACCATAAAACTACTGATGTAAAAATATATTAAATTCAATTTAACAAACATCCAAGAATACAAAACCAAAAATAAAACAATCCTTATCTTCAATAAATTTTATTGAAAGAAAACAAGAGATACATTGAAAATTAAATACAAAACATATGCAAAGTAATTTCCCAGGAAATTAGCAGCAGAGGGAAGGAGGCAAGAGAGGCTTGTAAGACGCCACACCGGAGTGGAGCTTTGAAAGCTAGGATGTCAAGATGACTGAAGATCAGGAAGAAGTATGCAGAACACAGATTCTCCAACACAATTCCTGCACAAAGATCTAGAAAATATAGAAGACTAAGACCAATCAGGAAATTCAAGAAAAAATATCGCTGAGTTATTTTTCCAGTCCAAGTCAGGAGAGGGAGACAGACTGAAAAGAATACGGACATTGGGTACAGGGTCTAGCCATGGACATGGTGAACAGAGAATTTGGGGATTTGTGAGAGGGCCAAGACTGGGCAGAAATAAGAAGAGATCCCAGATTCATACTGGGGCATTTGACTTCCCGAAGGGTGTGGGATCAGGTGCTATTCGGCAGATTTCTCTGTCACTACCAAATTCTAGATTACAGATACAATGAGGACTGAGGAGGCTTGCATAGGGGTGGCTTTTAAGGGTAGGGGTTTATGGCAGGCTCCTTGACTGTCTACTCAGCCAGAAATATGTTCAGAGGCAAACAGTAGCTCTAATGCCAGGAGCAGAGCAGGATCTCCGCTCCAGCCAGCAGTCCCATCTGAAGCCTGAAGTGTAATGACCAGGGCAGGAATCCCAGACCAGAGTGGCCTGAAGTTCTACTGCACCAAACTGGTGGAGATGCTCAGCTAGCTGAGGGGATGAGTCCAGAAACAATCTATTACAACTTCCAAGTAGGGACAAGCCCACTGGAGTATTGCTCAGATCCAAGCCTTGATCAAAAACAAAGTCAAAACTCTGAAAAAAAAATAGAAGAAAATATAAGGTTTCTCATAGCAATTGGAAAACAGACCAAGGCAGAATAATTTAAGATTCACTGAGCACCTTGACCAAAAAAGAGCCCCAACATAGTTCAAGAAATCTTAAAAGAAAACTGTCCAGATCTCTGAGAACCAGAAAGCAAATTAGAAATTTAAAAAATCTACCAATGAACCACTGCAGGAAAGGAAACCCCCAAATAAAAAGTCCAGGAATATTATAGTCAAAATCTAGAGCATAAAGTTCAAAGAAAAAAATTATTGCAAGCAGCTAAAAAGAATTCGTGCACAAGGATTCACAGTCAGGATCACACAAAATTCAACAACTACCACCATAAAGAAATGTACAGGTTGGAGTGTGGTATCCCAGAAGGCAAAAGACAAAGGCATATAAAAAAGTATAACTTAAACCAGCAAAACAGTACAATCTTACATGGGGAAAAAACATACCTTTCATGAAAAAAAACTTCCAAGAAGTCCTGATGAAAAAACAGGAGCTGAGTTTAAACTTTGAACAAATACAGGAGTCAAAAGAAGCATGAGTGCACATGTACACACACACACACACAACATTAACAAACAATCATAAGGGACTAAGTAAGGATAAACTGTTTACATTATAATATGGAGAAGTTGTACATGTAGTCCTTCAGAACTCTAATCACAGGAGTCACAGATTGGACAGAGGGTCTGGGACTGGTTCTTTTAAATTTTGATGATTCTAAAAGAATGGAGAAAGGAGGAAAAAAGAAATATACTGAGGGATGAGTGCAGGGAGAGGAAGGATGGGAAAAATTATCTCATGTACTTGGGATTTGCAAATAGAAGTCTGTATACACACACACACACACACACACACACACACACACACATGAAAGACTTGGGAAAGGAGTGGGCAAACATCACTTTCCTCTGAATGGGTAAAAGGAAAGAGGAATACACATAACCATTATACCTGAATCAAAAAGAAATAAATTACACAAGTATAAGGTGGGACTAGTCAGTAATTTGTGTGAAAAAGTTTGGGGGCAGCTAGTGGCAAGTTTATAGAGCACCAGCCCTGAAGTCAAGAGGACCTGAGTTCAAATCCGACCTCAGACACTAGACACTTAACTAGCTATGTGACCCTGGGCAAGTCACCTAACCCCAATTACCTTGCCTTCCCCCCTCCAAAAAAAAAAAGTTTGGAGGTGGAGGATTAGTGAGCAGCAAACTCAATATGCTAAGCACTGGGAGATCAGTTAGAAAATAATGACATTTTTTGCCATTTTATTACCCTATTACCTTACTGTGGCTTTGAGAGAACTATGAATACTGTCAATCAAAACTATTTTGAATTACCATCTATAAATACTATAAAATTAACATTTCATTTAATCCACTAATAAATTTTTTTTAAGGACTTGGAACTTTTGCACCAGTCTTTCCAAAGGATTTTGAAGACTAAGCAGCTAAGCAGGAATAAGTATTTATTACTTCAAAATAATAAAAAATGCAGAATTGGAGATCTCATTGGAACTAATCTTCTTCTACACCAAAGAACTACAGCAATTACCTTATTAGAGATTAAGATAATAACATCCAACAAGTCATCAATTCAAATTGGATACAGGTGGCCAGCCAGCAATGGTGACTGAACACTAAAGCCATGGTGAAAGAATTTCCAAGCTAACTAAATATCACATCTGGTTGAAGCATGTCTGTTTTTTTCTTTTTCTTTCATTTAATAAATATTTCACAGGATGAAGGAATGTTAAGGCCAAATGGTCTAATACAGATGTAGAACATATGCATTTATACTAGCTGTAATCACGATTACAGATGCTCTATACACAGTTGAGGATGGCAATAGAAAACTTCCATTTTAATTAGCATATGATCCAAAGACACTATCTCATTGGGACTAGTAGGTTATCAGCTAAGACATGTCTGCTCAAGTTAACAATGTGAAAGGACCTAGAGGAGCCTAGATCTCTTACAAATATACCAGCAAAGATCTAAAAAAGCACTAGAGAAAATGAAGAAGAGAGGCATGAGTTAAGTTCCTCCATTCAGTCAAAAACTGAAGAAAACCTGTGGGCACTTGATGAGAGAGGAAAAGTCAGGGGAGATGAAAGCCAGAGAAAAGTTACCAATCATCACCTAACTGCCAAATCACATTTTTCCCCCCTCAATCCTCATTCTTTTCTCTGCAGCCTCTGAATTGTCAACAACCGGAGCGTGCTAATAATTCCTAGCAACTCTGAAAAGTAGAACATACTTTTAAGTTTAACCTGCATCATTAACATTTTCTCTATCAGTTTCTTAAGTCTAAGTAATTGATAAAACAATAAATTATGCCCTTATCTGTAGCCTTTGCTGCTTAGTACTCATACTGAAAATTTAACAATTTCAAGACTGTTCAGCACATCCTTGTAAATCTCATTTTCTAGATAGATTTTTGGCCTCATTTTCTCACTCCACTATATGGTTAAGTAATCTCATCAACCTCTAGTTTAACTATTATTTCTGTGAAGATAATTTCCATATATATATATATATATATACATATGTGTGTATACATAGACACAATATGTACATATACACATATATGGGAATTTATATTACACTATATTATGTTTTATTATACTATTCTATATTACATGATACTATATATTATGCCATGTTATGTTATTTAGTGTTACATTTTATATATTTCTAGGTTGTCTCCTAAGCTCCAGACTAGCAACAGCATCAACTGTCTCTTGCTCATCTCAAACTCAACATTCATTATCTTTCCCCACTAAACCCTCTCTTCCTTCCAATTTTCCTAATCCTGTGGAGGGCATTATCACGCTGTCAGTCAGAAGATCACAGCCTTTGTGTCATGCTCAACTTCTCACTCATGCTCACCCCACATGTCCAATCTCTTGTCACATTGTGTTGTTTATAACTCCATGAACGACATTTCTCACATCTGTCCCCTTCCCTCCTATCACGTGGAAGAGTCAACTCTGTTCAGGTCCTGTTCACTTCTTTTTGTGCCTTTTTTTTTAGAGGGGCAGTTGGGGTTAAGTGACTTCCTAATTCCCTACTCTTGCTGTGCTTTATTTCCCCCCACCTCCACTCTCTTGCCCCGTACACACACAAACACACACACACACACTCTCTCTCTCTCTCTCTCTCTCTCTCTCTCTCTCTCTCTCTCTCTCTCTCTCTCTCTCTCTCTCTCTCTCTCTCTCTTTCTGTCTCTCTCTGTCTCTCTCTCTCTGTCTCTCTCTGTCTCTGTCTCTCTCTGTCTCTCTCTCTGTCTCTGTCTCTCTCTCTGTCTCTCTCTGTCTCTGTCTCTCTCTGTCTCTTTCTCTGTCTCTCTCTCTCTCTGTCTCTCTCTTTGTCTCTCTGTCTCTCTCTCTGTCTCTCTGT
>NW_027185655.1:12385373-12437498 GCF_028583685.1 Petaurus breviceps papuanus | reverse complement strand
TCTCTCTCTCTCTCTCTCTCTCTCTCTCTCTCTCTCTGTCTCTCTCTCTGTCTCTCTCTCTCTGTCTCTCTCTGTCTCTCTCTCCAATCCAGCTACACTGGCCTAGTTATTATTCCTTACACATAATATTCTAAAATGACCATGAAGCTAAACAGATGAACAAACATAGAGCAGGGATTTTGAGATCAATAAACTATTAGCTAATTTGATTTTAAAATAAGATAGAGAAGAAAGCCCTATTATCAAGGTCAAAAATAAGAAGAGGGAGTTTGTAATAAATGCAGGAGAAACAAAATCATGACAAATTATAGTCCCCACTAATGTATCCTCCTCAAGCAATAAATAAAAGGAATGTATTTTATACTTATAAAAATACAAAATATTCAAATTAAAAAAAAACCACGAAGAATCAAAACAACTTGATCTCATAGAGAGAAACTGAGCAAGTGATAAATGTTATCCCAAAGGAAAAAAATCCTGGACTAGATAAATTTAAAAGTAAATTTAATCAAATATTCAAAGAACAAATAACTCCTATGTACATAAACTGTCCATCACCCCCACCAAAAAAAAATTAAAAAGACACTGTAAGAATCTCCTAGGAAATAAATTATTAAAAAACCCACAGTATCTGCCAATGCAAAGAACCTTCAACAAAATCTAATGCTCATACATTTGAAAAATTCTTAAAAAGCTCTGGAATTGAAAAACTTTGTTATGGACAAATTCTCTTTTCAAAACCACTGGTTAGAATTATTTGTAACAATGAAATCTTTCCAAATAAGGTCAATGATAAAGAATAGATTCTATTATTTGATTCAGTCATAGACATGCTAGCTACAGCAATGAGATGAGAAAAAGAAATTGAGGAAATAAAAACAGGAAAAAAAGGAGATATTGATTTGCTTATTGAAGCCTGGAGAACTTTTTTTTTTAAGGCAACTAAGAGCTTTACAAAAAAGCAATAAACAAAATAAATATTTTCAAAAATCACTTTTTCTAAAAGGGAAAGGAAGAGAAATTCTATTAAAGATAACAAAATACACAAAATATCTTGGAATCAGTTTTTTAAGGCACATGTAGAATTTATACAAATATAACTATAAAACAATTTTTATGAAAATTAAAAGATTAAAATAATAATTAATGGATTAAAGTAAGATTAACTCCCCCAATATTAATAATTAATGTTGTTTGAGCCAATTTTTCTCTATGATAATCAAATTAGCAAAAGGATATTTTTATGGAATTAGGATAAAAATAACAAAATTAATTTGGGAGAATAAAAGTCCAAGTATATCAAGAGACATAATTTAAAAACTAGAAAGCAGGTCTACTCTGCTACAATTAGATCTCAAACAATAGCATAAAATGTTAACTATCAAAGTCATTTTGTACAGAGTAGATATAAGCATATTTGGTAGTCAGGCAGTCAACAAGCATTTATTAAGAACTTATTATATTCCAGGCACTGGGGAAAAGATTATAAAATGCTCTGTGTGGCATTCAATGCCCTTCATACCATAGCCCCCATACCTTTTTAGTCTTCTCATACTTAATACTCTACCATGTGCTCACTCTTCAATCCAGAGACATTGGTTTCCTTGCTTTTCTTGGCATCTGCAGACATTTTTACTTGCTGTCCCTGAGTCATGAAATTTTCTCCTTCTTTATTTCCACCTACTGGCTTCCTTCAAGTCCCAGTTAAAAGGCCGTCTTCAATGAAAAGCCTTTTCCAATTCCTCTTCATTCTAGCTCCTTCTTTCTATTACTTCCTTTTTACCCTGAATATAGTGTGTACATTGTCATTTCTATGTTGTCTTTCCCATTAGATTTTGAGCTCCTTGAGGGTAGGGACTGTCTGCCTTTCTTCATATTCCCAGTGCTTAGTATAGTGCCTGGCACATAGTAGGCCCTTAATAAACCTTTATTGACTAATTATTGTATATTTATTAAGGTAAAGGATGATTATAGTACTTTAACAAATAGGAAATGGAAACTACCAATCATAATAATTTCCCATTCAAATAACACTTACTTCCCCTGGGAGTTATTATTTTCCCAAAGATTCACAGTTACAGAATTTGAGAAATCGAAGAGACCTCATTAGTCATCTAGCCTTAAACCATTCACAAAAGGAACATTACAAAATATCCCATAACTAGCTGTCCCGTCTCTGCTTTTAGACCTCCAAGAAGGGGGAAACCCACAAGCTCTCGAGGCAGCCTTGTCCACTTTCTGGCCAGCGCTAATTGTTAGGAAGTTTCTCCAGACATTAAGCCCAAATTGGCCTCTAGGGTCAAACAAAATACTTGAAGGCAGCCATAAGTCATTCAGTCAAAGCTAGGCCTGGCTGCCTTGCAAGAGGAATGAAACCACTCAAAAGTCTGGGAGTTGTATTTCTTCCCAGATTAGGAAGTGATGAAACTCTAGGGAACCATGGAGAAGGGTTTTCCCCTGCAGGGGCAATTTTTAAATCTCTCTGGAATGGTATAGAGTTGGAGAGAGACAGAGAGATACAAAGAGAGAGACACTGAGAGACAGAGACAGAGAGACAGAGAGAGAGAGAGAGACAGAGAGAGACAGAAACAGAGAGACAGAGAGAGAAAACATGGAGGATGAGAGGCTGATGGTGGCAGCCTCAGTGGAAAGCTGAGGATACTACCCAGTGAAGAGGCCGAAGTCTTATCCTTTCCTTGGCCGCCTGCTAAACTTGTAAAGAGAACCCAGAAGGGAGGGAAATGACTACAGTGACTACAATGGGAAGAGATGGGAAATCACCAGTCTCACTCCTCCCCACTTTTGTTTTTCTGCTGCCTATACACAGTCCATACAGTTGACTTTCTCTGATTTTTCTATATTTTCTCAATAATTATTTACATTTTAAAGGTGGTCCTAGATAAAGATCATTTTTATTGCATGCTGATTTTTTTTTGCCCTAGAGAAGTGAGGGGGGGGCAGCAATGAATAATAGTTTTTACCAGGTATGGATGACTGGCAGCTTGGAAACCCAATAGCTTGCCTGAGGGATCAGTGAATTTTTAACAATTTTATTAAAAATCTGTATTATTAAACTTTCTAACTTTTCAGTGACAGGAAGTCATGTGTAACTGGGATGTTTACCCTAGACTAAAAACTTCATGAGCAATCTCATCTCCAAGCAGGCAGGTCATTCTATACCACAGGCTTTGGGGTTTTCTCCATTTCACTCCCATCAGGTGACAGTGGTACCAGGATCCAGCTTAAAATCATTTGCATGCTCCAACTTCTCTAACTATTATACCTCATCCTAAGTCTTTTGGGAGCAAGTTCCTCAGTCTCTCCAAGTAGGGAGGTGCCATCAGAGACTTTATTTTTGTAAGAGTCTGATCTTTGCTATACAAACATGAAAAAGACGATGCCCTAAAGACATGCCCTTGGTAGAGAGCATGAAATCAATAGGCAAAAAAAATATGAAGAATGACATAAGAATAATGTGAGTTGTTATTATAAATGCTACAGGCAAAGTTTTTTTTTAAATGTATCTAATTTATTCCCAAAATGTTGTTTGTAGAGCCTTTTCTATGTGCCCTATATTTATTCATCTTCAACCCATGAAACAAGTATTTTCTCATTTGCCTTGTGAATTCATTATAATTTCAGACATAACTACAGACAGACATAACTACACATTCTATCATGATGGTATGGCAACACTAAAGACCCTGATTCTATATTGGAATTGCTCATTACAACATGGCCATAGCCAACTAAAACCACATCTAAGCAAATATATTTAATAGCATGTCTTACAATAGTGTAAAAACTGTGCTTGCATATGCCCCCCAAATAAGATAACTGACATACACATGGGTATAAGACTGAGAAAGCCCACACCATATTCATGGATGGAAGGGAAGAATGTATTTATTATAGAAGACACTGTAGTATACAGCCAAAATCAAGGTGCTCTAGAAACATGGTTTCTAACTCTAATATTGTACTACTGACTTTGAGCACTTTGCAAGATTAGATTGATGACTAGAACCTCTCTAAATACCCTTTTAGTCAGAAAAAAAACTATGACTTACCCCAACCCCTCTTCCTCTGGTCCACTTAACAAAATAACCCACGAACACTGAAACACACACACACACACACACACGCACAGAAGTGGTATCTGAGGAGTGTTTTTCTGGGTAATGATAGCCAAAGGGGAACTATATGGGACAGGGAGGTCTGATGCATTGTTATACTTCTTAATATGCATTAAGTTGTGCCTTCTCAGAGATGGGGAGAAAATCTGGAACTCAAAATCCTGCAAAAATGAATGTTGGAAACTAAAAATTAATTAATAAAAAAAGAAAAAAATCTCTCACAGGGGATTAGGGAAAAGGGAAAAGATTCCTTATGTTTAAAAATATTTATAGTAACTCTCTTTGTGGTGGCAAAGAACTGGAAGTTGCAGGGATGACCATCAATTGGGGAATGACTGCTTAAGCTGTGGTATATGAGTGTTATACTGTGCTATAAGAAATAAGCTCGATCATCTTAGAAAAAAAAAACAAGCAAAGACGTATGAAGTAATAAGTGAAATGAGGAGAACCAAGAAAACACTGTATACAGTAATAGCAATATTGTTTTAAGAATAACTTTGAATGAATAAGTTACTTTGACTATTATAAACATCCAAATGAACTATGAAGGATGAATGAAGAAAAACACTGCATCCAGCAGCAACCAGAGAAATTGCATCCAGAGAAAGAACTGATAAATAGAAGTATGTATACAATAATTTTACATATATGTGTATGTCTACACACACAAACACACTCACCTATTTGTGTCTAATGATAGCTGTCTCTAGGACAGGGTAGAAAAAAAAAGAAAAATAAATTTACCTGATAATTTTGTTGTATATTTGAAAGGAACAGCAAGTTGTGCTTAGTAGATATGCAGTTTTATGTAAATCATCCTTTTTTTTTTTTACTATGTTATGGGAATTCTTGTTTTATTCCATAAATATGTAACAATTTTCACCAAAAAAAGGCAAAAAAAAAACCCTCACTAGAAACAAGGTGTAAAGCTCCCTGAGACTGGTTATGTTTGTTCCTTTTTCAACAAATGAAAGCAACATGTTATTTGGTCTTGTTTTTTATTTTGGTTTTAGCAACAGAACCTGGAAAATTGTAAAAGGTAACCTCTACATGAACTACAGTTATTCAATTAAAGTTATTACTATTATTCTAAGTTGTCTAATAGACTTATCCTAGTCACTTTCTCTCAAAAAATATGAGTCATTTTATCAATTTGTACTTATATCAATTTTTACATTCTCATTTTTAGAATTTATAAGAGGCAAAGAGGATTCAGAAATAGCAAGCTTTAACTAAGATGAAATGTAATAGGGCTGGGAGTTCCTCTTCACTTTTAATTTTAGACTTCATTTTTCTGCTGCATGACTGACCATTTTATTATTAACTTTACTAAACTTGTCCCACCAAACAAAATGGTGAAAAGCCCATCCACCAAAAACAAATGATACCTTTGTTCCTATCATGATGTGATCTGTCAAGGAAATGTATTGTGAGTAACCACCATTTTTCCTTCTCAAACCAAGGAAGTTTCACTAGAAAGAAGATGGATATCTACTACTTCTACTTTTTAATATACATTATGTTATATCCATTAAAGCTCTCCGACAATGACATTTCCCCTACCATTTTACTCTATTAAAATAAATTCAGAAGACAGATT
Organism: Petaurus breviceps papuanus; assembly: GCF_028583685.1. Taxonomy (NCBI): domain Eukaryota; kingdom Metazoa; phylum Chordata; class Mammalia; order Diprotodontia; family Petauridae; genus Petaurus; species Petaurus breviceps. The sequence goes on along the minus strand of NW_027185655.1, from coordinate 12,431,762 downwards.
TTCTTCTAGATAGATTTTACAAATCCAGTATTGCCAAGAATGACTAGTTAATGAATAAGAAATTAATGATGGAACCATTATTTCAGATTAAGCATGGATGACAGTGGTCATCTTTGAAGATTTTTCTGTGTAATTTCAAACATATTTTCTTTAAAATTCACTCTCACAGAGCTATGGTCTAACCATTCTGACACGTAATTTATAGTCAAGGTTTATTATGGTTGAGAAGTTTTTCTCCTTCATATTTAAGTTCTTTGTACTGCATCTGAAAAGAGCTGAAGAATCAAATGTAAAATGAATGCTAAGATCATGGGATTGACATGATGGCAATTTGTTGTTCAGCTGTTTCAGTCATGTCTGACTCTTAGTGACCCCATTTGAAGTTTTCTTGGCAAAGATACTAGAGTGGTTTGTCATTTCCTTTCCCAGCTCATTTTACAGATGAGGAGATTGAGGCAAACAGGGTAAAATGACTTGCCCAGGGTCACACAACTAAGCTAGTAAGTGTCTGAGGCTGGATCTGAACTCACGAAGATGAGTCCTCCTTACTTCAGGACCAGAACTCTATCCACTGAATTACCTAGCTGCCTCTCTTAACCTAAAAAACTTAACAAGATGAGCCAAAAAGAATAAAAAGTAAAAGTTGAAAGAAATACAGAAAAGAAAAATAAAAGAAGGAAAAGCATAATCTCAGCTCCCAAACAGAGACAAAAGGAAAACTGAATAAAAATTCAAAGATGACATTACACATTGAAAAATATTACCTGTGAAGAAAAATAAAATATAAATTTCCCCTCTGAAAATATTTCTGTAGACTGCCTAGAAATCATGGGAAAAAAATAGTAAAAGACTCCAAAATTGTTCAAAATAAATAAAACACACAGAAGAATATATCAGGAATAAACTAGATAAGAAATAACAGGTCTGAAAGTAGAATTAAAGTTAAAGAACAGGAAACACAGAAATAACTAAAGAAATGGGTATGAAGAGAAAGGTAAAACAATCAAGAATTCCAAAGAAATGCTCTGACAGGTTCACAGATGTGGAAATTAAGACATAGAAGTTGAAGAAAATTGAGTAGAAAAGAAGCAAAAGGAAGTTAATGTTAAAATAACACTACACAAGTCAAAACTCCTGTCCTTGAAGACAGGATATACAGAATTTTTTTTTTTAAGCAATCGGGGTTAAGTAACTTGCTCAAGATTGCACGGCCAGTTACTTCTGGGTGTGGTGCTGAGTGTCTGAGCCCGGGATTCGATTTCCAACACTGGAGTCAGTACTCTTACTCGCTGAGCCACCTGGCCACCCCTTGGAATTTTTCTTCTGCCAAAATCATTACTTTATTACATATAGTATTAATTTATCATTCAGACCACATTTAGTAAGTAAGTGTCTTCTGTGTTTGGAAGGCATTGAACAAATATCTGGATGACAGATTCAGAGTTTAGGTTGGAGGCAGATGGTGGCACAGTGGTCAGAGCACTGGGCCTGGAGTCAGAAAGACCTGAGGTCAAATCCAGCCACAGATACTTAGGAGTGATGTGACCCTTAGCCTCTATTTGCCTCAGTTTCCCTAGATACAAAATGGAGATAACAGTAGCATTTCCCTCACAGGGTATTTGTGAAGATCAAGCAAGATAATATTTGTAAAGCTATACAGAAATTTTTAAAGATCAAAGGCTTCCCAAAAGAATATGAATTAAAAAAAATACCATACTGCAGGAAATAGCATAAGAAAACTGTCCAAAACTTCTGAATAAAGATAATGAAGTATTGATTTATTGAAATAACAGATCACTACTAGAGAGAAACCCACCATGAAAAAAATCATTAATCACAGTGCTCTTCCTTGACAGATTACATGATAGAAACAATGGCATTATTTGTTTTTAGTATGTGGACTTTCCAACATTCTGTATTGAGGGACAAACTCTGAAAGTATGGCATACAGTAGTTAAACTGCACAATTTCATTAACAAGAGAAGAGACTTGAAATATGAAGGAATGCCCAATGAAATAATGCAGACACATTCAACATCCTTTAGAAGTCACAAAAGTGGAATGGGATATTCTAAAAAGCAATGGGACTCAAGAAGCAACCCAAAGTAAAACATCCTGCAAAGTGCAAATTTAATCACAAAGGAAAAACAATGGTTCTTCAAAAAAGCAGAGGCATTTGTGGCATCCCCCCAAACACACACACACACACACACACACACACAGAGTAGGGCACTCAACTGGGAAACATGCCAAATAAAAGAAATACAAGAAAGCTAAATACTTTTTGCTCAATAATTATACTTAATCAATAGAATCAATTCATTAGTACTTATAGTCTATAGTAAGAAAGGAAAGAAAAAAAATTATACTGAGTCATAAAACAAAGCCTGAAGAGACACCATTGGGGGTGGCTAGGTGGAGCAGTGAATAGAGCACTGACCCTAGAGTCAGGAGGACCTGAGCTCAAATCTGACCTCAGACACTTAACATGTACTAGCTAGCTATGTGACCTTGGGCAAGTCACTTAACCCCAATTGGCCTGTCCTGCCCCCCTCCAAAAAGGAAAAAAAAACAAAGAGAGAGACCATTAAGAGAGAAAATTATTATAGTTACTAGTGATTTAAGGTAATCTTAAAGAATAAGGAGAACAGAAGAAAGGAAAGCTGAATTATTATTCCATGGACTAAATTCCATGCTCCTTTGTGGTTGGGATACATGCCAGAGAATAGAGTGTGAGGAAAGGATGATCTGATTTTAGAAGTGAGGAAAGATTGTAATAAAGCCAGGTAAGACCAAGCTTTAGGATTCAGGATATAGAGTGATACCTTCTGTAAGATATGGCTTCCTTGATAAACTGATACTTCTAAGAGTAAGGCATAGCAGAAAAGGTCATTTCCAGAAGCAAAGATGCTCACTATACCTCTGCAGGTAGAAAACACTGCACATGCTCTAAGAACTAGGAGGCAATTTACCTTGTTTCTAAACAAGGAAGAGGGCAAAGTAAATTGCAAGTAAATTAAAAATCTAGGGGTTATTATAATCATAATTATTATTAGGTGATGATTATGGTGGTGATGATAACAATTACGATGGCAACACCCAGAGGAAGGAGAATGATTCTGAACCACACACCAACCTGGATGGGGAAAGGGAAGGGAGAGATCAGGTAGGAATAGAATGTTCATGTGCCCCAAGAAGGACCCAATAGAGATCAGATAATAAAAGGATGTAATGAACCCAGTTGGTGTACTTTCATGATTTCCTCCAGCTTCTCCCAGGGCATGTAAATAGTGGGAAATGAGGCAAATGGGGAGAATAATCCAGGGTCAGGATTTGGCAAGGTGTGATCAGTAGTAATAGGACAATGGATTAAGGAATTTTAGAGTGAAGGCTAATGTAGAATTCAACTAATTCTCTGAGAGATCAAGACAGGAGAATGCTGCTTTCCCTACAGGAAGGCAAAGTGATGGCAGGGAAAGGAATAGAGGGGAAGAAGGAAGAAAGGTCACAGTGAGGACAAAACACAAGGGAAAGCTGGAACAATTGAAGGTTATGATCAGATAGAGGAATTCTGGAGTTTGTGAATATGGAAATAGAGCCTTTGTGAATGGTGGCAAGATCATTCTTGTGTCATACACTGTATATGACAAAATTATTATTATCATACACAACTAAAAACATAGGAAACTTGATAGATTGAAGGAGTTTGGTCATGGAATCATGATTAAGTGTAACTCTACTGTTGCCCAAAGCAGGGGTAGGAGGGTGATGCGAAAAGAGATGTTGTGTAATGATGAAAGCTGCCTATAATATGGAGGAAGACTTCAGAAGGTAAGAGTCAAAGGATGAATGTTTTAATATCAGATTAAATATCTCTCTAGAAGCCAGTCCTCCACTCAAGCTCCTGACTTCCAGCATCCACATACCCAGTAATTGCTAAGAATGGACTTTACTGTTCAAACTGTTCTATGTTTGGTCTAGTTGAAATTTCATCTCCCTCCCAAAGAGTCCATTTACTCTCATGCATTCTTTCATTGGCTCTAGTCTGTGTAACTTCCTCCAACTTTTTTTTATTGTTTGAGTAAATTGGCTTGTTCACCATCCAATATTTCTGTCCATGCATGGATGAGTGTGTGTGTGTGTGTGTGTGTGTGTGTACCAAGTCTTTGGTAAGAGTGAGCTAAGTTGGCAAAGAGTAAGCTAAATGTTGCCTTCCCCTTTACTGTGACCAGGTAAAGTGGGTTTTATTCTGAACCCCTAAAGAAGAGTAATGTAGGTAACTCCCTAGAGATATTTGAGTTATGGTAGGTATAGTTCTAAGCTAACATCACCCTGGAGATAAGAGAGTGAATATATGAATGTTTAGGCTCCCATTTTGCTTCCCACAAAGGCAGAAATTATAGTCTTATTGGACATGGAGAAAGTCAGTTCCTAAATAGCTATCCATGCCATGAATAAGTCAGCAGTGTGGTATAGTACATGAGGAACTTAAAAGTTAGGGCATGCAAGGGAACATTAAATATCTATGTTAAAGTCCTTAGGATGAGGGCAGCAGTTGAGATAGAAAGATGGGATAAATTCCTTAACAAATGAAGGGGAATATTTTGGAGACCACCAGGATCTGGACTGATGATACATTCTCATAGTGTGAGCCCTCAAAGGAGAGGTTGCCAATGGTGGTAGAAGGTGAGTCAGAATATGGCAAAGTGAAATGCCAAGCAAAGGCAACTTCCCAAGGTTCAAAATACCAGCATAGGTGCTCTCCATTTTATTCAGTGATAAATTAAGAACAGAGAGAATCAACATGTAGCATAATTCAAAATACAGCATTTACCAAGTGTGATTTAATCAAGTACTACCCCACCCTTGGACATTACATTCATTTAATCAATTACAGAAGTCCCTCTTCTAAGTACTACTCCACCCCTGGGATGTACATTCATTTAGTCCTTCACAAAGCCCCTCTTCTCAAATGGAGATTAGTTTCCAATCCCAAGTAAAGTACATTCATTTGTTTAATCACAGAGCATGAAAAGGTCAAAAGTTCCCCACCCTTGGATCACAATTGAATCTACCCCAGAGTTACAACAAGCTTAAGCATAGCATTTAATACCCAAATGGAGGTCTTTTCTTCATCTTGACAAGAAACAAGTTCTCAGCAATCTTTGTTCCTGGGGAGACAAAGCTTAGCAAGGCCACAAGATACATTGTCAGTGTCTTCATTAATTCATTCTCTGTCTGCAGAACAGTCCTAGGACCCCTGAAAACATTAGCAAAACCCCCTTCCAGGATTTATGTAAACATACAACAAGAAAATCCTTCTTTAGGGTTTCTGAACCAACAGCAAGTTTCCAAGCCCTCTGAAACAACAGCACTGTCCTTCACCAGTGGACACAATTCACTCTCTGTCTGCAGAACAGTCTCAGGAGCTCTGAACCAACAGCAAGTTTCCAAGACCTCTGCAATAACAGCACTGTCTTTCACCAGTGGACAAATCTGGCCAAACAACATCAAAACAGACAGACAAAGTACCAGCATAACAGCCATGTCTCCTCAGTCTTTGGCAGCCCTGGGTGGCAGCTCTCAAAAGTCCTGGGCAATTCAAAGTGGCCCTCAGCAATCCTCTCAGTCTCTGTCTCCAAGGTGCTGCTTCCAAAAAGTTCTTCTGCCTCTCTCTTTTCTTGTGTCTCTCTAAATTTACATCATCAGCTCCTCCCAGTTCAGCCCTCTCTTTCATGTCAACAAGTCCATCCCACAAGTGGGATTCACAAGCTCTGGGTTTTAACACAATCAAACCAAAAACCAAGCCAATACAGGGGGATCTTTAAATTCCATTACTATTACACAAAGGTGACCAAAAAGTACTGTAATTCCCCTATCATGATCAGTGATTGTTGGGTGGGATGTGAGAAAGTGTAGCCAGTATAATAAATAGTGTTGAGGTAAATAAAGGGTACCAGATCTCAATGATGACCAAATTATGGGGGGAATAGGAAAGAAAGAGGTTTATGATGAAGAGAAGTCTGTTCATTATAGAACAGGCACTCCAGAGAGCAAAGTGGAAGAAGTAAACATATTTGGAGTAGGACACTGGAAGAAGGAAATTGAGTTGGAGAGGAGTAAGCAAGCACTTAAAGCACAGGAAGAACAAGATTTGTACATGAGCAGCTAGGGGTCCAGAATTTCTAGGATGGGTCAAATATGCTAACTGTGTATGAGTGAGTCAAGACAAAGTATTAGTATTTGGGGAGATTTGACTCTTCTCTGTCTTCTGTGGTTCTACCTCATGGCAGATGGGGATTTCCTATTCTGTGAAGGCCCCTCTTACAGCAGGCAGGGGTAGATAGAGGATATGGAAGCCCTGGGTGAATGAAGTCTTGGGTGGCAGGAAGTGAGAGATCTTATGCGCAGAAGGTAGGATAATGGTCCTGGGTTAAGAGCTCCAGAAGGAAGCCATCAATGACTGGAACATAGCTCTGCACTGGAGATAAGCCCTACAGAAGCCAGGGCGTGGCAGCTATCAATAATTCTACCAGGAGAGTTGAGATTTCCAGTTTAATTTCATTCATAATATCTTCCTCTAAGAGATCATGTACCCTCAGTAACAAACTCCAAGGCATATTTAAGGTCTGTTTGTTTGTTTCAGGTCCACACAGAATTTAAGAGACTTCAAGGTGAGCCAGTGAGAAGGTGACAAAATCAAAATCAAGACTAGACTCCCCCCATTATTTTGTATAGAGAAGGAAGAAAATTGGGAATATTTTAGTTTTACTCCAGATGAGAAAGCTAAATAAACCATGCATACATTGGCTTGTTATTTCATTTAAGGAAATGCAGGAAAGACGATAACAAGCAGCCTAATTGTACCTTCCTATATTTGGAATGGGGGAGGGGGGAAGCTTATGACATAATTCAGTAAATTTATCCTTCAGAACACCATGCCCTTAAATCACTGTTAAAAAATCCATTAAAGCAATATCAATAAGGAGGAAAAGTCTAAAGTGAAAACACACTAGCAACATTTCTTATTTTAAAGTTAAAACGGCCGGTTATTATGCAATTAGCATGCTCCTCATTATAAGAAAGAAGCCACAATAAGACAAACGTTTATTCATCCTCCTTCTCACAGCAGTTATAGGAAAAGCAGAAATAGGAGGAGAGAAATAAATATGCTTCCTAGGCATAGCAGACTGCATTACTTAATAAAGGCGCATTAAACGAATGTTCCCTTCATGTGGCTTTTTAATACTGTTTTACTTTCGACACAACGAAAATGTGAACCATTTGAAACTCATTAGAAATGTGTTCATTATTCTATATGATCTTAATTGGCTGCGCCTAGATAATAACCCTTCCAAAGCTAAGAATCAGTGCAACGGCACATGGCATTCCGTTGCCTACTTAGAGGAAGGCAGCTTGGGGAGGGGAAAACGCATTCCACTTGGAGTCACAGGACCTGAATTCGAATACAGCTTCTGCCACTTTTACTGCCTATATTTTCCTGCTTGTGGCAGGTCATCTTTCCTCTCTCATTTATTTTCGTCTCCTGTAAAATCAGGAGGCCAGCAAGGTTCTAGCTCTCCAGCGTACTGCGTAAGGAGCTGTCCAAAAGAGACAGCAGGCAGGAGTGGGCTGCGCTCTGCACGCTACACCTCCCCCAGCCCCAGCCCCAGCCCCAGCCCCCCGCCTCGGTGCCGGCCCAGGCTGTGGGCGCTCGCGCTTACTTCTTGGGCTTCTTGGTGTCCGAAGTCCTGGCCAGGCTGAGTAGGGGCCTCGTGCTGGGTGTGGGCGAGCGCCTTTGGCGACTCGCTGCAAGCGAGGCTCCCCGACGGCGCCGGGGCCGCGGCCTCGGGGATGGAGAGTGCCGTTTGCTGTGGCGCGGGGAGCGGCGCCTGGGCGTCAGGGAGCCCCTCTTGGCCTTGGGAGGTGCGGACGGCGCCCGCGGTCGGGCGCCCACGCCCGAGGTGCAGCAGCAGGCACGGCGGCGTGGCGAAGCCTTCTGCCGGGCCCTCCTGGAGTACGGGGATTCCGACAGTCTTCGCGGGGAGCGGGTCGAGTGGGTCAGCAGCTTCTTGCCCGGCGGGGACGGCGAGCGCCGTCTCCGAGGACCCTGCGGGGTGCGCCGCCGGCGGATCGAGGGCGAGTGCGGCCGGGGCCGCGGAGGCAGCGACGGCTGCAGCGACGGTGGCAGCGACGACGTCAGCGACTGTGGCAAGGACGGCGGCGGGCGGCGCCGCCTCGACAGGGCCCGGGGGCTTTGGGGGCCGCGGCGGCGGCGGCGGTGGGGGGTCGGGCTCGGGGGCGGGGACAGGTGGAGTTCTCCCCAGCCTACGTGGAGGGGGCACTTCTTGCTGGTCCGGTGGTGATCCGTGGTGCTCCCTGGTGGTGGGGCTGTGCCGCGCTGCGCTCCGCGCCGGGGGGCCGGCCCGCTGTGGGCGTCCGGTGGTGGTGGTGGTGGTGTTGGTGGAGTAGGTGGTGGAGTCGGTGATGGTGGTGTACTCGACGACGCTGCCGGCGAGGGGCCGTTGCGCGCCTTGGAGCTTTGGGGTTGCCCGCCTTCGGAGGGGGTTGGGAGCAGGGGGCACGAGCCATGTCGCCCTGGTCAGCGCGCAACCTTCAACTTGCCCTGATCTCGCCTCCAGGGCCCCTGGACTCGCTCCTGCACCCGAGAAACTGAGGTAGCCACTCCCCCAGGGAGGGGCGGGGAAGGGCCAGTTGCTTTTGTAGTGGGCCGACAGGAGGGGATGGTCGAGCCCTGACCCGAGAGAACTTGCCAGAAATGACCCAAGTCTAGAGATCGTTTAGGGTAGGAGGAGGGGGTCTCGCGGGGCTACGGCGGTTTGGTCCGATTTCCTTGGGGGACGCAGTGACCCAGAAGTCTTGTCTAAACAGCCTCCAGACATGCAACCCCGAGGCCTTCTAGTCCTAGCCACTCTTGTACAGATGAGGTTGTCGGAGGTCACATAGGTAGTAAACATTGGAGCAGTATGTGAAGCCAAGGCTTGGGACTCCAGAACCATTCTTCTTCCCTTGGAACCTCTCCTGACTCCCACTAACTTTCTATTTGTAACCATCTCATGATATTAACAAGGACGTCATCATTAAGGAAACCCATCGAAGTTTAAAGTGAGACAAAAGGAATTAAAGAAAAAAAAATACATTCAATATATTCATGGATCTGTGGACTTTGGCTCTACGTGCCGCCTGTATTTGAAAATTAAATGGAATCATACAATGTTAGAGCTAAAAACTACCTCAGAAGTCGGGTAGTCACGACAGCCTAATTTTACAGATGAAGAAACTGAGGCAAACAGGGTTAAATGACTTATCCAGGGTCACACAGCCAGTAAGTGTCTGAGGCCCGGATTTGAACTGATTTCTAACTGACTCCAGATATGGGGCTCAATCTACTGTACCACCTACCTGCCTTCGAAGAATGTAGGAAGTTGGAAATGCTTGAAGTAAAGACCGTGCAACAGACTAATAATACTTAACGTTTACACAGGGTTTACATAAGGTTTGCAAAGCCTGTGAGGTAGGTGCTGTCATTATTGTCACCATCCCCATTTTACCACTGAGGAAACTAATGCAGATTAAGTGACTTGCCCAGGGTCATGGCTGATAAACCCTGGAGACAGGATTCACAGGAAGCTTTCCTGAGTCTAAGTTCAAAGACGGATGATAAACATTTCCTACTTTTAAGGTTCTTACATACTTCTGGGGGGGGGGGGATAGAGAAATACAGGTAAACAAAAAGGATGAAGAAGAGAGAACTAATAGCAAGTGGGACCAGGAAAGGCTTTATTTAGAGCCATCTGTGAAATTTTCATTCTTAAGCATTTACACCGTCAGAAGTTGGTAAATGCCAGATTGGTGCCTGTCTGTTGTTTTGTTGGTTTTCTAGAGTCTCCATGAAGACGACGATCGTAATGAAGATAAAACTTAAAAGTGTGTCCCAAGTATATGCTCCACCCACCCAGAAGGACCAGTTAAAATATTCTACCAGCACATCCCCAGCAGCCTATGCAAAGGCAAATCATGGGAAATGAAATGCTTGAGTTTTGGAAATAGGCCAGATTTTTTTTTGTTTGTTTTGTTTATGTTCATGATAACTCTTAAAATGGAGAAAAACTAAGTCACTACAATGTCACTGCCTACAGTAATGATAGAGGAACAAAGAGGAAAAGAAGGTTTTCATCTTAAACACAGATCTAAGCACATGAATCCTTTAATTAACTCCAATAGTTTACTTTTTGCCTCCTGTGTAGACTAGTGTGTTTAGCTTTTAAAACCCTATCCATCCTGGGTCACCGATCCTTCCAATCTCAATAGACATTACTCAGCTCCTGCACCGGTCATCCTACGTGCCTAGAATCCACTCTTTGGCTCTACGTCATAGAGTATCTCTCTTCCTTTGAGATACAGCTCAAGCTCTATCTTTATATTTGTATGAACAATGAACAATACCTGATGTGCACAATGGCTACAGCAATGTAAATGAAAAGACCACTAAAAGTAACTTGAATTCTGAGGAATGGAAATACAAGTGAAGGTTTTGGGGAGCAGATAATGAAACCTACCTCTTCCCTCAAGGCAAAGAGTGGGAAACACTGGGACCGAATAATGTACACATTATCAGACACATCATTGCATCGTATGCTTTTACTTTAATACTTTGTGATACAGTAGCATTCAGTCCAGAAGGAAGAAGTGGTAAATGACTTTTGAAGACAAAAGGCATAAAATTTTTTTAAATGATGTTTTAGACAGGAAACGACTGGTTATAGACATTGTTCACTGAAGAATCAACTTGTCCCTACAGGTAGCTCAGTGATCAGATCAAAGGAAATATTCAGTTAGAAGAAAGCATAAAGATCATGGGATCATGGATTTGGATCTTGAAGAGACTTCAGAGGGCATCTAGCTCAACTCTTCACTTTATTGATAAGGTCATTGAAGTCCAGATGGTAAGATAGTTTATATAATGATAGAAGCTTGAGTTTTACCTACTTAAAAGAAACTGTAAATTACTAAAAAAAAAAATCAGAAAGAAACAAAGAGTTAAAATGTTATTTTTACAGTAGTACTTATTGATATGCCCTAATTTTGGAGGGTGGGTCCCCCAGAATATAAATACCCTTGTTCCAAGGTCTTAAGAGAGACTTTCCAGGGGTGAGAAATCTGTGGGCCTCAAGGCTGCAGGTGGCCCTCTAGGTCCTCAAGTGTGGCCCTGTGACCAAATTCACAAACTCACAAGGTAAAAACCAATGAGTTGACCCTGGCCAGAGAAAATAATTAATCTAAACAGGAAACATTCAATGAAATAGCATAGTAAGCAACAAAACGTTCCCTGCTAAACCTGGGAGGCACTTTGCCAGACATCCATGAAAAAACTAGACATGTGTGCATAATAAACACACATGGAGAAGCCCAGATGCAAGGAACATGTGTGGTGAGGGTGTAAACATGGAGAGATTCGCATTTATGGCCAGGGCGTATGCACAGAGAACTAATTCTTGTCTCTGATGTGGTAAGGCTATTGATGTCTTCCTAGTGATGTTATTGTGCTCCCCCCACCAGGGCTTCTTTTCTACTGGGTTTAGTGTATCCCCCATTGTTACTCAGCTGTCTACCACTGCCAGATGCTGCTTATGGGCTTGGCTTGGTGCTGCTTGACTGGATGAACAATTTTTCCTGCTGGACATTGTTCTGCTGGACACATCTCTGCGGTGCTTCTCTCTGTTCTGCCTCATTTGAAATCCTTTCCGGCTATAGCTCTGGTAGGAGAGACGGGAACTCTTGTCTTGGATCAGCAAAAAGCTTTCTCTTGGCTTCTCCTACTCTTTTCTCTTCTGAATCTTAGTTAAACCCCAGAACTAATATATTTAGAGGAAAATTCAGAATCCTCCAAGCTCAATAATGCTTCAATCAGGCTTCATCTTTTCTTGGTATATATATATATATACACCCCTGGAAAATGGGTTTGGTCCCTCTGTTAGAGACTCTAACTAATAGTTAACATTCTGTATACCTCTTAATCTCTGAAGACTAGACTTTAAAAATAAGTCATGGTTATCTGCACAGACAACTATTTGGCACTAAGTGGATAGATCACTGGGACTGAAAACAGACCTGAGTTCAAATTGATCCTGAGACACTGGGTTGAGGGGATTACTTAACCTCCTTCTGTCTCAGTTTCCTCATTTGCAAAATGGTGATAATAATAGCTCCCACTCTCCAGGGTTGTTTTGTGAAGGTCAAATGAGATAATATTTGTAAAATTCTTTGTAAATCTCAAAGTATGATATAAACATTAGCTATTATCATTAATGACCAAATAGCTCTAGGATTTGGGCTCCCCAATTGTTCAGTCTGATGCTTTTTCCATTTTCCCCTGCAAATGAATGGGAAGGATAAAAGGTATGAGGACAAAATTAAATTCAAACTTACTGTGTTTTCTACCATTTAGCTGTATGCCTGGATGTTGCACATACACATGCAGCTAACCAAAGACTATGGAAGGCTTTGAGGCACATCTGAACATAAAAAAATGACTGATTTACAACAGGATGACAACTGAGAAACCATCTGAATCAGCAAGTAATCAATCCTTGTGTTAACAGCCAAAAGTCACACTTATTTAGAGTTCAAGCTCATTTTCCAAATATTACAAGGTAGGACGACTGAAGATTATAAGCATAATTATCTCATAAATGATAGATGAGTGAAATAAAACTTAAGAGGCAAGGGAAGTGAGTTTGTAAAAAGCAAGCACAAAGTTAATTGACTCTCAGAAGATCACAGGTGATACACATCAGAAGTAGGATTGAACCTGGGGCTTCCTAAGTTCAAGGCCACAATACCAGTGGTTCTCACAGTAGATCCTGAGAGCCCCAGATGTGTTTAGGAAGTATGAGAAGACACAGCTTTTCATAATGATACTAAAATATTATTTGCCTATAAAAATGTCCATCCTTGTAAAGCTATTTTCATATATTTTAGACAAAACAATATATCACAAGATTGAATGCAGAAACAGGTGGGAAAATGCAGCTGTCTTCTATTAATCCAGACACTAAAGGGATTTTCAAAAACATATATGCCACCTTTCTCACTAATATTTTTGTTTTGGAAAATATAGTTGTTTTTAGAGGCAGGGCCAAGATGGTGAGAAAAGGGAAGGACTTGCCTGGGGTCTCCAAAATTCTCCTCCAGACAATTTTAAATAACACCTCAAAATGAATTCTGAAGTAGAAGAAGCCAGAAAAGGATGGGATGAAACAATTTTCCAGCCCAAGAGAACTTAGAAGGTCAGCAGAAAAGGGCTGTTGCAATAGGGTGAGAGTGGAGTACACTCCAGTGCAGACTGCGCCAGTGCATACTGTGCCCTAGCAAACCCACAGCGGACCTTGGGGGTGACTCAATCAGCAGCGGAAGCAGCTTCCAGAGCTCTCAGTCCACAGACAGTAAGGGTATCAGACAACTAGTCAGAAGGAACTTATAGGGGTCCCTTTGCTGGAATTGGGTGCAGGACGGTAAAGCCAAGGATGAGCATCTTTCCTGAGGACTGCAGCTGTGAACAGCTCTTCAAGTTCCTGATCACACAGTATAGTGAACACTCTATTTGTTCAATAAAAATCAGAGCAAAACATTCACAGAAAATCAAGGTACAGCATTCAGAATGTTACAACTTATCACAGATAATCAAAATATAGCATTCACAACAACTTATCATAGAAATGGCCACATAGTTTTCACCACAGTGGTCACATGGTTTTGAACAAAGTATAATCATTTAGTCAATCAAACCCCTTAGTCACAAATAAGTTACAATTTCAAGGTCATAAGTAAGTTACAACTTTAATCAGTCACTACTCAGTATCCATGGAGAGATCTCTTCATCTTGACCTGAGGTAGGCTCTCAGATTTCCTGGATCCCCTTCTAAACTGTCACCTGGGTTCAAAGGCAGACAGCTCCCAGGTCCTTGTCCAGCTCTCCATGCAGTTCCTGCTCCACACTGAAGCTCACAGTGTCCAGTCCACCTTAAATCCTTCACAGTCTCTGTTCCCAGGAAGTCAAGGCTCAACAAAGCCACAAATGGGTTCATTCAAAGTACCAGCATCACAGTCATGCTTCCTCAGTCTTTGGCAGCACCAGCTGGTCCTTGGAAGTCTTTGGCAGCTCCTAGGAGAAGCTGGTATCTCCCCAGCAGAAGCTCCAGCTGGTTCCCAGAATCAAACTCACTTTACTCAGGTTCCCAAAATCAAAATCATTCTCTCCAGCCTGGGCCTTTCCCCTTCAGCCTCCCTGGCAGCAGCTGCTTCTGCCTCCATGAAGCTTATCCCAAGTTCTGTCTGACCCAGCAGGGCCTTCTCCGATCTGCTGCCTATATGTGGGTCCAGGTCACAGTCCTGGGTAGCAGTCCCACTATGAAGAGGAGTACCAGCATACCAGAGTTTGTGGCCACAGGGGAGCGTGGGACCTTGGTCACAGTTTCAGAGTGAAAAAGAGGAATTGTGGTCACTCAGACCAGAGCACAGGCCAGGCAAACAGTGACCACACCTATCCTTAGATCATACAATCTGAAAGCTTATGGACCCCCAGATCTAGCACAGAAAGCAATAGTAGGGAATGCCTGAAACTTGGGAAAGTACTCCTTCTACCCCAGGAGCAGAGCCCCGCTTTAATGGAGTTAAAAATCAAGAAAAAGGCTGGAAAAGGAACCAAACAAAAAAGGAACTAACCATAGAAAGTTACTATAGTGACAGGGAAGATCAAAATACAAACTCAGAAGAAGATAACTAAGTCAAAACTACAACATCCATAGCCTAAAAGAAAAACCTGAATTAGTCTCAGGCCCAAAATGAATTTTTTGGGAGAGTTCAAAAAATTTTTTTAAATCAACAGAAGCAGAGGAAAAACTGGGGAAAGAAAGGAGAGTGATGCAGGAAAATGATGAAAAAGAGTCAACAGCTTGGTTAAGGAGTCACAAAAAGTACTGAAGAAAAGAAAATACCCTCCCCCCACCAAAAAAAAATCCCCAGAAAAGGCCAAATGGCAAAAAAGGCACAAAAACCCACTAAAGAGAATGCCTTAAAAAGTGCAATCGGCCAAGTGGAAAATGAGGTACAAAAACTTGCTGAAGAAAATAATTCTTTAAAAATTAGAAGTGGAAGCTAATGACTATATGAGACATCAAGAAACAAAACAAAATCAAAGGAATGAAAAAAATAGAAGACAATGTTAAATATCTAATTGGAAAAAACCACTGACCTGGAAAGTAGAGAGAGGAGAGATTAATTAAGATTACTGGACTACCATGGAGCCATGATTAAAAAAAGAGCCTTAGACACCTCTTTCAAAAAATTATCAAGGAAAGCTACCCTGATATTCTAGAAACTCGGAGCAAAATAGAAATGGAAAGAATCCATTGTTCACCTCCTGAAAGAGATCCCAAAATGATAATGTCCAGGAATATTATAGCCAAATTCCAACTTTTTCCAGGTGAAGGAGAAAATATCACAAGTAACCAGGAAGAAATGGTTCAGATATCATGGTGCCACAGTCAAGATAACACAAGATTTAGCAGCTTCTACATTAATGGATTAGAGGACTTAGAAGGTGGTACTTCAGGGGGTAAAGGAGCTAGGATTGCAATGAAGAATCACCTAGCCAGCAAAACTGAGTATAATCCTTCAGGGGGAAAATGGCGATATTTAGTGAGATAGAGAACTTCTAAGTATTCCTGATGAAAAGAGCAGGGATGAGAGTGACTTTTAAATAGACTATTGAAGAGAAGCATAAAAAGGCAAACAGAAAAGAGAAATCATAAGGGATTCAATAAGGTTAAACTATTTGCCTTCCTGCATAGGAAGATATTTGTAATGCCTAAGAACTTTCTCATCATTAGGGCAGTTAGAAGGAGTATATATATATAGGCATAAGTTTGAGTTGAATATGATGGAATGATATCTAAAAAAATAAAATGAAGGGGTGAGAAAGAGGAATGCACCAGTAGAAGGGGAAAGGGAGATGGAAAATGGGGTAAATTACACCACATAAAAAAGGTATGAAAGAGCTTTTATGGTGGCTCAAAGAGGGAACAGCATATACACTTAGTTGGGTATAGAAATCTATCTTACCCTGTGAAGAAACAGGAAGGGAAGATAATAAGAGAAGGTGGGGAGGGCTGATAGAAGGGAGAGTGGATTGGGGAAGATAGCAAAACACTTGTTAGGATGGACAGTATGAAAGGAGAGAGAATGGGATTAATGGGAAAATAGGATGTAACAAAATATACAATAATCATAACTGAAAAAAAATTATAGGAAATTTCTCTGACAAAGGCTCCATTTCTTATATCTCTATATATGTCATATTTACAAAAAATCAGAGGCATTCTCTAACTAATAAAGTCAAATAATATGAAAAAGCAGTTTTCAGACAACATAAAGCTATCTATAGTCACATGAAAAAAAAGGTCCAAATAACTGTTGATTAGAGAAATACAAATTAAAACAACTCTGAGGTATCACCCCACACCTGTTGGATTGTCTTATTATGACAGAAAAGGAAAATGACAAATATTCGAGGGGATGTGGGAAAAGACGCTGATGTATTATTGGTAGAGTTGTAACCTGATTTAGCCATTCTGGAGAACAATTTTAAGCTATGCTCAAAGGGCTATAAAATCATGCATACCTTTGATCCAGCAATACCTCTACCAGGTCTGTATCCCAGAGATAAAAAAAAAAGGAAGGAGTTATATGTACAAAACATTTTATGGCAAAGAAATGGAAACTGAAGGAATGCCCATCAATTGGGGAATGGCTGAACATGTTGTGATATATGATTATGAAGGAATACTACTTTACTATACAACTAAGCCTAAAGCTCTCAGAAAAACCTAGAAAAGCTAACATGAACTGATGCAAGGTTAAATGAGCAAAACCAGGAGAACACTGTACATAGGAACAGCAATATTGTACAATGATCAATTGTGAATGATGTAGCTATTCTCAGCAATAAAATGATTCAAGACAATTCTTGAATTATTTATGATAAAAAATGCTATCCACCTCCAGAGAAAGAACTGATAAAAGTCCGAATACAAATGGAAGAATACTTTAAAAAAAAGTTATTTTTCTTGGGATTTTTATTTTGGTCTGTGTTTTTTATTTCACAATATAACCAATATGGAAATACATTTTGCATGACTACACATGTATAACCTCTATTGAATTGCTTGCCTTCTCAGCGACGGAGGAGGGAAAGAACTGAAGAATTTGGAACTCAAAATTTTTAAGAACGAATGTTAAAAAATGTTTTTACATTTAATTGGGGGAAATATTTTTAAAAACTATTTTCATAATAAACCTGTTATTTATGTTAACTTTTATCAATCTATTTGTGTTTATTATTATTTTCAATAAATAAATTTACATTTTTTATCAGTTTTCATTTCTAATATAGTAAACATTGATGGATAGAAAACATGGAAACCTAAGTTTTTTGAGTTCCTCAGTACTTGTTAAGAATATAAAGGTTTTCTGAGATAAAAAAATAATATCTGAACTGAACCATGCTGTTGTTTTCATGTGCTGTGTAAGGCAGTGATAACCACTAATTGTCTCTAGCTTACACTAAGACACTTGAATAATTCTTAAGTTTACTTGTGAAGCTTATTGGTGAAAAGGACTATTGGCCTAATGAGATTTTAGAACTGACAACTCACATTTGGTCTAGATGAAAGGTATTCTTTCATCAGTAACAGTCAGGATGATGGGGTTGGACATTTCATTGTTCTGAATCACATGTATTAATTTCCTCTCCTCAACTAGATTATAAGCTCACTGAAGTATGGAACCATACCTAATACTTAGACTCACTAAAGTTCCATGAGGCGAGAAGAGCATCCACAAAAAAATTGTCACTCATCTGACAGATATTTATTGAGCCTCTGAAAAAAACAAGGCAGGGCATTAGTGCAATGTGGGATACAAAAATGATAAAAAAAAATATATGGTTTCATTTTCTACCATTTAATGCAAGCAATAAATTGCACTTGTTTTAGAAAAGAGGAGGCATTACAGCAATTGCTTATTTAAATGTCAGATTAGAAGTAAAGGGTACTTGATATACTCACTGGACCCTGAGCAGGTGACTGCCATCTTGTGGTAAAGTGATTTAGGGAGCTTAGAGTGCCTTCCTAATAGGCCCCAAAGTCTGTGGACTCAGACTGGGACTCTTTCCCAGATATTTGCCGTGGTAGTAAAATATTTGTACGTTGGTTTCCAATTACAGGAGTAGTCATTCCTTTCATATTTTGTTTTCCAATCTTACATGTTCTGACAAGGAGAACATTACCATATGATTTTAAAAGCCACTTTAGTATATTACTCTTTCTTTAAAAAAAAAATCCCACAAATACTATGTGAAGTAAAAACCACTGTGAGTAATGGAAACCAAAGCATTAGTTTAGGAAAAGCACCTTACTCATTAAAAAAAAATCAATTTTCCTAAATTAAAAGAAAATCATTTTGATTAGAGCAATGTCCAAAAGGGAAAAAGGCTGCTCCAAGAACAAATGAAGTTTCCATTAGTGACAGTCTTCAGGTGAAGGGAGACCACTTATTGACTGTGCTGGAGAAGATATTCCTGAGGTTTTTAAAGTGTATCAGTCCCTTATAAATGTGATTTTGTTACATTGGTCACCACTGTTTTAAAGTACTCCTGGTCATTGAGGACATTAGGTTGGGTTTTCATCCTTTCAATTAGTAAATGTCTCAGCCTTATCTTAGAAAATTTATCTTCTCTTTTCAGGGAGACCATATTCAATATTCACTTTAAGTTCCATCATGATTTTTCCAAACTTAAACTTTTATTTGATAGACTGTGAATATTACTCAGCTTTAAAAATACATAAATCATATTGACTTAAGAGCTTTAAAAATACATTAGATATTGCGTTATTAAAGTTAACTGAATAAATGTGGGGAAAAAACTGATTTAAGGGGATGAATATCAACACATTATAGTCTTTTTCATGAGTTTGAAGTAGTTCCTTTTTTTTAAGCTGAAGGGAGCCTTGCTACTTTACTAACACATTTATGCAACTTGTACTTAAAAATCTGATAGAATGGTTATGTATTGGGCTGATAAACTCTCCATAAAGTAGAGGAACCCCCAAAGTCAGTCCTGTTTGAAACCATCAAAATGGTCTTAACATCCACATTGGGCTTTGATCTCCAACATACGGAAAACCACCATGATTCACTATCAGATCTCACCACCAGAAACCAGGAAACAGGAATATGTACTAAAGAATTTATGTTGCTTAACTAAGCATTGGGTAGATGGAAGAGGGATGACATGTCCCATGGGGGAAGGAGGAGGCAAGATGTATCTAATCACAAGTCTTTTGTTTCTGTTTTATTTTCTTGTCCCTAGTGCAATTCCAAGGCCACACAACAGATCAGCCGCCATATAAGACATTGTGGCAGGTATACTCTGGCTGAGGCTGCTGTAGCTTCTCCTTTGGGCTCTAGGGATACTCTGGAGGGTTGAGGGTTTCTGTCCTCCAGAGCAATTGACTTGAGCCCCCACCAGTTGTTTCCCACACCCACTCCCCCACCTTCCCCTGCACCACAAACATTAAATAGCTAGCACTCTAGTTTCATTTAACCCAGTCACCTTGATTCTGTCTTGCCACTGGACTATGATGACACTGGAGGAGAGAGTAAGGTGGATGACTTTGTGCAACTCTGCATCACTTAAATCCAATTTATGCATGAATCAAAAGATGTCATTCTAGCATAGTGATGCCATTCTGGTCCTCTTCAATAACGAAGGACAACAAACATTTCATTTAACTAATGAAAACCAACTAGCTTTTTTTTTCTTTTTGGAGGGCAATTGGGGTTAAGTGACTTGCCCAAGGCCATATGGCTAGTTTTTGTGTTAAGTGTCTGAGGTCAAATTTGAACTCAGATCCTCCTGACTCCAGGGCTGGTGCTCTATTTACTGCACCACCTAGCCACCCTGCAACTAGCTTTTTCAAAGGGATATTTCCTTCAAATATATAACAATAACAAAAGAGCAAACATTTCCCCCTAATACTTTGGGAGCATGTTATGCATTCCTTCACCTCAGTCTCTGAGAAGTGTGCTTACTTTTAGCATTGCTTCCACATAGCATTAGTTCCACCTGTTCCTATCTTTTGACCATTTGTCAACCTGGGAATATCTAATATTATAAATATGAATCCATTTTTAGATATTTTAAGTATAAGATCTTCATAAGTAAAGCTCTCAAAGATTTTGTTGCCAAGATTTTTCCCCATTTATTTCTCTTCTAATTTTAACTTAATTGATTTTGTTTATACAGAAATTTCTTAACTTTTTCTCCTAATTTATTTATTTTTAGTTTAAAAAAAGCTTTTTAAAAGCAAAAGTGTCCATTTGGTCTTCTATGATCTGTCTCTCTATCCATTATTTGGTGATGAATTCTTCCCCTATCCATAGATCTGAAAGGTATTTACTTCCTTGTTCCTCTGATTTGCTTATGATGTCACTCTTCATGTTTAGTCATATTTTAATTTGGAATTAATCTTGTTTTATAGCTTAAAGTATTGGAGTAAACTAAAAAACATCAGCCTACTTCCTACTTTTCCCAACAGTTTTTGTAGAACACTGCATCACGACGCCAGAAACTATGGTCTTTGGTTTTGTGGAACACTATACTACTGTGTTTATTTGCTTCTGTGTACCTAATGTGTTCCAGTGATCTATCCCTCTATTTTTTAACCAGTACAAAACTGTTTTGGTATTTACTGCTTAGTAGTATAGCTTGAGATCTGATGCAGCTAGGTTTTCTTCTTTCCCACTTCCCACCGCCATCTTTTTTTCTTGAGATTCCTGACCTTTCATTCCTCTATATGAATTTCATGTTTTTTCTGGGTCTCACAATGCATAGGGGGAATGGTCTGAATGAAAAGTGACAGCACTAAACATTGATGACAAGTAACAAAACTTTATTGCCATTCATAACAGGGGGGAGGAGAATAGATGTCTTAGGGAACAGAATTAGAGTGCAGCCTCCATTGATCAGCCTTAGTCTTTGAGCAGCAAATGTTGAGGCAGATTTGAATGCTTATTTTCACTCCTGTTGAAGACCCAAAGGCCTTCAAGCAAGGGTGTGCTGGAACCAGCACATCTTGGTAGATGAGAGATAACTGTTAAATTTCAGTGTAAAGATTTATACCTTAGAAATCAGCAAATGCTACATGTCATGACTTAATTTGTTTGGTTGATTATCTAGAATAGAGAGGGGAAACTGCAACCTCAAAGTCATTGGGATTTGTTCTGTGAAGTTTGGATTCAGTCAAAGGGCCACACTTGAGGACCTAGAGGGCCACATTTGGCCTCAAGGTTGCAGGTTCCCCACCCCTGATCTAGAGTCAGCAAACTATGGCCCAAAAACCAAGTCCAGACAACTACCTGTTTTATTCTGTTTAAAATTGTAAAGACAAACCTTAGCTTGTATTCATATAGAAACGTGCTGTGGGCTGAATTTGACACACATTACAGTTCTCTGACCCATGGTTTAGACTTAAGAAAGTGGTGGAGAAAATATTAATGCAAATTGAACATAAAAGTATGTCATCCATTTTTAGACAGCCAGTTACTAAACATTACACCACAGCCATCAGGGCTTAAACTTTATTATACAGTTTTAGATAAAAACCAAAATGGTACTAAAAAGAGCTGCTGCATCATCCATGGAACAAGATAGTTGGATAATCAAGACAAATGAAAAAAGAGTATTTTCTGAATTACATAATAAGTAAAGAAGAACGATTCAAGAAACTTAACCCTGTGTCATATAAGCAAGAAGTCTAGAAGTGAAGGGATGACAGTACACATAGCCTATTTGTGAATTTATAACCTAACCTTAGTATACATGTATACTGGGGGACTGAGATCATACTAGTCAAACTGGTAGTTTGGGAAGTTCAATCTGAATGGCACTTAATAAGGAAATTAATTTAGGCAGTATTGTCATTTTTATTATATTGGCATGTCCCACCCATGAACAATTAATATTTACTCAATTATTTAGGTCTGTGTTAATATCTGTATAAAGTGCCTTGTAGCTGTGTTTATATAGTTCCTTATTGTGTCTTGGTAATTAAACTCCAAAATATTATATATGTCATACAGTTATTTTGTAGTTATTGGACTCCAATGGAGTCTATTTCTTTTTACTGAGTATTTTTGGGGGAGTGTCAATACATAGAAATACTATACATGATGCTTTATGATGGATTTATTTTATATCCTGCAACTTTGCTGACTCTGTTTTCTTTTTTGGTCCATTCTAATGTTAGAGAGTTCAATTCCTTAGTAAGATTTGCCACCATCTGTTCAAAAGTATTAATTTTTCTTGCCATTGTTTGCTCTCTAGCTATTTTGCACCATTCGTTTAATTTATTCCAGGGATTTCTTTTTCTGTCTGCATTTTGTCACTTTTTTTCCTTTACACATTGGCTTCTCTTGTTCTACAAATGCACCAAAAGAACAATGATTAAAAACTATAATTTCAAATAAAATATCTATAATTTCCTCTATCCAGTCCAGTACTACAGAAATAGACTGCTAGAAGTCTGCAAAGTCCCTGAGGAGAGAAAAACTTGGGTTTGTGCTTTGAGCATCACTTTATCATTGGTGTCTTTGTTTGCTTGTTTACTCATTCTTCCAGATTTACTTTGTGTTAAGGATAGGTTCTGCACACTTCTGTAGGCAATATTGGGAACTTTTATGGTCCTATTTGTTTTCTCTGGGGTCCTGCCTCTATATTCTCTGGTTTTTGAGTATTTGTGTTTCTCAAAGATCATAAGGGTGACTCAAGTCAGGGAACTGAAAACTTTCAGTCTTCCCTAAATAGTCTGATCAATTGTATAATCTTAGTTTTTCAGTCTCTAGTCTTCAATTTGGGTCTAAACAACACAACTGAAGACTTGCTCCTCAGTGGAGTTCTAGTAGACAAATATCTGAAGGACTCTGCAAGGTCCCAATGATAGAGCTCTTGGTCAGTTCTTGGTCTGCATCACCAGCCCTGGTTTTTTACCCCTGGGCAAAGGGTGATATCCCATTCCAGCAATCAGAATGATAATGTTGCCTGCAGCCTCATAGCTAGCCCTATCAATTCTTACTCTTAGATTCGAAATATAGAGGTGGTGAATAAACCATGTTCCATAATTTTTGTCCTGGTCATGTCTTTGGGGCCAATTCATGATCTTGGGTTAGAAAGATGACCCACTGTGGTTTCCCTTAGATTTCCTCATTACTTCTTTGTCTACTGCTTTCCTCAGACCATTATTGGAGCAGTTGTGGAGATCAGCTGGGCTGTACGGCTTCCTTCGATCTCACCATCTTTGTTGATCTCCACATTCTTAGATATTTTTAAAGACTGGGTCTTCCTATGTCACCTGAAATTCAAGTACTACACACATGCCCAGTCCCACTCTGATCAGCACAGTAGTTTTGACCTGCTCTGTTTCTGACCAGGCAAGGTTCACCCTTCCTTAGGCAGTCCAGTAGCCCATTATTCCCAGGGGATGACTATATTAATGTCAAACTTAGTATAGACACAAAACTAGCTTAGTACATTGCAGCTCAAAACTCCAGTGCTCAAGAGATCCTCTAGCTTCTTCCTCCAATAGCAGGGATTATAGAAAAAGTAACATTATGTATGCCTAGTCCTCCTTGTATTTTAAGATATGCTCCAGAAATCTCAATCCAATTTTCAGATGTGATTTTAGCTGGCTGATCAATTCCTAAATATTTTTTTTTTCATCTACAACTGTTATCTTTAATGGGCAGCAATGACTAAAACATTACCTGTACCACACTGATTTCTTGCCCAAGAGTATAATTTGTGCCCATATGAATCAGCAGAAATACAGAGTAATCATACATTTTGATTCATTATGGGAGGTTCTATGTTATGTCTTGGATGCATGCCCTGGGAAACTAACCAATTCCTATCATTGTTATCAAGTCAATGGATGGCTGTGTTGGTACCATGGTCAGGGTAGTGACTGACTACCATTTCTCTTCTCTTCTGAAACACATTTCATAATTTTTCATGTGATAGGTTCTGTGACTATACTTCATAATTCCTTGAAGACAAACTTTTTCTCCCTTCTCTGAGCATCTAGCTTCTTTCTCTTGAAGAATAGTCTGTATAAATATATGTATATATGAATACATGTGTATATATGTATATATAAACACACATGTACATCATATATATGCATATATATGTCTGTATGTATTTATATGTACCTCTAAGTGCATTTAGCTTCTTTCTCTTAAGGAAAAATCTCATTTTTTTAACCGCCAAGTACAAAGTTTCCCTTTTATTTTCCTTCCTCTTCTGTGTGACATTTTTCTTCTCTTCAACTTCTCGGCAAGGGCCAAGTTTCCCTTCTACCACATCAGATCTTATTTTTCCCAGTTGAATCCTTGCTTCCATTTTTTTTCCAAGAAGAACTGTTAATGGATCCTGATAACTGGATTGTGGCAAGGCATCCCTTGAGCCACTAATCCTTCTCTTGTAGGAGGGAGAGCAGCCTCTAACTTAGAACATAGAATTACTTGACTATGACAGAAATACAAATGTCTCGCACTCAACGAAAGTCATTGCAAAATTAACTTCTCTTTCCATACTGGCTGAGATTCTCAGCATTTAAAAAAAAGTCACTGTGGTATTCACACTTCACCTTTTAATTACCTTTCAACCTTTTTTTTCACTTCAAAAACTTGGCAGCCATAGGCAATTTGACTAGCCTTCTCTTACTGATTTTAGAAATACTCTACTTTGTTCCTTTTTCACCCTATTCTCTTACTTATTTCATCAGTTTTATTTACAAACTAAACCAATTTATCTTACTTTTTCCTATTTAACTTTCTTTTCCAACTGTCTCCTTCTTCTTGAGCTCTTCTCTTCTATAAATTAATCTTTAATCCTGCTCTTTTTCCTTCAGCCCTCTCTCAAAGAAGCACAAAGCCAGAAGCAGAGCAGTAACTTGGAAATTGTGATCTCCAATTTTTTCAGTTTTCTCCCCAAATCCAACTTCATGAATTCTCCCAAAGTCTAAACTCTTCCAAAGCAATTATAACATTTTCTTCTTTTTTTTTCAGCCCATGTCCTTATCTTCTTTGGTTGAATTTTTAACAATGTTTGCATACTTAAGATTAAATAATAGGAAATAATTTAATCAGTTCTGTATAGTGAGTGCTAGACCTGATTCTTTCTGAAGAAAATAACCTGGTTAGTAAGAACTTTGGCAAAAGACTAGCATTTAAATTCCATCATATCAGTGCTATTTAACAATCTGAAAGCTATATGCCATATGTAATGAGATTCATTTTATCCAATTGTAGTTTTATATAACATTATAATGTGCAGGAGACTTATAATCACATTTTATATGCCTACCTCATATTTAAAAATTTTGCAATATTCACAATTCAAGTTTATTTAGTGATTAATTATACCATTTGTGAACTCTCGATGGTCTTCACATTTTCTGGTCTTTCTCTATCTTTTGACCATTTTATTTCCTTATCATGTCTATTATAAACAGGATAAAAGAAGGAAAAGAAGTCAAAATCAAAGGATCTCGTTTTGCTGGTATTACTTGGGTGGACAGTGGTATGAAGGATAGTATCAGAAAGATGTATAATTGAAAATGAAAGTGAAGTAGTGATACATTGAGAGTGACCGATAACAGAAATAGCCTACTTACTTCACTTCTATCCACATAATGTAAACAATAGAAGAAGGTCTCCAAACATGTTGAGTAGATTCTTGTAGAAGCAATAAGGTGGAGTAGTGGATAGAGTTTTAGGTATGGCTTCAGGAAGATGTGAGTTTAAATCTGGCCTTAGACATTTACCAGCTCTGTGAACCTGGGAAAGTAGCCTCTGCCTGTTTCAGTTTCCCTAACTGTAAAATACGGATAGTAAAAGACTTGTTATGTAGATCAAATGAAGTAATATTTGTAAAGCACTTAGCATAGCGTCTTGCACATAGGAAGCACTCAACAAATGCTTTTCTCCTTCTCTTTTCCTGTGAGAGGAAGTTGTGTGGAATTAATCAATAAAAACCAAGTTCCAACCAGGCGCCAATCTCTGTGCTAAGTTGTAATTAGATGGCATGGATGAATTGTATAGTCTGTACTGTCAGAAGGTAATAGAAATAATGATAATGTTAGCTAACTTTTATAATCATGCTTTAAGTGTTTCATATAAGTTACTTTATTTGATGCTCACATTAAACATTACAGATCTACAGAAATATTGATTCCAATTAAAGTTCTGGGGACCAGGTTTGGTAAGTGATGAGGCTGACCTCCTGATGAAAATGAGTTCTGGTGGAGATCTGTTGCTACCATTTATGTAGCTTAACTTTACCACAGATCCCTGAAAACTGACTCTGATCATTCAAGGCAGTAGTATACAAGTTCCATTTACCAACAGGACATGTGACCAGAATGTATATAGCTCACTCAGATTCTTGTTCTTAATTCATTGATATCAAATTGACCTAATATACAAAGCATCCACTTAGACCATAAAGAAGCAACTGGTAAAAGGTAATGTTTAAGGCAGCCCTCTCCCCCTTGCAAAAATTTTCCTTTATGAGTTAAGAAAAAATCTTGCCTCTTCTTACAAGCACTCTCCTCCAAAAGGCTATTGCTACTGTTTTTCATATTATTCACTCATCGAGTTAATGAATGGCAGTTACAAATAGTGTTTCTATTGCAATGTACAGATGTTGATAGTTTCCATGATTTTCTTGGATTAAATAGAAGTTTTTCATATTGAAAATATTCATTTCAGATGTAAGAGGAGAACTCAAGTTTCCAATTTTTCAAATATACAGTGTTCCATTTTAAAAGTTTACTTCAAGAGATTGTCTTCCTTGGCAATGATAGGAAGCAGATGTTACATAATGGAGCCAAGAGGGATATTGAATGATCATGGAGAGTTAGGAAGAGAAACAAGAATGTATAGCAGGTCAAAGAGAGGGGTGGAATTCTTATTGGAATTTACGAAAAGCTTACATTGTGGGGTGAGAAAGAAATAAGAGGGGAAATGGTGAAAGATGGTAGGGTTGAAAGGTTTCAAGTAATCCTAATATGAAAAAAAATTGTGGAATTGCCTAGATTTCTTAATTTTAACTAATCTTATTTCAAATTAAACCTGATTTTATGTAATTTACATAGCATTATTGCATCTGTTATGCTAAGAGAAAACCAACACAAATTACAGGTGAGTTCCTAGGTGAATATTTGAAGAACATCTGGATATTCCATTTAGTGTCAATGTTATATGAAAATCTTTATATGTTACATAATAACTAAGAATGTCTCTTAAAACTAAAAACAAATATTATCTTGATATATACTGTGGATAAACCAACTACTTTCATCCATTTTGAAGCAGACTGCTAAATGTTTTTAGGTTGGTAAAAATTTCTGTTAGAGTCTGATTAATGTATAAATTTGGGAAACTGTGCTCATTCTGCAGTGTTGTTTCATAATATTAATGATATGACAATATGTTCATTCTCTGTGCTGCAAATTTCTGATGTATTATTGGCCTGCGGTATTGACATTGGTGTTAAAGAGTAGATCAGCAAAACACAAGTCTTTGCACACATAACCACACTGGAAAAACTTTTCATTTGCATATATATTAGCAAATATTTTATATCTACATATGTAGTTACATATACATTTACAAATGTATTTGCACTTGTCATTCAAGGATAAGCCTAGCTAATTTCAGCACAGTACATCACCAAAAGGTTAGCTATCACCAGGAGATGAATTCTTTAACAAAGCAACTAATGAAATTGTTGATATTTATATTTTTCTACAATGTCCATAATTTTTATTTTGTTGATAGTTATCTTAATATTTAGCAGTCTCAAGCAGGAATTTATGAAACTAGTACTGGATGCAAACACTTGTGTTGTTGTTATTGTTATTTCTTAGACATTTTCCTAATAAATGGGATCTCTCTAGGGGAGGCTAGGTGGTGCAATGAGTAAGAGCGCTGGCCCTGGAGTCAGGAGGACCTGGGATCGGTTCACGCCTCAGATACCTAACACCTACACAAGAAAAACTGGCTGTGTAACTGTGGGCAAGTTACTTAACCCCAATTGCTTAAAAAAAAATAAATGGAATCTCTCATGGGGCAGTTGTTTTTTATGGCACCACTGGCATTAAACCAGTTCAAACTTTATTGTTTATTGGAAATCTGTGGGATTTCCTATCATTGGGATTTTATAGCTAAGAATATGTTTTGGTAGCTCTTCAGTAATACATTACCTTGCCTTTATATTTGCATTTCATATACTGAACTTTGTGAGCTATATGAACCAAGTCACTATGGATGTTAATGATTTATACCTTCTAAGAATAAGGGTTTTGCATGCCTGGTCTACAGCTTTCCTTCAAAAAAGGAAAGTTAAAAATTATTCAAATGAATGAATAAAAAAAATGAAAAGCACTTACTATGTGTCAAGAAGCAGGACATTTAAAAATGCCCAAAATCAAAGGCAACCCCTGCTCTCAAGAAGCTTATATTCTATTGGAAAACCAGCACAAATAGAGGGGCAGAGGCCAGGATAGGATGTGACTTTTCAGAAGTGGAGCCTTGAAAGGAGGAGATTGACACACCCTTTGGACTAGAAGTAGCATTATTGATTTACTGATGGTCAAAACTGGAAAAGGAGAAGTAGAGATCAGATGGTGAAGTGTACCAAGGCTGGAAACTGTGTAGAAGCAGGAAGTTATTTAAGGCACTCCATCAGGACTCCAGGGTCCAGGGCTGATCTTAGGACGTGAGGAGTTAAACGTTCAGGAAGCGAGAGGTTACCTCAGGGCATTGTGTCCTGGGGTGGCAAGGTAACTGGTGAGAAGGTGACTGGGTTGAAGAATATGAGACAAAGTTAAAAAGTTGATGATAAAGTACATTTCTACAAGCATTTATCACATGGTTGTTCTAAGATAGTTTCAAAGGCAGCAGATATATAAAAACAGTTATATTCACAAAGTATGCTGTTTTGTTGAAAGAATTTAAAAGAAGAATATATCCATATATATGTATGTATAATGCTGTAAACTTTAAAACACTATATAAACGTTGGCTATAAGTATATTGGTCTCTTTATTAGCATTACCAGCTTCCATGTAATTTGTATACTTTGTGAATCTTTTCTGCCAAAAGGTTCAAAGTACTTCATAAACTGAGGCATATCTCTGTATTCTTTTGCAGTTAACCTATCTATGCCCTGTTTTTGTTTTTCAATATTCCGTCATGAATTTAAACAGAAAGCTCTAATTTACATAAAAGTTAGGTGCAGAAAGGTATGGAATCTAGCTTCTGTGCTCACAGAACCATTATTTCCTACTGAATACTTCTGAAAAGAGGAAAATCTTTTTAAAAGATTGCAGGGAAAATTCCAATATATAAAATGATTTGACTTCCCTTGTAGGACTGATGGAATTTTATTTTTAAACTCTTTTATCTAATGGCCCTCCCCTCCAAAGAAAAGATTATTTAGAGAACATTTCATTTCTATTACAAGAATAAATTCACATAAATGCATACCCCTTGTATAACATGGACTTGGTGTGAATGTAGAATCATTACTTCTGACAAGATGATGTCTATTTTAAATGTTGCTACTAGCCCAGAACCTGGCAGGCTAAGGGTTTTTGTCTTGAGGTGGTCGTTGTTGAATCAACTACAGTCAAACTGTTTCTGGAGGAATGCAAAGCATTTTTCTCCCTCTTTATTGTGTGGATGTACTAGTGATATCATTTTTGATCATACACGAAGGTGTTTTACTGACCATCCCAAAGTAAATGCAAACAAGCACATTCCCTATCCCTTCAGAACACACTGTAAATCTTCATAACTCCACAGCCAAATGGTAAACCACAGGACCACATGACTTAATTCCCCTGAGACAGTGAATGTTATTCCTGTCAGACGTCTCTTCCCTCATTCATCAGTTAGAGCCTTTCATCTCCTTTTAAAGTCATGACCTTTGGAGTAGGGGTGAAATTACACCTGTCAGGAATAAATGTTCCCAGTACTCCATCATTCTGTCAGTTCACAAAAGAAATTAAAAGGAGCCATGTCTTTCTTCACATACAGTAAAAAACACTCTTTTTTCTCTTTGTGTTACACTTAAGGACCTTCTAATTAAATACTACGCAAAGGAGGTAAAATAAAAAAGAACCCTTGTCAGGACTGAGAAAGAGGGCGAGAATGGTAGACCTGTGCCTGTCTATTCATCTCCTGGGGATTACATCTTTACATACCTGCCTTTCTTTGAATATAGCACATTCAAGAGCTCTATTAAAACTATTCTTGAGAAACTACAACTTGATTTGTCATTTTATTTATCAACAATGGCAATCTAAATGTGCTCCTTAGCACACTTATTCTGCTGTTGTTGGCTTTTTTAAAGGTTACACTCTGATAAGTTTATGGTTTCTAGCAACACTGCATAACAGGTGCACCTGAATAGTTCCCACTTCATTTAGAAAGAGAACAAAGTTAATGTTTTAGCAGATTCATGCCACACCTGGCTTGGGATCTCAAGAGGAAGTCAGGGTTCAAACTAGAATTGCATTGCATAGTTAGCTTAACATTTTAATTCTGTTCAACTAACCTTCCTGAGAGCTTTTGAGGAAAAAAAAAGTTGTAGTCTCTCCCACTTAACTTGTCCATTAAGCTTAAGAATAGAGGCAAACTTAAAAAAATCAATAAATATGCTGAATCATCAATCCAATTAATATTGAATTGTACCTTGACTCAAAGAGTAAAACTCACCGAGCTTCTTTAGAAGTCACATGGATATTTTTGTGACTACAGAATGAATACATTTTAGTATACCTGAGGACATCCTAGTGCATCTGAGTCTGAGAGACAGAGAGGGGTATACATATTCAGCAGTTTACTGTCAAGTCATGCTAGACAAATCAATGTTTTGCACACCTCACCTATAATTGATCATAGGTCAAAGTCTAAAATCTTTTCATACCTTTCAAAGAGCCACAGCTCATAAAGCCATTTTTAGACAGGTGATGAGGCCAAGAAGGCAAGAAGAAAACAGTCACAGAATGTTAGAGTTAGAAGTGATCTCAGACCATCTATTCCAACCCATTTCCTCGAAAGGCCACCAATGAGGGGGAGGCCAAGGCAACTTCCATTTTTCGACAACTTTATTAATAAATAGTTTCTGACACTGTCTAAATGTGGTGCTTTATAATTTCCAACTATACCTTCTGGTTGTATATCTGTGGCCAAATAAAAGGTCTAATATTTTTCTCTGATAACCTTTCAAATTCTCAAAAACAACTATTGTGACTCCCAAACTTTAGCACTCCACAGTAAATAATAAGAAAGAGGATGAGGTGATAATGGTGATGATGATAAATGACTGAATGACTTATCAACAATGGTAGAAGAATCAATGATATCACAGTAAAAGAATACTAACTAGGGTGATACAGAATAGGGATTCTGTCTAGTAACTATAAAAGCTTAGCAGAAACAATGAGATAGCAGCCATTCGGGCTCTGGTAGCTCCACTGATTAGGGTAGTTCCTCCTGAGATCCCAAGCCCAGTGTGTCATGGATCTGCTAAAACATTAACTTCGTTCTCTGTGTAAATGAAGTGGGAACTACTCAGAGGCACCTGAGGGAGACACTTGAAGTTCATTATGGTTTAGCCTACCCCCCCCCAAACAATCATCTCTTCTAAATAGAACAATGTGTACCTTTCCAATTAAAGAGGGAATCAATCCAAAATGTCTTAATCACTTCATGTTTGTGGTTCAAGCTTTGTGACTCCAATGCCTAGAATAATGCTTGGTCAGAGCAGACATTTAATAAATGCTTGCTAATTCCCTGAAGGATCATCTTCACTAATCTCCACTGTACCTGCCTTTACATTTAAGTCAGGAAACAGCAAATCCAAGTGTTTTCTCCACCATATTTATCATATTCTTCCATTCTCTTTGTTCTAGGTCACCACTGTATTTGGGCTTCTTATCACTTTTTGGCCTCCTAATTTTTCCTACCTCATCCCCATTCTGTCTCCTTTTACTCTCCCATCCACCCCCACATTGGTCAAAGAAAAGGAAGCTCTTATAAAAACATGCATAGTCAAACAAAAACCAGTTCCCTCACTGGACATGTACAAAAATTTATATCTTATTCTGTATCTTGAGTACAGTACCTCATTGTGAAGAGGTGAGTAGTAGACTTTGTCATCATTCTTTTTGAAGCATAGTTTGCTATTGCATTGGTAAAAATTTTTTAGTCTTTCAAAGTTTTTTTTTTAATTTCATTATTTTATATTTATATTATGTGTTTTTTCCCTGAGTTCTGCTCACTTTGCACAAGTTTATATAAGTCTTTCCAGGTTTCACTGAAACAATCCATTTTGTCATTTCTTATGACAATAATATTCTATTACATTTATATAATGCAATTTGTTTCACCATTTCCCAGTAGATGGGAACCCTTAGTTTACATTTCTTTGGTACTACAAAAAGACGTACTATAAATACTTTTCTATACATGAGTTATCTTTCTTTGATCTCTTCTGGGTACGGGACTGATGGTAGTAGTGAGTCAAAAGGCATGTGATGTTGGGGGCTGGGAGTGGAAATGGCATAATTCCAAGTTGTCATCCAGAATGGCTAGGCCAAATCTTAGCCCTACCAGGACTGTATTAATATGCCTATTTTCCCTACCCCCACCAACAGATGTCATTTTCTTCTTTTTTTTAATCTTTACCAATCTAATTTCTTTGCTCAAAGTTATTCCGCTCCTCATTGCTGTTAAAGTCAGGAAATGTAGTTTAACTGAAGCATTGTGAGAGGAGGGGACACCATCTTTGCCCCCAGCTGGCAACCTCTCTCCTCTAACCCTCTCTAACAGGTGGGCCAGACCTCAGATCAAAGCAAGCTACACGAACTGTAAGTAGTCAGTATCTATATATTTAGACAACCCATATATACATAATTTATTATATCAACACACAGTGGTCTTACATCTATAACCCTTGCTTCCTGATCTTATGCCTAAAGTTGGTTGCCATAGGAGTGTTAGATTCTGGAAATGGCGAATAGTAAATAGACTCTGTCCTAGGGCTCATCACTCAATGAGGTCTTTTTAAACTTAGCCATTGTAGGCTTCTGGGAAAAAAAGAAGCCAGAAGATTCTCTATCTTACACCATATGGAAGAAAGTACTTTGGGTAGGTTTGGCATACCTCCTACCCTGCTCCCCTCTTTTGGGACCTGGGCAGATTGTTGTTGTAGGATCCAAACTAACTGGACATCAGCTACCAGTTCCATGCTGTTATCTGTTAGATTAGGGAGGAAAGAGAAGTAAGGGGAAACAGAATTCTGCTTCCTATCCCCTACCACTGTGACCAATGCTTGTTTATGTTAATATTCCCTTCCTCATACTTCAATTGAGTCTACCTCTCACATTATTTAGTGTATCCCTGTGTTAACTGTAAACAAAATTTTGGTGGCCTCCCACATATATTTTGTTGCCTAGGACTGTTAGACATTTATGAAGAAGTTTTAAGGCCTTTAATAAAAGATGATGGACATAGTTTCCCTGTTTCACCACCAGCTTAGAGGAAGGAACAGGCTTGAGGATTTCCTACATGTGAGAGAAATAATAATTGTATGCTCGAGGGAAATGCAAGTTTCCTATAAACAGAAAAATGTAGAAGAAAAAGTAACTTACATATGCCTGGCCTTAATGCAGATATGTACTTGAGGCAAATGAAATTCTGAACAGGACTAGGCTCACACAGAGATTACTGGGAAGCAGGGACCTGTCTCCCCTGAGAGGTCCTTCTTCATCCTTGATCCTCTGCCTTGAATACTGGTAATAAAAAGTAGAATACCTCTCATCCAACATGTCCACCACAGGGCATTTCTGTTCTGTGACTTTTCAAGAGGGATGTAATGGGATGTTAGCAGCCATCTACTATAGTAGCACTCCTCCACCTAAAAGGGGCATAATATTACACACTAACAGGAGAATCCATACATAATACATGCATGCATGTACTTTAGCTCCAAATTAGCTTATTCATATCTTTCCCTGCCTTTCCTCCCCACATAGACTTTTTGACATTTTATATCCCTGTATTTTCTTATATAAAAAAATCAAATTTTAGAGTCCTGTATTTAAGTTTACAAAATAGTAGCAACAATCATGCAATTATAGAATAGAATGTGTGGTTTGGCAGCAGTTCATGTGAAAGGATCCAGGAGATTGAAATGATCATAAGTTAATATAGAAGGAGTCCTGCTGTTGATGCTAGAAAGGCAAGTGAATTCTTGGGCTGTGGTAATTGAAGTGTAGTGAACAGAAGCCCCTATGCTCTGCAGTGGTCCAACCCACATCTAAAGCTACATTTCCAATTCTAGCATCACAACTGAAAAGGAATGTTGATAAATTAGAGCACACCCAGAGAAGGGTGACCAGGATCAATGGTTAAGAAAGAACAGTAAGAGAAAACTATCAAAGTTTAACTTGAAAAAGAAGAGATTTAGAGGGAATGAGTTAGTTGTACAATATTTGAAGGATTGTTATAAAGACAAAGACCACCCACCAATGGGGGAAAGTTACAAAAGGATGAGTTTTGAGCCCACCTAAGAAAGTTATCAAGTACAGTTGTCCAAAAGCATGATGAGACAATGGAGGCATTCGGGGTTTGGGGATTGCCTCTTACGGATGCTGCCATAGAAGGATTACTGTGCCAGGTGGGAGGCTGGACCAGATGAACTATCAATTCCCTCTGAATTATGAGACTTTATGATTCCATAATCCATTTTTTCCTAATATTTGTCTAATACTGTGGATATCTCACTTTAAATTCAGGATTTCAGTATCTGGAAATCAGTCATTATCATTCTAAATATATAAAGTTAGCTTAATCTAATTGGATTGTTATTAAAGAATTGGAACTTTGTACCCTTCATCCTCTACAAAGCAGTGTTTTTACTTGCCCTTTGTTCTCAAAGAAGACCATGACATCATGGAGGTAATGTCGTGACATGCAAGTGAATTGGATTTAAGTGAAGGAGGGCTGTGCAAAGTCAAAAGTCTTACACTCTGTATTATTACCATTAGTGTATAGTATAGTAAATGTATTCCTTATTTTTGTATAAAACAAAATATACAACTAGGCTAATATATAAAAACACTGCGTATAGTTTAAAATAACATTAAAAAGGATAGCATCATGAAATGTTATTCAAGGAGTGATATAAGACTGTTTTAGATATTATAAAAGCAGACTGATTTTTTCCCCTTGCTTTATTTTCTTTGCAGGTATATTTTGAGCCAGAAGGAAATACCATAGGCAAAAGGCTCACGCTTCAAACACATTTTTGACGACAGTCTTTTTTCTTTTTGTTAAAAAGCCACATAGAAAAATCAGTGATGGTACTCTTTAATGTCATTTCATACTGAATATGTAACTCAATATTCCACTTTTCCAGATTATATTTGGATTCAGATTTTAAAAGGACACTTCTTATATGTTTTAGGAAAAACAATTTTTTGCTAAAACTTTAGAACAAAACTTTTTTTTTTCATCTGTCAATTTTGGCAGCTTTTTGTCTTTAGAAAATAGATTACCATGTGCTTATTTATTTGGGGAGGAAACATATGCTAAATATGTCTTCACCGAGCATATTTCTTATTAAATCCAATGTCTTAAAAGAGAAAAAATGATATGATGAAATTTAAGTGTTATTGTGTGGTAGAGTGGAAAGAGAGTTGGATTGGGGGGGCAAGGAACTGGTTCAAATCTTATATCTTCCACTTACTTTCTGTATGACCTTTGGCAAATCACTTAATTTCATTGGAGCCATCACCTTACCTATAAAATAATGAAAAGGTTGGACTAGATGACTAAAAAGGAGTCTTACCTTATTTCAAAGAATTATTTAAAAAGCTGCTTAGATCTCTTAGAACCAGAGAGGAGAAATAAAAAGAGAATCTACCAGTGAGGTCCTGAAGGAAACTCCAAAATGAAAACACCAAGGAATGTCATAGACAAATTCAAGAGCTCCCAGGTCAAAGAAAAAATACTGGAAGGAAAGAGAAAACACCAAAAAAGTTTAAGTACCAATTAATCACAGTCAGGATAACACAAGATTTAGCACCTACCACTTTAAAGGAGTAGAAGTCCTGGAATATGATATTCCAAAAAGCAAAAAATTTAGGCTCTCAGCCAAGAATAATTTAACCAGAAAAACTGAGGGAGGAAATGACTTTTTAATGAAATAAAGGATTTCAAAGAATTCAAAAAATTCTTGGCTGAGAGCCTAAATCTTTTGCTTTTATTGAATGTGAACAATCATAATAGACCTCATTTGGGATGAAGTATTTGCTTTATAATGGGAGGAAGATAATACAATCATACCCTAAGAACCAAATTGTCATCAAGGGTCATGGAAGAAATCAAATAAAAGGAAAGTCCTGAGAATGAATTTTGTTATGATGTGATGATCTTAAAAGAAGAAAGGAAAGAGAGAGGAGAAAGGGAACAGCAGAAAATAAAGGGGAAGGAATGGGGCAAGACCTGTCATGTCACATAACTGTGGGGACAACAAGTAATGGTTTCTGTAAATGAAGGAGTTGGGGGATCAGATGTCACTGGAACTTTGCTTTGAAGTGATACAGAGTGAAATGGACAGAATTAAAACATAATGGATACCTTTTTATTTAAAAAATGAACACTTTTGATAAACTGAAGAACTCTGATCAACTATGATTTCTGAGGACAAATCTTCTAGAAATCTGTCTACCTTCTGACAAGAGAAGTGATGAATTAGATATGCAGAGTGAGACAGGCAAGAGGAAACCATTCGGATTTCTTGAGTAAGCGATTCATTTGGTTAGTGTTTTAGCTGTTTGAAGGATAGATTGAATAGGGGAGAAATTTAAAAGAGGAAGATTAATTAAGGGGCTATTTTAATAGTTCCAGTGATAGGTGATAATGGCCTGAATTAGGGGGGAGATTAGAGAGAATGGGAGATGTTGGGAGGTAGAAGCTATAGCGTTTGGAAATGGATTGCATATAGTTATTGGATTTGAATTTGAATGATCATTTCCAGATATTCATAATAACTAGGCCACTATTTGTTGTTGTTTGGTCATTTTTCAGTCCTGTCTGATTCTTTGTGACTCTGTTTGGGGTTTTCTTGGCAAAGTTACTGGAGTGGTTTGCCATTTTCTTCTCTAGCTCATTTTACAGGTGAGAAACTGAGGCAAACAGGATTAAGCTATTTGCCTACCATCACAGGTAGTAAGTATCCGAGGCCAGATTTGAACTCATGAAGATGAGGCTTTCTGATTCAAGTCCAGTGATCTATCCACTGTACCAACTAGCTGTCCTGTTTAATAATGTTTGAATAATCAAATATATCATAGGCAGGGAAGTAGTGACTTACTATGACTAGTTGGAATATTTTTAATCTTACCACTTTGGGAAACTATAAATGATTTTGAAACAAAATTTGCTATTGGTTTAAATAATTGAGGAAGGCAAA
Organism: Petaurus breviceps papuanus; assembly: GCF_028583685.1. NCBI lineage: Eukaryota > Metazoa > Chordata > Mammalia > Diprotodontia > Petauridae > Petaurus > Petaurus breviceps. The sequence goes on along the minus strand of NW_027185655.1, from coordinate 12,394,072 downwards.
AGAGAAGAGTTTTTATTTCCTATGTCCACAAAGAAAATCAACTTGCACTGTCAAATGGGATAACTAATTGAAGTAGACTGAATAAATGTTAGAAAATAGTTTGCAGGGGTAGCACGTCAAGGCCATATGTGGCCCTCTAGGTCCTTAAGTATCACCCTTTTACACTTAATTAAATAAATTATAATATAATAAATTAAAAAAAGGCTACACTTGAGGACCTAAAGGACCACAAAAGGTGTTGAGACCGCAGGTTCCCCATCCCTGGAAGGCATTGTATTTGCTAAAATGATTCCAAAATTGACATATCTGTAAAGAAATAACCTAAACAGCATCAGTAACATATGAGGCAATGAAGGGGTAGGAGGAAAAGTTCGTTCATTCACGTTGAGAGAGAGAAATTTTCTTTGGACTGGCCATATCAGATAATATGTTTGTACAAGAAAAAAAAAACAGATGGAAAAAAATTTTGCATGTCTAATGTGAAAGGAAAGCATATTTGTGCCTAATATATTGCAGAAACTAAGTATACCTCATTCTTTCAAAAATATTGCCTTCATTATGTGGCCAAAGTCAGCATGAATTTTGGTAATCTGCTATGTAAGTTCCGATCGTATAGGCTAAACCGGCCTACTGCATATTCTGACATTCTGCCTTTTAAAAACATTTTCTCTGTTTAGTATTCATGAGTTGCTATTTTCTTTTCCTCAGAAATTTGGTAACCTCTAGATTTTTTTGTTTTGTTTTGTGCACCAACTTCAACTGTGTGTCATCCAAGTTTCCAAATGCATGAGCAACAGCCTTCGTTGCTAAAGATACATCTAATGATTTGTTCGGGGGGCCTTATAAAAGTACTACTATAAATGTTTCAGAAATAAATTGCCCTTACAACCTAAACACTGGTATCGGCCTTAAAGGTGTTCTTGTAGAGTAGCCCAGTTCTGTTGTAAAAGGTCAAGACCATCAGCATCTCACTCTCTGCAAAATCCATAACAATCTTAAGACACAAGGGTGTGAGTCTGGGGCATGTGGTCCTCAGTGATGCATGTTAAAATCATGGAACCACAGTATTTTAGAGCTGCAAGGAATGTTCAAGATCACCAAGTTCAACAACTTTGTTATATAGATGAGGAAATTGAGGTCCAGGGCCAGGTTTTGGAATTTCACAGATTTGCTGATTGACTTTTGGACCCTCTTCTCTTTTCTCTCTGTATTCTTTCACTTGGTGATACACTCCCATGGGTTCACTTGTCATCTCCACGTTGATGATTCCCAGCTCTGGTCTGTCTTCTATGCAATAGTCCTGAATCACTAAATGCTTAATGGACCTTTTGGAGTGGAAGTCCCATAGACATCTTAAGTCATTTAAACTCTAACACCACACTGGCTTTAGTACTCTACATTACTCCATTTTTGGGGTCTGCTCTGATTTTCCTTAGTTAAGTTAACCTACCAAGACATTGACAAGATTTATATGACTATAACTATAAATATTCTGTAGAAATAAAGGGAGAAGGGGCAGCTAGGTGGCTCAGTGAATAGAACACTGGGCCTGAAGTCAGGAGGACCTGAGTTCAAATTCGGCCTCAGACACTTAACACAAAACTAGCCATGTGACCTTGGGCAAATCACTTAACCCCAACTGTCCTGCCTTCCTCCCTCCAAAACCCCCCAAAATAAAAATAATAAAAATAAAGGGAGAACAGATAATTGGTGGGGTATTCACTGCTCATGGTTTATAGGCATATAATAAAAATTACAATGCTACCATATTAATTTTATAGGTTTAGTGCAAGATTGATCAAATTATCTTGGAAATGTTTTCTAGAACTAGACAAAAATTAAAATTCATTTGAACTAAAATCTCAACAGTAATATACTTTGGTATATACTACACACATATTCCTTACACATAAATTTGGCATATAAGTCAGAGATAGCCAGAAAACGCAGAGGAAACTAGGTGGTACAGTGAATAGAGCGAGCTGGGTCTGGAGTCAGAAAGACCTGAGTTCAAAATCGGCCTCAGATGCTTATTTGCTGTGTGACACTGGGCAAGTGACTTAACCTCTCCTTGCCTTAGTTTCCTCATTTGAAAAATGGGGATAATAATAAAACCTATATCCTAGGGTTGTTATGAGGATCAAATGAGGTAATAATTGTGCTTAATAAATATTAGTTCTTATTATTTGCTATTATTCCTTTCCAGATGTATTCAGAAAAGTAGATCCAACAGTCCTAAGAATAGTGATTCTTATGCAACCTCTGCTGCCATCAGTGGGAAGGAAACTCCTCTGGAGAAGGGGTCAGTCATCTGCATCAACTGTGGACCAACTGACAAGGATAGGGAAAGGAAGGTACCCTCAGGGTGAGACAGAAAGTGCAACTACCAAGTGAGTCAAATAATGCCACCACTTTGTCTCCTGAACCCAGCCTTGGGAATGGCAATTCCTTCCTGACCACCAAGTCTTGTTCCATCCTGTGTCTCATAGCCATCACTGAGGAGAGAAATCGTTGAGGAGAAGACTCACCTTTCACACCACCACCACCTAACCATTGACCAATACCACCAATGGGTGGGTATGCTCAAGAACCCTGAGCATGGGAGTACTCTGCCCCCACTGGTCCTGCTTCCAGAACAGCCCCCAAAGCCATCATCCCAGGAAACAACTGCTGAGGAGGTGAGTTTTGGTAGTGATTTCAACAAGTGCCGCAACCTCTGAGTCCTTATTTACCCAGAAAATAGTTCTTAACACTAAAGACCTTGTCAGATAATTCAATCCCAGAAACAAATATGATTTTATCAGGTAAAATGGCATTAAAGAAAATCTACATTTGCATTGCCCTTTGCTTTACTGTTATGGCCTAAGAAAAAAGGTCTTTTCATCTGTCTACAGCTAAGACTTTCTTTATGGGGTCTCCCCCATTAGAATGAGTTCCTTGAGAGTGGAGTCTGTCCCTTCTTTTCTATTTCTACCCCAAGCATTTATCACAGTGCTGTGCATATAGCAATATCTTAATGAATGCTTTTAAAAAATTCATTTACTTAATTTGTTTGGCTATAATTATTTAATGCAAGGGGATGACTCTTGGGAGGAGCAAGAATGACATAAAAATAAAAGAGCATTTTGTACAAGGGGAGAAAACTGGTGTATGCATGTGATGGAAAAATAATTGTGTAGTAAGAAATGAGGAATATGAGAAATTCTGAGAAACATGAAAAAATTGTGTCTTCTGATGTAGAGCAAAATAAGCAGAACCAAGAGAACAAAATGCATGATGAATTCAACAAATGTAAATAAAAAGCTCTCTTTACTGAAGTCAGACCCTAAATAACCAAGAGAAAATGAAGGTCTCAGAGGACAGATAATAAAATATTTCTCCCATACCACAGTGGAGAGGCAAAGGCTAACTGGAACAGAAAGTTAAATTCATCATCACATTGGATATTTTTAAAAAATTATTACTCATTTTCTCAAGAGTGGATTCCAGGAGTAGAAGGAAGAGGGGACCCTACTGCCTTTAGGATCTTAGAAACTGGTCCTGACTGGTATACTTCCCATAAATAATTAGCCAATAGACTTGGTTAATTAGCAAAGGAATTAACTCAAATAGCATAGAAGAAACAATACAAAGCATTTCCCCTATCTCGACCCTCCCCCCACCAGATCCCCAAACCCATACATGCATTCAGAAAAGGCAGAGGGCATACTCTTCCAAAAATATACATAGAGTCTGGGGGTTAGAGTGGGAAGGGTGAGCATGAACTTACAATACAATGGTGGTGAGGGACATGTGACCAAAGCAGTAAGTTCATGACACTGGAAATGTAGGACCACTATGTCCTTTTCCTCTCAGAGAGTCTCACAATGTTCTCTGTGGATTAACTCCACTGCTCAGCTGGGCTGGCTCCTTGAAAGAAAAGCATCTCTGTTGGACAGATGGCTCAGCCCGGCTTGCCCCTCCTAGGGAGGGGTACTGGTGTCTTGCCTGGATGACCCAGTTTAGTGCTTGGGGGGGTCAAACTGGTCATTGGTGGCTACACTCTCTCCCTACCAAAACTGGCTGTGGGCTGGATTGGCCAGGTAGCTTGTGGTGTCCCTGGGCAGTGGCTCCCTCCAGTAACAGAGGGGGCATACTTCTTCTGAGCAGTGGCTGCCATGCTTGGTCGCAAAGATCACTCAGCTCCTGGACTCTTGTCAGGATGAGGCAACTCTGCTGAATGAGTCAGACTTCTGGATCCCCTGGGCTCTCTCTTGAATGGGCAGTTGTTGTTTTCCACCTTCAACTACTGGCTTTGCTGGGTGGTTTAGCTGGAGTATTACAATGTCCTCTCAGCTAGGGCAATGACCCTGAGCTTAGGCTTGGCAGAAGCCTCTTTATTTTGGCTCCCTCAGATCCACACCTCAGAGACTGTTTGTCACAAGAGTATAGACTCTCCTCTTTGGATCAAAATATACCTTCCTTTGGAGAGGACAGGTAGAGGTAGGGGCAACGAGCTGATTTACCCAACTAGCTGGGTCCTCATTCAGGCAGCTCAGACCACTCACAGGCTGTGTTTGTCCTTTATTCTCAAAGATGACCATGGCATCAGAGGTGATGACATGACTTGTAGTTGACTTTGATTTGAGTGAGGAACAGCCCTCCTGGCTTAGAGTGAATGTAAATTGTAGTTGTGTATCTTTTGGCCAGCAACCCTGAGGGTCTTCCCTTTCCAGTTTGATTTTTTAAAATTAAATAGACCATCCTTTGACTAATTTCTTTAAGAGGCCTATTCCTGAATGGGCCTTACCTCACTCAAAGTGAGAACCTGAAAAGACCTTACTTAGCCTAAAAGGGCCAGGGTCTCCCACTGCATCCTGGGCCATCTCCAGTCATCCTGATAAATATCTGGCCACTGGACCCAGATGGCTCTGGAGGACAAAGTGAGGTTGGTGACCTTGCACAGTACTACCTCACTCAAATCAAAATCAACTGTAAGTCATGCCATCATCTCCCTGATGTCATGGTTCTCTTCAAGAATGCAGGACAAACACAACAATCTGACTCGAAAGCCACTTCCCTTGGTAAGGTACTCCACCTTTCCTTAAAGTGATTGATTCTGATAGTTAATTCCATCTCTCATATTCCTTTAGGGATATTATATAAATGAGCGTCCATAGGGCAGTCAGTAGACTGGTACAGCCTTTTCCGTATGCAACTGAGCTATTCATAACTCAGATCCCTTCTAGGATGGGGAATGTCTAGTTTGTATTGAATAACTTCCTTTTCATATTTTGATGTCTGTCTTTTAACCCCTCCAGAACTTAGTCTTTGCTAAAGTCTCACAGGGGATCCCTTCTTACATAAAGGAAAAGAAAAAAATGTCAAAAATAATTTCAGTCAAATCGTTTCTTCAGACTCCTAATAGTCATTCCAATCAGATGAATCATATGGCATGGCCCTAATAAATATTTTCTCATTGATAACCATTGCTGAGCACACATAAGCATTAAGAATTGGTTATTATGAAACCCAATGAAGCAAAAATATTTAGGCTCTGTGTTATTTTTTTTACAAGCTGTTAAAGACATTTGTTGTTGGAGCTGTGTGTTATTTGTGGGGATAACTCTAATATTTCCTTTCCTTACATTCAGGTGGGAAGGGAATGCTTTTTTCTATTTCTTTGTATCCCTACTGTTTAATACAGTACCTGGAAAATAGTAGGCACTTAATAAATGCACATTGACTGAATGATTGACTTCTGTGTCTCCAATCTTCCCTTTCTGCTCCACTTCACACCATCAGAACCTATTTTCAGGCAAGAATATCTGATACGCTCATTCATCTTGGGTGCTTTGGTATTTGCATGGATCTGAGATATTAATGTTGCAGATATTCCTTAGACTAAGATAAATCTAATCCTTAGCACATCTTAGTGCGTGTGATTCTTGTCCATATTTTCCCATGGATCCTCCTCAAAATATTGATCTAAAAAACTGGATACTTTTCTGTTTATTTGTTAACTTCTGAGTTACTAAGGTATCAATTAAGTTGAATACATGTTGTCTCTTATTCTTACCACATGATCAGTCAACAACCTGTCTGGCTACACATAAATCACATAGACTGTAACATCCCATAAAGTCAACCAAAACTTAAACATAACAAGATATAAATGGCTGATGAGGCCTAATGTTACTTCTTCTCTCTTGCGTTTATGAATTTAATGGGGGTCAAATTCTTTAAGTCTTAAGGAATATTTCTCTATCAGTGTATTTTAGTTATCAATCATTCAGTGATCATTCCTGAAACATCTCCTACCTACCAAGCACTTGGGTTACAAATACAAAGAATTAGACAATTCCTCTTAGCAATGACTTTACATTCTAATGTGAAAAGCAAGTAGATACACAAATATATGCAACAGCATGTTAATACATACACATACCCACATAGAAAGTAGTTAGATATATAAGGCAGTTTGGGAGGGAGGGCATTAATAATGAGGGATCAGGAACATCTTTGTACAGAAAATGGTGCTTGAACTGTGTCTTAAAGGAAGAGGACTCTCTGAGGAGTAAGGAGAAAGTACATTCTAGGCATGGAGAATGGTCCGTGTAAAAGGAGAGAGATGGGAGATGGAGAACTGTAAGAGAACACTCAGAAACCTGGATCACAGAGTGCCAGAGACAGCACAGTGTCTACTTACTGAGGCTTTCAAGGTAGGTTCTGTGGGTCAGATTGTATGGAGTTTGAAAAGGTAAAAGACTGTTTTATGTCCTGCTCATCTAGTGACCAAAAAACAAACCAACCAAAAAAATAAGTCTGCACCCTTAAAGCATTGTGTTCTATAGAGGGAGGCAAGAAATACAAACATAGATCCAAAATCTGTATACAGAAAAAAAATAAAATTTAAAAATGGGTTTTGGGATTATTTTGAGGAAAGTAGTTACTGGAAGCTGGGGGGGGGGTTCAGGAAAAACATAATATAAGAGGCATTTAAGCCAATTATTAAAAGAAACTAGATATCAGTGAGACAAGCATTTAATGGAAAGAGAAATTTTTCCACATCTCCTGAAATTATGGTAAAGGGCAGTGGGCCCTGTGTTCCTGAAGACAGCCCTCCTCATGGCTGCCTTCCAATCTATAAAATGCTTTCTGTGGCATCAATTCATCATGTAAAGACTTTCACCTAGACTACAATGTGATGATTACTTGATTTAAAATAACATCATCCACAATTTAACTTATAAATATATGAATTTAATGAACCAATTTGCTGATCAAAAGAAAATAATGCTTTGGAACACTGTGTGCCCTAATTTGCTCCTCACGGCATGAATATAAAAATACAGCTGCAACATTATATAACTTGTTATTTTATTTTATTTTTTTTGGCCAGGCTTGCCATCAAGTTGTATGGAGCAGATGAACAATTTACATAAAATTCTAAAAGGAATCATTGGTATGACTCTTTTCTCTGAAGGCCAGCTGTATAATTTATTGCAATGTTTTGAACATCCTGACAGCTGATTTTTACAAGAGTCTCACTTATCAGACCATTAGTTAATTTTAGGAATTGAAATGATCTGTTGACAGAATCACTGTTTATTTCACTCATTTCCATTAAAATTTTTCATGCATAAACAATTTCTTCCTTTTCCCATTGCTTGTTTGGAGGTAATCAGTCATAATGTGAAACTCATTGTGTTTGTTAACTTTCAGCAGCCAGCTGTTGTTTTTTTGTTCTTTAGATTCATGCATTTGAAGAAAGAGACGCTGTTGTTCAGGATGAAAGGTCAAGTCTACTAACGAATGCAGATGGAGATAATTGTATTTGAAAAGTAGGTAACCAGAGAAATCTTAACTGTTGTCTCAGTTTTGTACAGCCTGCTGTACAATACTGAGAAACCTCTTATTTACTTCAGGGCCATTTATAGATTTCCATAATTCTACCTCAGAGTTCCCATAATTCCAATTTGTCACTGAAGCTCAGAAATTTGTCCTACTTTTTCAGTAAGCCTTGGTTAGCATGTTCATTGGCTTCTGAGAAAATAAAGGGCATTCTAGCTCTGAGTGTGTGGTAGCTTCTTTAGCTATAAGTAGGAGAGATGATCACTATTCTACCAGTGGAATCCCTGAGCTAAGTAGAAAAGTTTGAGACTTCAGAACCCTTTCAGATGGAGGGAGCTAAGGACATTCTATTGGATCCCGGGGCTAAAATGAGTCCAGAATGTCAATGTTAATCACAATTCAAAAGAGGATTTATTTATTTATTTTTTTGGTCAATGTTACAGAACGTCAGAATTTGAGAATTGGGAGAAGCCTTTGGTGGTCATCTTCCCAGTCGTGCCCCTCAGTATGACGTAGTGGTCACCAAGTGGTCATCCCGGCTTCTCCTAAAGATACTGAATATAGGGGATCCTGCTACTTCTACAACTAGCCCGTTCCACTGTAGGGTGGTTCTACGTGTCAGGAAGTTTTTATTTAGTTATTTTTCTGACGTCAAACCTAAATTGGTCTCTTTGCAACTTCCACAACTTGTTACTGGTTCTGCTCTCTAAGGCCAGACAATATGCCTAATTGTTTCTGTACGTGCCAGCCCTTCACATGCTGGACAACAGTTATAATGTTCTCCCCGAGTCTACAGTTATTCAGGATAAACGTGCCTAAGTGTGTGTGTGTGTGTGTGTGTGTGTGTGTGTGTGTGTGTGTGTGTG
>NW_027185655.1:12295963-12385363 GCF_028583685.1 Petaurus breviceps papuanus | reverse complement strand
GTGTGTGTGTGTGTGTGTGTGTGTGTGTGTGTGTGTGTGTGTGTGTGTGAGACAGACAGACAGCAAGAGAGAGCCAGAGAGAGACAGAAAGAGACAGACAGAAAGGCAGAAGAGAGACGGAAGGGGGGAGAGACAAAGAGAAACAGAGAGATGAAGAGATAGAGAGACACAGAGAGAGAGACATAGAAAGAGAGGAGGGAGAGAGGAAGAGGGGGAGATGGAGAGGGAGAACAAGCTCAAATTTTGAAGAACAAAGAGGAATATGTATGACAAAAGGGTACCAATCAAGTTGTAACCACAGAAGTCGTTTCCTTTCTTTCTGGAGTCTTCAGGAAGCTCCCCTTGGATGGAGCTCTCTGCTGTGTCCTCTGGATCAGTGCCTTCCTGAAATCTATAGCCAGCAATCTCTCCACTAGAGAGAGCACACTCTCTGAAGCTGGTTCTTCCCTTAGCTAATCATTTGTAGTTTTTTGTGTTAGTTGTCCTTCTTTGCATCTCCCTTTGCTCCCAACTGAAGGCACTATCTCCTATTGGTCCAAAATTTCTAATACATGGGCAAAGGTGGATGGGGGTAGGTGAGAAGATTGGAACCCTCCCTTTCGGACCATTGTCCATCCACTTCCCTTTGGAACAGATGCAAGATTATCCTTCCTCAAGGTGCTCCTAGACCTGGAGTATTTCGCTGCTTTGCTAGTATACTGCTGAACTATACTTTGCTAGTATACAGCCCAACAGATGTGACTTGATCTTCTGAAATCAACGATAAGATGTTTCCTATGGGGCATCATCTACCTTTAATCCAATGCCCAAAATTCTCATGAGCCTTTCAAATTAATTAAAGTCTTGAGCCTACCTTGTGGTGAGGTCATTAAGAAACATCAATTTTCTCTGTTGATTGAATGGTTAAGCCTGGGACTCTCAGGCTTGGTGGTTGCCCCAAGACCAGAAGCCATTTGAGTCACGACATCCTGCCTTGCTGACTAGACCTGTTTCATTAAGTAGGCGAAGGAGGTCGCTTGAAGCTAAGTATACCTTTATCCTTGTTCATATCCCTTCTATGCTACAGCGAAGCAAACCCTTTTGCTAACTGTTCAATCTCTTTGTATCTCATTCCATCCCATTATGGACCCTTGAACAAACAAGGCGTTGACGTCAGGCCACCCCTAACATCCTCGCCTCAGCATTTCTCTGCACTTTCCTACACTTTTCTTCCTTCATTTCTTTTCCCTGAGAAATACTTATTTTTCATCTTTGACAACGTTTGTCGCTCTATGTGTGACTTTGATTTCCATTCCATCCAGGATCTCAATCCATCAATCATCCCCTCTTTCTTGTACATTCAATCTCCTTGTTTCCACTCAGATGAAAAATATGTGTAGTTCTCCACCATCCAAAAATGAAATTAAATTAAAAATGTAATTAAATAATAATTATATATAAATATATATTATATATATAATAAAATTTAATTAAATAAAATTAAAAATTTAATTAAATAATAATTATATGTAAATATATATTATATATAAATATATATAAAATAAAAATTAAATAACAGGAACAGATTCCTTGTCCTTGCTATCCTTCTTCAAGCTTCCAACCTATTTCTTGCATTCCATTTCTAGAAAGAATATACATTCAATGTCCACACTGCTTCACCATCTACTCATTAAACCTTTATAATTTGATACCTGTACCCACCATACAAATGGCACTGCCCTGCCCAAGATTAAATATGACCTATTTATCATTCATTATGGTGGCTTTTTCTTCTTCAGTTTCTTTGTGGCTGATATTATCAACCACACCCTCTTTCTAAGAGTACTCTCTTGGTCATTGTGACACTACCCTCTCCTAATTTTCCATTTCTGTCTATGATATCTTAGTCTCCTTTGATGGCTTTGTCTGTGTTCTGTCCTCTATTTTGGGGTTTTCCCAAGGCCTCATCCTAGGCCTTGTTCTCTTGTCTCACTACATCCTATCTTGCTGAATTACTCTCCCGGGTTTAGTTATCATCTCTACAAGACTCCCCAGATTATATATTCAATCCTAATCTTTCTCCTGAATTCCAGTGAAACATCATCAATTATCTATAAGACATTTCTGCCTGAATGTCCTATAGGCACTTCAATATCAGTATTTCAACAATGGGACTCATATTCCCCTAAATCTACTCTTCCTTCAAATTTCCCTACTTTTGTTGAGGAAACCACCATCTGTCTAGTTACCTCAGTTCACAATCTCAAAGTCATTATTCAGCTCTTCCTCTTCCTCTTTCCCCTTTCCCCCCACATCCAATTCATTGTCATCTTCCAAATTCTACATCCACATCTGTCTCCTTTTCACCACTTTCACCTTTAATATATTTCAGGCCTTTATCACATCTTGTTTGGATTCCTGTAATATTCTTCTAATGAATTGAAACTTTGTTTATTATTTTTTATTTAAAATTATTTTATTTTTTTATTTAAAAATTTTAATTTTTTTAAAATAAAATTTTTATTTATTAATTAATCTATGTTTCTTTTTTCTACCTGTTGCAAGTCAATCTTCCATATAATTGCCAAACTAATATCTTGAGGCACATATCACTCCTTTATTCAAAAATCTTCAGTGGTTCCCAGCTGCCTTAGGGACAAAATATACCCCCCTTCCTCTGTTGGTTATTTAAAATCCTCCTCACCTTTATTAAGTGCCTAATATGTTAGACAAATGGAACACTCCTTGACCTCAAGGAGCTTACATTTTATTGAGGAGAAAGCACACATATATTTGCATGTGTGTGTGTATATGTATATATAGAAAAAAATAAAACAAATACTTGTAGATGAAAGTCTTCATGTTGGAACTTGAGAAGATTCTTTTTATTTTTGGAGGAGGGAAAGGCAGTGTAATTAGGGTTAAGTGACTTGCCCAAGGTCACACAGCTAGTAAATGTAAAGTGTCTGAGGCTGGGTTTGAAGAGATGATTCTTGAAAGAAGAGATTCTGTATGACAGATGACAGAAGGGAGGGCATTTATCCATTTCCAAGATGTAAATGCTCACATTGAAAATTTAACTATCAGTTCTTTGGAGCTCCTATGAGCTGACTCTAGCATACCCATAATGCTTTCCATCAAATTCTCAAAGGCCCAGATTAGAAGCTAGCTCCTTTATGAAGTCATCCTGGATCCCTTTAGCTAGATGTACTCTCTCTGAACCCCTATGGTGTTTGTGTGCTCTCTCATGGCACTTATCCTTTTCTACCTCACATTTTCATCATTTTTTTTGTATTCTTGCATCCCTTGACATTAATCTCTCTAGTAATGGTCTAGGAGTATTTTGGAAGATAAGTACATGTGGAAGATTTCATGAAGGCAATACCTTTTGATATGAACTTATACATTTTGGTGTCCTCTAACATTAGTCCCCCTATGTATAATAATTAGGTTCACACAAAAAATTGTTGAATAAATGAATAACTAATAGAAGAATATCAGAAATCCACTCTGGTTTGAGGGAGATATTTTTGATTAGATGTTTTCTACTCCACATTTGAGTAGATGACATCTACTCTTTTTACCATATTTACACACCATACATACTTGGCATTTAATTGCCTAGTGAATTAATGTAAAAGTATATTAAGCTATAACTTAATAAGGCTTAAGAATAAACCCTGCTGGGGGCAGCTAGGTGGCAGAGTGAGTAAATCACCGGCCCTGGAGTCAGGAGGACCTGGGTTCAGATCCGGCCTCAGACACTTAGCGCGCCCACACACACACACACACACACACACACACACACACACACACCCCAAAACTAGCTGTGTAACCTTGGGCAAATTACTTTACCCCAATTGCCCTCCAAAAGGCAAAAAAAAGAATAAACCCTTTCTTCTGGCTTTGAAAATGTCTCCCTAAGGAAAGTATGGGCATCTCCACTGATACCACTAGGGCTTAATGCGGTCTTGGGAACAAATTCTATCACCTGACACACTTGTGGGCCCACTGACATGCAAGGATGCTCAATTGAATCAAGGCATTTGGAGATTATTTGTTTCTGTGACTTTTAAGGATATAAATCACATACTTAGATTTAGGTCTTTAAAAGAGAAGTAAGAGTCCAAACAGTTGATCTTAGCATTGACAAAAATTATAGATGAGCATGGACAGAGAATAGCAGTGAGACAAGGGGTTTGGAAATTTGGGGGAAAGGGGGAACAAAGAGAAAAGCAAAGGATTTAAATCATTATAGGCATGAGGCTGGAAAATGCTGGAAAATAGCTACAGAAAAATCTCAGGTTATTTTAGACTTGTAATGGTACAAAAACCCACACACTGATGTCAAAAAGATTTTGCTCCACACTCACAAAAGAATAAAATTCCAGATCCTCACAAAGAACTATGAGATTGCCCAGAAGACCCTTGTCAGAGTCAGTTCTGCTTTCCTGGATGAAGGGAAACAGAAAGCCACCAGTGCTTCCTTCAAACCTCATCCCTTTTGGAGGCAGCAGCCTTCAGTCTGGTAGCATATAGACATGGTGAAGACACCTTCTCTGCCAAAGCTGAACTGTTCAGGGAAGACTATAGGCGGAGCAGTTGATGAAAAGAGTGTTGTTTAAGATGACCAAGGAGAAGACATATAGCTAAAGAGTCATGCTTTCCCAGATGCCTTCACTTCATTGGTGCAGATGAGGGACAGAGGGAAAAGGAGAGATACTGATGGTATAAGAAGATTGAATTGCTATGAGGAAGGGCAAAGGCAAACTAAATCCAGAGTATTCTAAGGTAATTTCCTCTCAATATTGAGTAATTACTCATGCATGTTAATTCCTCTGTTCAACTAGTGGTAGCCAAAGCATAAGAGTGAGTAGAGAAGTGACATGTGCTAGAGACAGAAAAATTGGTCAAGAAGATGTATCAGCGAAAAGACCTGTAGAAAATGGTCTAAAAAGCAAGTCAATGGCGATCTTACAGACACTTGGGGATGGTTGAGACCTTATCTCAGACATCCTGAATGCCAGGTTGGCAATATCTCAGAGCTAGAAACATGCTTTTACTGAACTCAGCCTGGGGAGGGTCTGCTCACCATCTGCGGCTCTCTCCTGCTTCTAGTCCTCACCCCAGGCTCTTCTCTTTGCCAGAACAATGCATGTCCTTCTTTGATGTTGTTCTTCCCTCTTCTGTTGGCTCTGGGTTTCCACTTTGGAAGCAGCACAGATGCCACAGATGGAAACCTTGATTCCCCTGGCAAGGTCATGGAGAAACATTTGACCCTGTTCAACATCTCTACTTTGGCCGCTATCAACTACAGGACCCCTAGAAATCTCTCATACATAGAGCCTGGAATTCAGATTGTGCCTTAGCCTTTTTTACAATAGATAATATCAGATGCAATAACCTTTCCCTTAGTAAGGTATCTTAGAGTAAATAGGTATTAGTACAAGTAGTGGAGCCAAGAGAAATTGTTTAGTGTTGCATATATTCTAAGCCTAAAGTAATGCTATTTATTAGCTTTGCAACAATTTGCAAAGTTTTGAAAGTCAAATTGTAAGAATATATAGTATATGTATGTATCCATATACACACATAAATTATATTCCTTATATATGCACGTACACATATGAACAGAATAATGCATACATATAATAAATTTATATTCACACAAATTTACACACATAAATTATATATGTACCTACACCTATGCTATATACGTGTATACATATACATGTGCATTTACATGTACATACAAATCCAAGATAAATTGTTTCATATTGCATAGCCTGAAGTAATCTATGAGCTCTGAAAAGAATTCACAAAGTTTTAATGCTCAAATTATATATATGCATTTATACACATCCTGTTCCATATATGTAAATATACATGTACATATGTGTGGAACAGAATATATGTGTGTATATGCACACACTTATTACTTCCCTTCATTTTTACAATTTTAAGACATCCATAAACTTTTCTCTATCTACTATTTTAGTAATATGGGCTCAAAATTTGTCTCTGTTGGTCACATGAACCTAGAGATGGATGCATCCAGATCAGATGACTAGGATGGGAACTCAGGTATCTTAGGTTTTTTTAGGCATGCAGAGGAGGCACTCCAAAAGCATTGGGCACATTGTGATTTATGAGTATCTCTGCTTCCCTAATTCACCAAAGGTTGAAGGTTGGGGAGTGGGAGGAGAAACTATTTTCAGATAGACCCAAATTGTAATTGATGAAAAACCTGTTGAAATAGCATGGCAAAATAAACAAACGGATTCATAGAAATGAATGAATGAATAAATAAATGAATGAGTGAATGAATTAATGAATAAATACATAAGTAAGTAATAAAATAGGACTAACATGGTGGGGAGCCAGGAGATCTGCTTTCAGTTCTTGACTTGATCTCTGACTAGCTATGTTATTGGGTAAGGCACTTGACCCATCTAGACCTCATTTCCTCTATCTACAAAATGAAACTTTGTAGTAAATTATCTCTAAATCTATAAAAGGTTCCTTCTAATACTAACAATCTCTGAACTGAACTAGGAAGCAGGAGGGTTCAGTGCAACTTAGTCAAAGGATCTGGTTTCAAATTCTGGTTCTTTCACTCACCACCCAAGTGACTTCAAACAAGCCACTTAAAGTCTTGGGGCTTCTGTTTCTCATCTGCAAAGTGAGGTAACTGAATTACTTGGCCTCTAAGGTCACTTCCAGTTCTAAATCAATTATCCTATCAGTCAATGAGCCTATGTTCTATGAAAACAGGTTAAGTATTGTGAGAGAGACTCCATATTAAATTGAAGTCTTATGAAATGCATGTACTTTCAGTGCAAACACACTTTCATTTGCTAATGTCCATTAATGATTATGTTAATAAAGAGAGACTGTTATCAGTGTCTGTTTCTAAGACAAAAACGGCTTCATGGATGCTTTATCCACTGTTGAAAGCAGAGTCTCTTTATTTGGAAATTTTAAGAGAAAGCTATATGGCTTAACCAAAGACATCTAAAACACAAAAGACTTTGGGGAACTTCCTTAGATCAAATGGGAAATCTCCCTTGGCTGAGTTAAGATAGTTCATTCTCAATAAGATAATCCATTCATTTTGTGTATTATAAAGCATATTCTAATATGTACAATTTCCCTGGTTTCTGTATGCTTTCAGCTTGGATAAATGGGTTTTTATTCACTACTCAATATTTGTGATAGTCTTTGTGCAATTAAGATTTGATGGCAAGGCAGTCAAGACTTTGGATATGGCTTAGGGCATTCCTTCGCCATTAAGGGAACAAAAAAGTATCATGAACCTAAACAACATTTCACTAAATCTAGCAATATTTAGGGAAGATGGTAGATATACTTCTTGTCCTGTATCCCCTCTCTGAGGAGAGCAGAGTGACCAGTGATCTGGCCCCAGTCTTGTGTTTCCCTCCAGGGAGGAAATAAAATCTCCTGTGGAGAGCAAGAGAGAGATACTAGAGATATCTATCCACTACTCCTTTCCCACTGCATTTGGACACACCCAAGTGTCCATATATATATAACCTACTTGGGCACAACACACATCATGTTATTTCAAAGCAGTATTTAGAAGGAGCAGGTAAAGAATATATCAAGGATGACATCAGGGAGCCTTAGCAGGAAGGGGAGGCCACAATTTTCTAGAACTACTAAGGTCAGATTTTAGGAGAACATCAAGGCAAGATATCACCTGGGGAGGGAAGACACTACTCTAGGATCAGATACTACTAGCAGCTCAGATACTTTATAGAGAAGGAAGGAGTCCTACTAGTAGTTTTCAAAAATTAATGAATTGACAATTATTTATTGAGAACTTAACGGTTTGCTTTCTCAGACTAATTTTGGTCATTGTCAAATTGTGAACATTTGCATGTGAGAACATGCATTTTGAAATCAAATAGGTTTGATTTTTTTTATCTGCTTCTGAGGTCACAGATGGGGATGTACCATCCAGCCCCCAAACTAGAATTTTGTAGCCTACAGTTTGTAAACACAGAATATTCATTTATGAGTAGGATCCAAAAAAGGATAAGAACATGACTAAGGGGTTAATGGACAGGAGGAATGGACAAAGCTGGGAAATGGACAACTTGTTCAACAGAGAAAGTCTAGTCCAGAAAAGATGGAGTAACTCTACCACCCTCCCTTTGAACCACAGCAGACCTCTTCCTTAAATATTCAGTTGTCTTTGAGAATGTGTGTATTTGATGTTAAGATGTATCTGTGAGTCTGTGTATAGCTCACATTCAAAAACTCTGCCATAGATATTTGTACAAGAAGTGTAAATTCACTTGGCACAATCACCTGGTTAAGATGTGTTTGATGTGGTCAGTATACTATTTCTGTTCCTAATTCCATTTCTGCCAGGCAAAGTAGCAAACTATTAATAGTCCTTCTGTCTCAGTAATCAATATGCTGAGCTGCTCATTCACCTAGGGCTTTGCCAATGTGGCACAATTTGTTGTTGTTACTCATGAAACTATCATTTTGTCCCTTCAGAAATTCCTAATAAGGAAACAGTCTTTGACTGCAGATTAGAACCTCTTAAAATTATAATCTTAGAGAGCTGCCTGGGGTACTGAAATGTTAAGTGACTTACCTAGAGTTATACATGTGCTAGAGATGAGGTTTGAAATGGGTCATCCTACCTCTGAGGACTTTTTCTAACCATTATGGCTTTTCAACCATTTGGCAAGTTACTCCTCTTGTGTTATTATAATAGGGAAAAAAAAGCTTTATTTCATTACTTTGCGGTGCTTTCACTTGCTTCTCCTTTGAATAACAGCTGATTATCCATCCGTCTGTCTGTCTATCTATCTATCTATCTATCTATCTATCTATCTATCTATCTATCTATCTGTCTGTCTGTCTATCCATCTTTCTGTCCATCCATCCATCTATCCATCCATCCATCCATGTATCTAGCTATATCTCTATCTACCTATCTTTTTAATTTTTTATTTATTTTTTTGCTTTTTGGAGGGCAATTGGAGTTAAGTGACTTGCCCAAGGTCACATGGCTAGTTTTTGTGTTAAGTGTCTGAGGCCAAATTTGAACTCAGGTCCTCCTGATTCCAGGGCCGGTGCTCTATTCATCTATCTACCTATTTTTATCTGGGAGACACAGAATCTTTACTCATGATAAGGTATGCTAGTTTCAATTTTCCAGGCAAATAACAAATATAGCATGTCTTTCATACAGTAAAGGTTAAAAAATTTTTGAATTAATGAATGAATCAAATATTGATTGATTCTCTACTATGAACAAGGCACTATATTGATTCTCTATTATGAACAAGTAGGGTTTGGTTAAATATCTTTTACTATGTAACCTCTGAGTACAGAAATTTTCTGATTTTCCAGTTAGAGCTTTGAACAAGAAGCAAGAATACAGAATTTACAGAAGTTTCTATAACATTTTTATACTAGGTGATTTAATTGCATTTTTAATGTAAGATTATTTTTTCTTATCAGAAATGGGACATGTAGTTACATGAACCATAAAAACATATCATTACTATATAATCAATTCTCTGCATATACGTTTTTAGTGATTTTGAATTCAAAGGTAGATATGAAATGAAGAAATATAGGTAGCTATAATGACTGAATGTCTTTGTCCCCCCCAAATTTAGCTTATGAGATAATGACGTTTTCCCTCATGAAAGGTGAAGAAAATGAAGCTATGTATCCTACAGAATATAACACATCCAGTTCCAGGAAATACACAGTTTAGGGTTTGTTTTTTTTAAACTTTCTTCCTCTTTAGAGAAAGGGGATTTGACATACATATCATTTTCCAAACAAAGACATGTTTGTTTGAAATTAAATCATGATGATCTTTATGTTATACCATTTCCATAGGGTTTTACTGATTGGATAAACATGGGTTCAGTTAAAAGGGAAAAAAAGAATTTTCACAATACTTTCTTTTTCTTGAAAGGTTGCATTTTTATAGAAGTTGGAAAATAGCAAAGAGGGGAAAGATCATGTCAACACAATGTTTTGGGTCATATACAACACAATCTTCTGTTTCATTGAGATTTCAACACAGGAAATGGGTATATTAGGAACTGTCTCATTCACAGATTTTTCGGACTCAGATACAGTGGTTTCTTTGAGTGATGGTGAAGGAACAAGCTGTAACCAGTGTTTTTATATTAGCCTCAATAATACACATTTCAAAGCCAAAATGCCCCAGCCACATAACTGTTTGCATAGTCAATGTTCTGTGGGAAAATGAGTGTCAATAGATTCTACATTACCAACCTTGTATAGCATCTGATTTCTTCACTACTATTCTCACGAATCTCTGGACAGGAAAGGCATTTCTCTATTCCTTTATTCTTATTCTGACACCCATCTCTAATTAGTAAACCAAAATTTATTAGCTGAAAGCAATCTCAATAACAGTATAAAAATATAAGAACGCAATTCTATCTAGGCAACTGAGAAAGTTGCTTATAGACTTTTTTATATTAGAATTGTTATATTATAAAATCAAATGATCAAGAGAATGTTATCCTTTCCAGTAAAGCCTCCAGTTTCATACCCAAATCACCATGAACAATATTGCTACTTTGGGAGAATTCCACAATTAGAAATGACCTTGAAGTAGGTCTCTAAGCCTTCTCTAAATAGATTAGCAAAGTCAATCAGAGTATGTTTACCCTAAAGTACTGTTTCCCATTTAGTGGTTTGTGAATACCTAGAGGGTTCAATGGTCCAAGGGATTTGAGTTTTAAAAATCTTTAATGCTGACAACCATTATTTTTGAAAGATGAACAGGTTGAGTTTATACCAGGAATACAGAGTTGGTCCAATATAAGGAATAATATAAATATAACTATATAAATCATGATAATATCAATGGGGTGGGTAGGTAACTTAGTGTATAGATTGCTAGGTGGGAGAAGGAAATGGCAAACCACTTCAACATCTTTTTTCTAAGAAAACTCCAAATGGAGTCACAAAGAGTCAGACACAACTGAAACATCCGAACCACGACAACAACATGAAAGGTATGAAAGAAATTGATTAAAAGTTATGCAGACGAAAAGCTATTCCAAATCCATAAATGGTCAAAAAGTATGAATGTTAATTTTCATAGGAAGAAATCCAAACTATCAATAGGCCTAAAAATATTTTAAAGCACTAATTAGAGAAAGGAAAATTAAACAACCTTATGGTTCTATCTCATACCATCAGACTGGCAAAGATGACAATAAGTGAAAATGAGAAATATTGCAAGGCTAGGGGAAACAGGCAAACTTCGCTATGAAGCACAGGATAAATGACTGTGTAAACAGTTATGTGGCTGAAGCATTTTGGCTTTGAAATGTGTATTATTGAGGCTAGCACAAAAGTGCTGGTTACAGCTTGTTCCTTCTCCAGTACTCAAAGAAACCACTGTATCTGAGTCTGTGAATGAGGCAGTTCCTAATATACCCATTTCCTGTGTTGAAATCTCAATGAAAGAGAAGATTGTGTTGTATATGACCCAAAACATTGTGTTGACATGCTCTTTCCCGTCTTTGCTGGAAAGCAATTTGGAACTATTCCTCCAAAGTTACTGAACTATGCGTATCCTTTGACCCCTGTACCAATACTTGGTCTATATCTTCCCAAAGACATAGAATGAGGAAAATGACCTATTTGTACAACATATTTGTCACAACTTTTTCATAGTAACACCAAATTGGAAGCTAAGGGAGTTGTGGCTGTTCAATCATTTCAGTTGCATCTAATGCTTCAAGATCCCCTTTGGGGTTTTCTGTTGTAAAGAAGAGAGCGAGTGGCAAAAGAATTGAAAACATAACAAAGCAATCACAACTGAATATAAATAGAATAAGCTCATTCATAAAGTGAAAGTGACAAAATGGATTAGAAAGCAGAATCCGATAATATGGTGTTCATTAAAAAATCCTTGAAACGTATAGATTCACAGAGTTAAAATAAGAGCATGGAAGAGAATTTATTATGCCTCATGCAACTCCAAAAGGCAGAGGAAGGGTTCATCATTTCAAAGACAACATTAGAGAAAGGTATAGGTATGATTATATTGAATGGACTTTCTCTTTGTATAATTTCCTCATTTTTTTGTTATTGCTTATATAAAAATGCTAATGATTTTTGTGTATGTATTTTTCTCTTCTGATACTTTATTGAAGCTATCAAATTAGGCGATATTTATACAGCACTTAGCACAATGCCTAGCATGTAGTAGGCACTATATACATGCTTATTCTAATAATCTATAAGTGAAATATGGTCAGCTCTTAGCAATGCAATAATCCAAAACAAGTACAAAGGGCTCATGAAGAAAAATGCTATCCATACCCTGAAAAAGACTCTGAATACAGATTGAAACATATTTTTTGCTTTATTCTTTTTCATGTTTTTTTGTCTTTTTGATCCGTTTCTTCTTTCACAGTTGTGACTAATATGGAAATATGTTTTACATGACAGCACAGGCATTACCTATATCAAATTGCCTACCATTTTAGGAAAGAAGGAGAGGAGGGAGGGAGAAAATTTTGGAACTCAAAATCTTGTAAAAATTATTGCTAAAATTGTCTTGACATGTAATTAGGAAAAATAATAAAATAGTATTAAAGTAAAATTAAGTAAAGAAAAAAAGAGTCTCAACACCACATGGTTAAATTATTTCTTGGAGACCAAGTCACCCTTCAAACTATAGTGGTTCCTAAAGAAAATTAAGTAGAACTTTAAAGAAACATAAAACTCTTAGAAATTGAGCATTCTAACTAATATATGTTTAATTCTTTAATATTTCAAGTATTTGGTGAGGTGGGTGCTCTGTCCATATGGCAGATTGTAGCTTCTCTCTATTCTCCTCCCTTTCTGAGAGTGCCTGTGGCCAAAACAAACAAAGGGATGAGATTTTCAGAACTTAACCTGCCTTATTATCAGACAACTGACATGCTGTCATATTCCATGCTTAAACCCTTCTGGCTTGGTAAAATCTGCAAAGGTCTCTTTCACTTCTGTTTTATCCTCTAAGTAACTCATTATCAGATACAAGTAAGCTTTAAAGCTTATTAAAAGCTTTTAATCTTTAACAACTTAAAACTGCACTAAGATTTTTGGAACATCCTATCAAAGAAAAGTTATTAACAAGAAATTGTAGGCCAAAAGGAATGGAGAAATGGTAAGAAGGTGTACCAATTGAGATCAGTTTCTGGTTTAGGACTATAGTGAAAGAATTGGTAGATGTCATTACTGAGCCTTCAAAAACAATCTCTCAAAAATGGTAGAAAATTGATGAGGTGCCCATCGTAGATGGGCAAGAGTTTTAACGTTGTTTTGAATTTTGGAAAGGGTGAGGCATACTTGGGAAGCCATACTCAGAGTGGTAAGCTTGTTTTTTATTCCAAAGAAATTTCTAGAACACATTTCTAAAGGAATGAGTTTTATGTACTGCAAAAGGGCAGCGGTGATCAGTAAGTATTGGTTCACAAAGAATAGCCAACACAAAATCAATTCATTTTGTTTTTTCACATGATTACTAAAGTGGAGAGGAAGGGAGATGTAGAGTATAAACCCACCAAGACTCGTGTTCAAATTCTATCTCTGAAATATGTTAGTTATATGATAATCAATATGTCACTTAATCTCTTAACCACTTTAAGACTGTAAGTTCTAGCAGAGTTGTCTGTTTGTATTGGTAGAGGGAATTTCCATCTTGGGAATTCCCTACACCTATGGAATCATAGATTCTGGCAGAAAAACTATAATAGCAAAACTGGTGGATGAGGGGAATAACAAAACCACATTATACTTGAATTCCATCATAGCCATTGACAAAGTTTCCCAAGATATGATTATGAATATAATACAGTTAATATAGTTATACATGGAAAAGATGGAGAGATGTTCTTAGGATGGCAAAATAGATTAATTTAAACCTGGGTTAATGTCTACACCACAATGGTGCTTCCTAACCAATGGCTAGGTTTCTTTTAGAATCATACAAGTTTCTATCCTTACTCTATTCTGAAAACATTTCTCACAATGACTCGGGTGAAAGCACTGATGACAATTTTATTGAATTTATGGTTTATACAAAACTAGATGATAGAACAAGAATCCCAAAAGAGTAATACTGTAACTTGCATTTATATAGTCCTTTGAGGTTTAGAGAATGCTATAAACATGGTGTAGTCTATTGAAATCTCTGCTTCATTGAGAGCTCATTGAGAAACATTGATTCAACTTTGGTCTTTCCTGTAAAGATTATGAAGTTTAAATGGTACCTAACATAGTCTTGAGTGCAGGATAGAAGCTCAGTAAATGTACCTTAATAATTTATATAGATAATTATGGAATCAATGTGTTGATAGATATTAATATCTCTATTCTGAATAAGTATAACTCAAACAAGTTATTAAAATATAGTTGAATGCCAAAATTGTTTATTAAATGACTGCTGTGTACAAAACACTGTACTAGATCTTGGAAGATATTTAATATCCAAATGCATCTGTTATGTTATGTGTTAGCTGCTTCCTCCCATGAGACAGATGGCAATCCATTCATGGTTGCCTATCTTGCATGACTCCTCCATTTCCCACTAAAGACTTCACAAAGGAAGTCCATTTGATAATGGAGGAGCCTACCTTACTTTGTTTATTTACATCACAAGCATACCCTTGAAGTACACAGGCAATCCATTATTTAACCCTTGCTCTTACTACAAGACCAATCCATCTTTTTTTTTTAATTACACATTTGTATCATAGGGGCCATTCTATGAAGTACAAATATGGGCCCCTTCAGTTGGACTCCATGTATTCTGGTTCCCATACATGTATGACCAGAGGCTCCTGTGGTCCTCATGACTGAGGGGTGGGTATAATGAGGGACAGGGAAGAAACTATATCTAAGGCGATCAGCACTTGAGAGAGAAAAATCGATCTACTCTGTGGATTATAAGGAGGAAGCATAAACAGTTTCCAGTTTCTTTCAAAGCACTCTCTTTTTAAGGACGTGGCTAATGCCAGTTTCCCCTTGAACTTCTAGTGAGGTGATGAGATAGGATATCCCTTTATTCTCTCTCCACAGTAACAACCATAGTAGCCAAGTACAATTCTAACAAACCTTGGAGAAAAGATACAAAACCCAAAGCCAATTTTCCTCTCTTCTAAGGTTTTAAAATTTAAAAGTTTATTTTTTTTGCTTTAAAAAAATAGAAAGGGGGTGGGGCTGCCAAGAGAGAAGAGAATGTGGAGACTTAGGGACTGGGAAAAATCTTTCTTTTTTTTAAATTAAATTTTATGTTTATTTTTAGTTTACATCATTCATTTTCTTTTTTTTTTTTTTTTAAGAAATTGCGGTTAAGTAACTTGCTTAAGGTTACACGGCCAGGTGTTTCTGGGTGGGTGCTAAGTGTCTGAGGCCGGATTCGATCCCCAGGTCATCCCGACACTGGAGCCGGTGCTCTTACTTGCTGTGCTACCTGGCCGCCCCTACATCATTCATTTCCACAAGATTTTGAGTTACAAACTTTCTCCCTGTCTTTCCCCTACCCACCACCCCAAAACAGCAATCTCACTGTATACCCCCTCCCCCAATCTGCTCTCTCCTATATCCTTCTCCATTTCCCCTCCAACTTTCCAGTAGGGCAAGATAGATCTTCATACCCCAGTGCCTGTATATCTGATTTCCCAGTTGCATGTAAATAATAATAATAATTTTTAAAACATTTGATTTTAAAACTTTGAATTCCAGATTCTTTCCCTTCCTCCCTCCTCACCCACCCTTACTGGGAAGATAAGCAATTCAATATAGTTTGTACATGTGTAGTTATGAAAAACATTTCCTTAGTGGATATATTGTGAAAGACTGACTATATTTCCCTCCATCCTATTCCTCCCCCATTTGTTTTATTCTCTACTTTGACTCTGTCCCTTTTCAAAAGTGTGTGCTTCTAACTACACTCCCCCAAACCTGCCCTCCCCTCTATCATCCCTCCTCTCATTCCCTTCCCCCTTACTTTCCTGTAGGGTAAGATACCAAATTTAGTGTATATGTCATTCCCTCCCTAAGCCAAATTCAATGAAAGTAAGGTTAACCCATTCCCTTTTGCCTTCCTCTTCTTCCCCTCCATTGTAACACTTTCCTCTTGCCTCTTCTACATGAGATAATTTACCCCATTCTGTCTTTCCCCATCTTCTATCATTATATTCCTCTCTCAACTCTCAATTTCACCTTTTATATATCATCCTGTCCTATTCAATTGATCCTGTGCCCTCTGTCTATGTATACCTGTACACATATCTACACACACTCATATATGTATTCATAAGCACATATACCCTCCTATACAGACATATATATGTATGCATGTATACATACATACATACATATATATGTGTATATATATATATATATATACACACACATTTATATTCCCTTCAGCTATCCTCATACTGAGAAAAGTTTAAGTTACAATTATCATTTTCTCATATAGGCATGTAAATAGTTCAATTTTGATAAGTTCCTTAAGTTTTCTTTTCCCTGTTTACCTTCTCATACTTCTCTTGCTTCTTGTATTTGAATGTCAAATTTTCTATTCAACTCTGTTTTTTTTTCATCAAGAATGCTTAAAAGTCCTCTATTTCACAAAATGATCATATCTTCCCCTGAAATATGATACTTGATTTTGCTGGGTAGGTGATTCTTGGCTTTAATCCTAGCTCCTTTGATCTCCGGAATATCATATTCCAAGCCCTTTGATCCCTTAATGTAGAACCTGCTGGATCCTGTGTTATCCTGATTGTGTTTCCACAATATTCAAATTATTTCTTCTTGGGTGCTTGTAATATTTTCTCCTTGATCTGGCAACTTTGGAACCTGGCTATAGTATTCCTAGGAGTTTTATTTTGGGGATCTTTTTTATGAGGTGAGGAGTGAATTCTTTCAATTTTTATTTTACCCTCTGGTTCTAAAATATCAGGGCAATTTTCCTTGAGAATTTTTGAAGAATGATTTCTAGGTTTTTTTTTTTGATCATGGCTTTCAGGTAGTCCAATAATTTTTAAATGATCTCTCCTAGATCTATTTTCCATGTCAGTGTTTTTTTCAATGAGATATTTCACTTTGCCTTCTATTTTTTCATTTGTTTGGATCTGTTTAATAGTATCTTGATTTCTCATAAAGTCATTACCTTCAATTTGCTCCAATCTAATTCTGAAGGAATTAATCTTTTCAGTGAGCTTTTGAAATTCTTTTTCCATCTGGCAAATTTGGCTTTTTAAAGCATTCTTCTCCTCATTGGCATTTTGGGCCTCTTTTGCCATTTTAGTTAGGCTATTTTTTTAAGTAGTTATTTTCTTTAGTCAGGTTGTTGACTCTCTTTTCATGATTTCCTTGTATCATTTTCATTTTTCTTCTCAATTTTTCCTCCACTTCTCTTACCTGGTTTTCAAAATCCTTCTTAAGTTCCTCGATGGCCTGTAACCAGGTCATATTTTTCTTGGAAGCTTTTGATGGAGGAATTCTGACTTTGTTGTTTCCTCCCATTCCATGCTTTGGTCTTTTTTGTCCCTAAAAAAGGAATCTAAGGTTTAACTGCTATGCTTGCTTTCCTTCCTTTGCTTGCTCATATTGCCACTCAATTTCTTGACTTTTGAGCTCTTTGCCATGGTAGAACTCTGCTTCCAGAGGGGAGAATTTTGTCCCAAATCACTGGGGATTTCCCAGCTGCTGGAGCTATTAGGAGGGCACCATCTCTACAGCCCCCACATACTCTGGCTCACTGGTCACACACCTCAGGACCACCACCCAAGAACACCATCCAGACCCAGGCAGGTTAAAGCAAGAGTGATAACTCCTTTGAATGGTCACTTGTCACCCCCCTCTCCCTCCCTTGATCTGCAGGCCAGGAGCTCCAAAGCATGCATGTGGAGGTGGCTGCAGCAGGGCTGCTGCATCTCTGCCACTTCTCATTTTAGGGGCAGAAGCCTGACCATGCCTCCATCCCCCCCAGTTCCAACAGACTTCTATACTGACCTTTTACCTTGTCTTTGGCATTTATGGGTTGATAATTTGGGAAACCACCACAGCTGCTGGTGATCTACTCTCCTGAAGTCTACTCCAGCTGCTGCTGGTTGGGGCTGCCCTGAGGCTAAAACCACAGGCTTACAGGGGCTGGGCTAGGCTCCCCACACACTGTGATGGACCCTCCCTGCTGGCTTGCTGAGCTTCCTTCAACAGGATATTTGTTTCTCTCTGTCACTTTGTGGGTTCTGTAGCTCCAAAATTTGTTTAGAATCATATTTTATAAGTATTTGAGGTGGTTATGGGGGGAGCTAAGTTTTCCTGCTTCTATGCTGCCTTCTTGCTTCCACTCCAGGAAAAAAATTTTCTATAGCATCTAGCCACAGTTAGAATCATCTCTAAATGAGAATACACTGACTTTGGAATACTGGTATACCCTCTGACTTTGATCTCAAAGATGTTGAAAAAAATTCTTCATCTTCTCTTAGAAGATTTTTTCTTGGTGAAATTATCTTGGATCGATCTATCTATCTATCTATCTATCTATCTATCTATCTATCTATCTATCTATATCTACATAGATATAGATAGAAACACATGATCTATCTATCTATGTATCTATGTTTCTATCTATCTATCTCTGTTCTACAGTTTTATCACATTACTTTGGATTATTTTTGTCACTATAATTTCCACATGATTATTCATTTGCTTCATTCATCTCTGATTTAAAATATTATGTGAGCTATCTATAACATGTTCATCCTGAAAAAAAGATTTTCTTTTGGAGTTATTATGAACAGCATTAGAAAAGCATCATATCTCCCATTTGAATCCAATAAGACTATTTCACACAGATTGAAATAAGTCTAAATTATCTCTCCAGATGTCTTCTAATTCCATCTTCACAAATCATTATATTAATCTCAACCATGGAGGAAAATTTAAACTCACAAGTCTTTCTCACTTTTATGCTAAAAAGTTGTACATTTTAATGAAAATAACTTGTTTTCTACCATTGAAACAAAAAATTCTAAACTAAACTAAAATATAAAATGAAGACAGGAAAACAAAATAAAATTATTTTCAGAAAATGCTCTTATTAATTGTAATTAAATTGTTTTGGGAAAATTATAATTATAATGATGGATTTGACTTCTATACATTTTGTTATTTTGCTTCATATTTACTCACAGTTACTTTTCCAGTACGGTTATCTTCCTCTCTTTGTGCTAGTGCTTTCAAAAAATTGTCTTTCAATTCTTTGCCAGAACTAGCTAGTGCCCTATAAAAACAAGCAAACAAACAGGATTTTTGTTAAACATATCTCATAATAAATAGGCTTAAAATGAGAGGAATGGTGAGGGATGTCAGTAATTACTATCCACTATCTTATGTAAAGCTAAAATCTGTTTTGCAAGATAATAAGGAAAAAATAATGGACTTGGTCATCAATTTCAGACTCACAGGTAATGAGATCAGTCTCTACCATGGTTCCTCTCTTGCCCCCTGGCTAGTCAAAAGATAAAAGTAAAATTTTCTTAGAAGTCAAAGAAATAATTATCAAGATTTTATTGGACAATCTGGTAAAGTCTCAAGCTCCAGAATGATTGATGAAGCTTCCTGGGGGGCCTGAAGTCACGAAGGTATGGCTTCCAAGTAGGGGTTTATTGGTAAATGTTTAATGATCAGCTTTCTGAAAATGAAGGATACACTTTAAAATTTAATCTGCATTTTTTCTTTCTCTTTCTTAACACTAGATAATCAACACAACAGTGAGCCAAGCACAGATTTGTAGTGTCTAACATTCCTGAGATGCAAATACTCTGAATGTTAAATGATAGATTTTTGAGAAGCAGTGGGAGCTGGTTCCAGAGGCATACCTTAGCTTAGTTTTCCTCATTGGACTGCTTCTGGTACCTTATAAAACCAATGTATAAAAAAGCAGCTCTGACCGTCAGATGCATTCTTGATAACTGAGGAAACTTGGATCCCATTTATTGACAATTGCTAATAAATTAATTGTGCTTGAACCTTTGTGCCTCCATTTTTCTTTATTCCAGATTTTTATTGTGACAGTACAGATTTCCACAATTATGAAAAAAATTCTACATTAACAATGACCACATAAAAAACATACTCTATATAATAAAATAAATAAAAATTAAAAGAAATTTGAGGTTTGTTTCCTACCCAACAAATTGTCAAATATAACAAAAAATGGAAATAGTTTTGGAGTGAACACATAAAAAGAGCAGACTAATATACTTAATATACTCAATTTTTTTTAATGCTAGTGTTTCTGCTCTGATAGTCATCTCCCATTTATCTCAACTATAGCTTGCTTGTAGAGTTGTTTGCATGTTATCTCCCCCATTAGACTACAGGGTTGGGGAACCTGCAAGCTTGAGGCCACATGTAGCCTTCTAGGTCCTCAAGTGTGGCCATTTGACTGAATCCAAATTTCACAGAATAAATGGGCCACTCCTGAGAACTAGGAGGGTCAAGTTTGACCTCAAGGCCACAGGCTTAACCCACCCCTGGATTAGAAGTTTCTTGAGAGCAAAGGTTCTGTTTTGCTTTTCTTTGTATGCTTATCACCTGGCACACACATGGACCCATAGTAGGCACTTAGACTGATGGAGCTGTGAATTGGTAAATCATTCCAGAAAGCACTTTGTTATTATGTGAGAAAAATCATTAATCTGTTCATACCCAATGATCAAAACACTAATCATAACAGCTCCTATGTCATAGTACTTTAAGGTTTACAAAATGCTTCAGATCTGATACTCAGTAATAACCTTGGGAGGTAGGAAATATTATTATCCCCATTTTATTGAGGTGGGAGAAATTAAGGCTGAGAGAGATGAAGTCACTTATTCAGAGTCACATGACTAGTAAATTTCTGAAGTGGCATTTAAATTCAAGTCTTCCTGATTACAGGTCCACAGTCAAAGAGAGTAAGGAAGATTTTATATCTACATATCTACGTAGACATATAGAGATAGATATATAAATATAAATATATAGTTAGATATGGATATATAGATATTGATAAGTTATCTATAGATATTGATATTATATATCTACATCTATATATCTATGGATAGTTACAGCAACATTTCTATTTGTCTGTGTATGGGTTATGAAATACCTGAAAACAAAGGGAGTCCCCATCCATTTTGCAATAGCTGAACAAATTGTAATATCTGAAAGTAATAGAGAATTGTTGCATTATATAAGATCTATGAATCTGAAGAATCCAGAAGGTAGCAAGTATATGATGGCTGGAGGTGGTAAGTCTGTCAGGAAAATCAAGTACTCCTTCCTACCTGGCTTAGTGGGCCCCTACCTTCTATGTGGATAGAGACAGTCTTTTCCATTCAGCTAGCCCTATATATAACTTTCCTTATTTCAAAGCTTCCCCTTAGGTGCAGATCCCTAAGTCTGCTTGGGGACACAATAAATGGAGGGAGGGGAGAAGTGACCTTCCTTGAGTTCATCCCACTTAGATTCAGATTTGTTTACTCATGACACAGACTTTTATAAAGGGCAAACCCCAGGTTTGCTCTCCTTCAGTTCTTTCATAAAACATGACAATCCATAAGTAACTCTTTCATTTCATTCATGCCCCAATCAGCCTAGAGTCCTGGTGAATTGTACAAAAGTCCTAGATCTCAGTTCCTGTCAAATATGCTATCCATTCTCCCTCACCTTTTTACAATTCCCTGTTCACGTATAATAAAGCACTTGTAAAGGAGTAATTAGGATCGATCGATCACCTTATGTAACTGGAATTAAACATTAATTATGAATGTAAGCAAACTTTAAAAAACAGATAAACTTTGGATTTTTTCATGCATGTAATGGGGAGCCAGTAGGTCAGGCATAATCTTTCTCAGACGGTGAAGTCCCCAAGGGGAAAAGTTCTCTTTTTGCTTTTCTCTGTGTCCTTAGCACTTAGCCCAAAGCCGGACCCATAGCAGGCACTTAGTGAATGATTAGTGACTGACTGACTGACTGACTACAGAGCTGTGAATTGGTCTGTTCATTCTAGAAAGCATTTGTTATTATTTGGGGAAAGTTACTCATCTGTTCATACCCAATAATCAAAACACTGTGATCATAATAGCTTCTAAGTCACAGCACTTTAATGTTTCCAAAATATTTCACATTTGATATAATAAGGAACTTGTGACATAGGAGATACTATTATTTCCATTTTATTGAGAGGGGACCTGTTCAAGATTTTCTAAAAGGTTAAACACACTGTGGACCATCCCCTCCCATCCCCACTCCCAGCCAGTTATAATTTCCAAATTTGGGGGAGACTGAAGAGAAAGTGATTCGGGTAGTTTTCCTTTTTTTGACCCATAAGGCAACTTTCAAAACTGCTACTGCCCCAAGGAATCTCCCTTTTGCAAAGGCTAGATTCAGGAATTCAGAATCCCCCTTCTCCTCAGAAAAGTCATGGTTTAGGAAACAGAATTTAAATATATCTCTTTCTGTTGAAAGATGTTACTGCTAATGTGGAGTGGAAGGAAGAGGCAAGAAGAAAAGAATCCCTTCTCTTACCCCTCTGCAGTTTTCGCTGCGGTACAAGGTGAAATGGTGGAGAAAACATTCGTTTCTAAGAGATGAATTTCTTTTCCATTTTTTCTACCATTTTGAAACCATTTTGAGGTTATTCCTGCCAGGTATGGGGGGTGGGGGAATCCATCAATCTAGTTTCCTGATCCTTTCACATAAAAATTATTATCACTCAAAATCTGAAAGTCCTGTAACATACATCCCGCAAACAGAGTCTCCCAATATCTAAAAGTCCTGTAATTTCATCAAGTAGATAGGGGGCCTCAATTGACTAGGGATCCCTGGTCAAATTCCCCTGACAACAGGAGAAAATTCTCTTCTTCCCCCGCCCCCCCCCCCTAGAATAGAAAATTACTTCTCAGAGACTGAGTAAATATAAGATACTCAGAACAGATTTAACTTCCCAATATTCATAACAAGAAATGGAAACTTATCTACACAGGGATTGAGGTCAGGAGTTTCCAAGATGATTTTCATCATCTTTCCCTATGCCCATCTTTGCACTGAAGTCATACAAGAATCAAAATACATGCTCAAAACACTGCTTCAAGATGGTGGAATGAAAGGGAGCAGAACAGTTCAGCTCCCCCAGAGTTATTCTATCAAATATATAAAAAAGTACTAGACTAAGTAATTATTAAGAAATCCATGAAGAAGTTGTGCAAGGTGAATTTTTCAAGCTTAGATCAGGTCCTGACAAGGAGATAGTCAGAAACCTGTGTGTAATAGGGAAGTAGTCCATCAGAAAAGTCAAACACAGGAAACACAGTGTATGGAAGAATTTTAACACAAGCTATTGGAAAATCTAGCTTTTCTCTCTAGAGCTTGCAACTCTATTCCTCTGACCCAAGAATCTGGGTCAGGAGCCTACATAACTTGGACTGAGAGGAATGATCTGGCCACGACCAGGATCAGACTATAATTTGGTAGTTTGAACCACTCCAAAGATCCTTTGTAGAACACAGAACTCAATACAAGGAGGAAGGAGTGGAAGAACTCAAGACCGTCTAGATAGATCAGGACTAAACATGACCCCCACAGTTCCTTCCAAAGATGCACAGTGTCTGACCCTGACACAAAGTGCAATTCAGGAAGTAAGCCTGGGGAAATGAAATAAAAGAAAGTACAGCCTTATTGGTAAGGAAATATTATAGACCTGGGCATGCCCCAGACACAAACTTAGAAGAAAAGAATAACTCTCTTGTACCTAAAAGCAATTTTTCAAACAAAAACATACCCTTCCACAAGTTTTATTAGGATTACTAGTTTAAAATAATAGTTTAAGTGAAATGAAAGTTCTAGAGGAGAGAAGGAGAATAAATAGTTTTATAAAGGAGGTACAAAATATTAGCCAAGTAAAAAACTCTCAAAATGGAAGGTACTCTCTGAGATAATAGGAAATACTAGAACAAAAGACAGGAGGGAGGAAAAGAAAATGTGAGACATCTCCTATCAAAAGCAATTGCCTTAAAAATAAAGGAGAGATCACTTAGCACATCCTGAACAAACGACCATAGCATGCTAAATAGCATATTTCAAGAATTCATGAATAAAATTGACCACATCTATTAGAATCAAAGAAAAAGTGAAACTAGAAAGAATTCACCAGCCACCTCGTTAGTAGGGGAAATAGAATTTTAGCTGATACTCAAAGGAAACCAGGAGGCAGGTGATAAGGGAATGAATTCCAGGTATAGAGAATAACCAGTAAAAATGCCTAGAGTTGGCAGATGGATTATCTTATTCTAGGAATAGCAAAGAGGCCCATGTTACTGGGTCAAAGCGTGCTTGGGTAGGGGATATGGAGAGTTGTAAGAAGATTGGAAAGGTAGAGAGGAACCAGGGTATGAAGGGCTTTGAATGCCAACGAGAAGGCAATAGAGAGTCAATGGAGTTTGTGAAGCAGAGGGGTACCATGGTCTCATTTGAGCTTTAGGAAGATCTCTTTTGAGAGTCAAGTGGATGGACTAGATTTGGGATAAGTTTGTGGTAGGTGGACTTTCCAGTAGGCTATTGCAACATTCTAGGAGTGAGGGCTTGTACTAGGGTAGTTGTGGTATCAGAAAAAGAGAATGGATTGTGTTTGAGAGCCATTACAAAGGTGAAATGAATTGGGTTTGGCAACAGATTGTATATGGAGGGGTGGAAAAGAATGAGGAACCAAGGATAATACCTAAGTGTCTAAGAGGATGGTGGTGCCCCACAGAGTAATAAGGAAGTTTAGAGAGGAAAGTGTTTTGGGGTTAGATTACAAGTTCTGTTTTGAGTTTAAGATGTTTATAGAACATTTAGTTCAAGATATCTAATAAGTAATTGAAGATATAAGACTGGGGTCAGCAGAGAGGTTCTAGATCAATAGATTTGAGAATCTTGAATACAGAGTTGATAATTAAATCCATGGAAAATGATGAGATCACCAAGCAAAATATTATAGAGGAAGAACAGAAGAGGGCTCAGAACAGAGCCCTCCGGGACACAGTGTGGTTAGAGAGTGTGACCTTGATGGGGATCCATCAAAGGAGATTGAGAAGTAGTGGTCATCTAGGTAGGAAGAGAACCAGGACAGAGTGGTGTCACAAAAACCTAGAGAAAAGAGAGTATTGAAACTGAGTTATAATATTAAAAGCTACTTTATTTTTTCTATTACAGAACTATCAACAGCTCTGGGAAAAACTGCTACTGTTAGGATCATGGGGGAAAAAAGGATGGAAGAAATTTGAACATTCACAACAGCCAGCTGTTTCTTTATATTTTTCATTTTAAGAGAAAAAATATTGGGAACCCTAAAAATTAGATTGTTCTACATTAATCAAATCTCATATTGCTTAGGGAAACAGAGAAAAACTGTACTTATCTCCTTTTGGAGACAGGGAGGGGATAGGAAGGGAGGAGTAATACTTGGCAAGTGGTCCCAGTTCATTCTTAAGGACAGTGAGAGAGGCCATTCTCACACTTCGAAATGAGAGTTGCCTAGACAACAAATAATGTTCATCTTATCTCAGTGAAAATTAGACTCCTATGCTTGGATAACTAGTGTGCTTTTCTTTTATTTTGGGAAATAGTTTGAGAATACTCTTTCCTGAAATGGACTTGATATACTCTCAGATTTATGGCAGTTATATATG
The DNA here is from genome assembly GCF_028583685.1 of Petaurus breviceps papuanus. Taxonomy (NCBI): domain Eukaryota; kingdom Metazoa; phylum Chordata; class Mammalia; order Diprotodontia; family Petauridae; genus Petaurus; species Petaurus breviceps. Next base: position 12,359,615 of record NW_027185655.1, on the reverse strand, counting down.
ACCACATCTGTATAGTCAAAATTATGTGGAGGGTAGGGGCAAACAGCTACAAATTATTGGTGTAATTACCCCCAAGATCCTACAGGAATTGTCCCTGTATTCTGTGACTACGTGGCAGTAACTCTAGATTTGATTGGAAACTGTAGAATCTTTTCAAAACTTGAAAAACGGAGACACAAAGTCTTGATTCTTAGACATCACTCCTTTTTCTACTTTAGATGAACCTTGTTTTGGATTTGATTTTATTCGCACCACTACTTTGCCACTTTTCTTCTGTCATATTTGGGAGAAAAAAAGACAAGGGTTGTTTACATTTATTGTGTTGTTGGTGTCTTACACACTCTCCTTCTCCTCTCTTGCTTTACCTTCCTCCTTTCCCACCAAATTACGAGGGCATTAATCATTTTCTGTTCTTCCTGGTAGATGTTTATTTAATCTTCTACAATTTGTATATTTGTACAGAAAAGACAATGCTCATTAAAATCTACATTGGTATCCCTCAGTCCTTATTTGGATTCAACCAAGCAGCCTTATTCATTTTAGTATGGTTTCTTATGTTTCATTTACTTGCTTATTTTAAAATCCTGTATACCATAAAATCATCATCATCATCATCATCATCTCCACCTCTTTCTGTCTCTCCCTCACCTTCCCTTCCCTTCCCTGTCCTGTCCTTTTCTTCTTTTTCCTCAGTTACCCACCCACCCCTTCTCCAACAAGTTTGAAGAATACATTTTACTTTGTCCAACAAGCATGCTGTATGGAGGGTTTAAAATACCTTTACTGTAGCATCCCTCTAGATAGGCCTATGGAAACAAATTATTCTGCAAGAAAACAAGAATAACCATATTCACTTCAAAGATCTTTCAGATGTCTCTTATCTATGTCCCTCTCATTATCAAAGATTGTCACTGTGGTCATAAAATCAAACTTTTTAAGTCTTTCCTTCCAAAGGTAATCAAGCATTCCTATAAAAATGGCAGCCTTTCATTTCAGTAGAAAACAAATGATGTATAATGGAAAGCAACTTGTGTGCTACGGTAATCCTCCTTTGAGAAAGGAGCAGATAATGGTGGTGTCTAACCCTGCTTCATATTATACAGCAAGTGCTGGTCTACAAAAGTTTTTACATAATATGAGTTGCATAACTTATTTATTTCCCTCATCTACTAGTTTATTAATTCTGTTAAAAAGGAAATGAGATGAATCCAGTAAGACCTGTTTTTGATGAAAACTTGCTGACTCTTTCTAATCACTGCTTCCTTTTACAGATGGGCAGCAACCATCTCTTTACTGATAATTCTAGAATTTTACCGGGAATTTAAGGTATGATCATTTTGTCAACAGTTTGCAGATTCTGTTCCCTTCCTTAAAAAGAACAAACAAACAAACAAAAACACAACACTTGGACATTTTCCTTTTACAATTTTGTGGTCCTGCCCTGATCTTCCACAATCATTCAAATATCATGAACAGTGGTTCAACAATCACATATTCCAGTTCTTTCAGGTTATTAGAAGTGATTGAAGTAATTGTAATGGTAATGGAAATTTGAGGATCTTCCCTGTCTCTTAATAAGCCTAAGGGAATTTGAAGACCTCCCCTGCTTTGAAGATATACCCTGGCCCCATTAGGCTGAATGTAATCACATGGAGCCTCTAGTGGGAGGAGTTTGCTGAAGGGTAGAGTAGAGCCCACAGGAAGCTGGGAGTAAGAGCAACTAGATGTGGGAGAGAGAGGTCTCACCCAGGGAGACAGCTAGGCTTTGCGGGAAGGCTGAAGGATGGTGTGGCTCTCTGCTGTGTTGTGGTGTATTAACTTCTATGTTGCAATGATGAATTTGGCTTTCCAGTTCTGGGATTCAGTTTTCTGGTGTCTGAATAAATGTTTTACTTCTGTCTTATATGTGGAGAGTCTACTACATTTTGTGATTGAGCACTATGCCAACATATGTACAGTCACCATCAGCGCTATTGATATTGCATTGGTGCTACAGTAATTACATGCTCTCTTATTATCTCATATCTTCTCTCTCATCAGTTATCATTATTTGACCCATACAGGCTGGGTGGTTAGAATCCAGGCATCCCCATTGGTTACTTCTGATAAATACCATTTTTCTTCCATATTGTAATTTGTTTCTTCAGAATCTCAGTGTTAAGCATCTCTCCTTCCTCTTGGGGGTCACTCTCCTTGAAGCATTTTAGTCCATGGAATCTTCCTTCTTTATTTTCTGAACTCTCTGAAGTGAACTTTTTCAAATTTATGGCACATGTTAGACTATATCAATATTTCTTCTCCTCTATCACAAATTTTTCAGAATAAGTAATCACTTTCCTTTTTGGATCTGAACCATTCCCTCCAAGATATTTCAGAATTTTAGATACTCAAATTTTAAATTTCAGAATGCTACACAGATGTATTGGCAATTTAACAAAATTTTGTCACTGTGGCTAAACTTAATATTTTAATGAGAACAAAACTTTTATTGCATTAGCTATTAATGAAAAAAATGAACTGCTAATTTAAAAAAAGCCATGGAATGTTATGAGTAGGCAACTATATGGTCTGGGAAAGTTTTTCTGCTTCACCCTCAACTCCTTCTCCATCAAAAACAATCACCCTATCATTAGTTATATTAGGTATATGGCATAATAAACAAGAAAAGAACAATGGACCACTTGATGAAAGACAGCAGTCATGAAAGCCAAAACAGAATAGAAAGTTTTTCAGACCAGAATGTAGGAAGTAGAAGGAAATGTCCACCACTTTATAGAAAAAGACATACCATGTATTTTCCATTTTGGAAGAGAAAGTCTTGGAAATGTACTTGAGATGACTTGGACAAAGGGTAAGGAAAATAATGGGTAACCATCATTCTATTCTGTGTTCCTCATATTTCTGTCTCTCTCGGAACTCCTCTCCTTCACCCTCTCATCCCTGATTCCCCATCAGGGAAGCCTTTCTTGACTTCTTAGTTCATCTTGATTTTTGGTAAGGTAGGGTGATCAAGTTCCCCATTTAACCTGATGAATTTCACAGAGGTAGAGATGTACACTGCCTCCTTGCTGAGAGAACCCCTCTGGGGATGGATTCAGGGACTACATTGTTCTGCAGACTTTGAAAGCAAGCTGTAAAAGTGGGGTATAGGGTGCAGAGGGGGATGATCTCTCTTTCACTTTCAGGACTCCCTTTCTTTCTGCACTATACAGTTCTAGTTGGGACAGTTAGGTGGTGCAGTGGACAGAGAGTTCTTTGGACCTGCAGTCAGGAAGACCTGAATCCAAAATGACCTTTTACATATACTTACTAGCTGTGTGACCCCAGGAAAATTAATAACTTCCCTTTGCCTTGGTTTTCTCATCTATAAAATGGAAATTACAATAGCACCCACCTCCCAGGGTTGTTGTGAAGTCCAAATGAGATAATATTTGTAACCCTCTTAGCACAGTGCCAGGCAAATGGTAAGTGTCATGTAAATGTTAGCTGTTGTTGTGTTCTTAGTGTATTGTTGCTGTTGGCTCTCTTCCAGATTGTAGCAGGTGCAGGGAAGGGATCTCTCCCTTTCCTTGATCCTACTGAAGCATCTTAATGGTGACTGCAGAGACACAATCACGTAGCCTGAAAAGTGAATTCATGGAACTCAAGTAACTGGCTACTCTCTGATGTTCTGTTTCCTTTTCTAAGTACTGGTCAAAGACTTCCCAAGATAGACTTTCCATGCCTAAGGTGTGGCAGCAATCAAGGCTGAGTTTTCCTGAGTTCCTGTGCTCAGGTACCAGTCTCCTAGAAGGAGAACATTCCCTCCATATTATGCTTTTGAGAGAAAGAAGGAGATTGTTATGCACCTGAAAAAGTAAAGCCATGACATAGGGTTGGAATGGGATGGTGATGAGCTAGATATTTGGTTCTTGTCAAACCATCATGCCATTACCATGAGTTGCTTGGGCAATTTAGGGCTGTGGTGAAGAGCACTTGTTTATTAGCCCCTAATATAGTTTTTCTTTCTTGGAGAGACTGATGGATTTAATTAACTTTATGTTTCTGTAAACCAGGTTTCCAAGCCTGCGGCATTTTGTTTTCCATTGGCCATATAGAAGATGATTCCTAGTCATGAGGATAAGGGGAGAAGGCTGATGCAGTGCTGAATAGCTATGTGACAGGTAGAGTTGGTAAAAGAATCTCAGGGAGAAACATGTGGTGGTAGACTCTTGGGAACAGACTCCAGGAAGGAGAGAAAAAAATACTTTGGAAGCCTCATATATAAAGAAAATCAACTCCTTGACATGTGTCTATTTCCAGCTTGCCTACCTAGAAACTTCTGAGAATTTTTCCTTGGATGAGATCAGACATCCCTCTTGGTTTGAACTGAGAACTTCCAGTAAAGAACTCACTCCCTTTTGTATTTTGGGGGGGGTATGTTTGAATCTGTATAACTTTTCTATTTACTTGAATAAATGAGTTTACTCACTATTCACTATTTATGATGGTCTTTTGTAGAACTAGCATCTGGTGGGACAGGCATAATCTCAGATAATATCTATTCATACTTCCTTGTGAGCTGCAAATATACATTTACAGAACCCATGTGGATATGCATATTTTACAAGGGCAAACACACATCTTACATTTCTATATGTGTTTATGGACTACTGTGTAAACTTTGCATATTATGCATTTTTTGTGGTTGATGAAATAAAGGATGTACCATATCTCATACCCATAATGTACACTGACTGCCTATATGAGAATCAGATACTCTATGACCCACCCAAACTAGACATGAGTTATATATAAGCTTTATTTTGGAGATTTTCCTGGATTAACTCCAGGTGTAGGAAAAAAGCCAGAAAGAAATCAACACTTTGGGGTCATGTCCCTAGGATCAAACCAAATCTGTGTGAGCTCAGAATTTTAGGAGTTCTTGGGCCATGGGTCACATCTTCTTTTCTTGTTTGCTTAGAGTTGAGGGTTGGTGAACCTGTGGCCTTGAGGCCACATACAGTTTTCTAGATCCTTAAGTATGGCCTTTTGCCTGAATCCAAATTTCACAGAACAAATCCATTGGTAGACATTGCCATTAACCACATCTGGAGCATGAAAAATGAATAGGACTTATTCTATTGGTTTCTGTGGGGACTTTATAAAAAAATAAAGCATAGCATCATTCATCCTTCAGTACTAATACTTTGGCCTTAGATATGTGGAAAAAAAACAATAAACATGGCAAGACAAAACATTCCTAAGTAGCTAAACATCTCTTCCAGTTCTAAATCTATTCATAGATCTTGATAACCTGTGAATATTAAGCGGAATATATATCATCTTATTTTAATATCTGCTTATATTCAAGGTAAAAAAAATTCTTGCAGTGTCTTTGCTAATGTTACTTAACTTTGGTTTTCTAGTATATTCACCAGTTGTCTGAACACCCCTGGACATCAACCATAGCATGCATTTATTTGGGATAGTGTCTCTTGGGGGACAACTGGACCCTGCTCTGTAGGACAAGATTTATACCTAATTTCTCCCTCAAAATGTGTTGCTTCCAAATAGTATTAATTTCTGCTTAGATTCACGGCTTCAGATTATTAAAAAATATTGCTGTCTGTGTTGTATGTCAAGAATTTAAAATAAAGAAAAAAATGTTTAGGGAGTGTTAGCCATGTGATGAAATCTTACCTAGACTATCTAAAGAAATTAGTTTGTGATTTTCAATCTCTCGGTCTGTTTCTCATGAAACAGTTATATTGGCTTTTATATATGGTACTGTTTGTAAATTTCCTTGATATGTGGATTCGGAAAAATGTGAATTCAAAACAAATATTCATTTGATCAAAAGGTTTTTAAAAAATTTTTGGATTTACTTATTCATTAGGATTATTTCAGATATTTATTTGCCAGATTGCACACACACAAGAATGTACCATCTTTTACAATTTGTAATTGGATTAGGAAGTCATTTTTAAGAGTTTAGACTGTTAGTCAATTTGACATTATTGGCAGGTTGTCAGTTAAAAAAAGCTACTATAAAATATTTTGTTTGCTACTTATATAGTCTAATGTACAGGAAATACTTCTGTAAGGCCTCATGCCATATCTTTTATTGTTGAATGAAATGAACAAGTAATTGTAAAAACTACACTTGCTGTATGGTATTTGAAACTCCATAGAGTAAATGATTTTAAAAAAATATTATGGTTGCTTATAAATTTCAGTTCCACAGTTTCCATGGTTATTTGAGTTTTGGCTTACATTGGAAGTCCACACCTGACAAAACATTGGTGCCAGTGTTTCGGTTAACAGAGAGCTACCAATAACACAGGGCTGTCATTTTTCCAATGTTCACTATGAATTTATGTATATTCCCATATCAGCTTTGTACTTAGTAAAAACAAAATCTTGCCAGAAAGTATAAGTAATTGTGGTAGCCTTTCTTAAAGTTTAGGATGTGTGAAGAGGAAGATTGTTGTTATTATAATTATTATGATGATTTTTGTTCTGCTTATGCAGAGAAAACTAAACACTGTATTACACTGACATAATGTTAGTGTAGGAGAGGCAGGTGGTTCAAGTCCGTTCTTTGAAATGCACTGGCTTTGTGACCTTAGGTAGGTCCCTTCACTTCTTGGTGCCCCACAAAACTCTTTAAGAGTTTAAATTTTGTAACAGTTCCAGGAGAGTTGTAAATCTGTGTTGTCAGAAGGTCTTCTCTAGGTAAGTGGTGCAGCATTTAGACTGTCGGGTGGGGAGCCAGGAAAACTTGAGTCCAAATCTGGTCTCAGATACTTTACTAGCTATGTGACCCTTGCCAAGTCTCTTAACCTCTCTTTGCCTCAGTTTCTTTAATTTCCAACTATAGAGCAGGAATGATAATAGCAACTACCTCACATGGTTGGTGGGAGGATGGAATGAGATATTTACAAAGTATTTAGCATAGTGCCTAGTACACAGCGGCACTTAGTGAATGCTTATTCACTCCCTTACCCAATGGAATCACAGGTTTGAATACTAACAACAAAAATATTTTGGCTTAGTTAAAAGAAAGGCAGTTATTTTTAAAAATTTCCTTTTTAATTCCCCTTACTTCATTAAATCATAGGAGAAAGGGGCAAAAGCTACAAAGAAAAAAATTATTTTTTTAATGAAGAAAACAATTCTTTAACAATTTGAGCTGCCCAAGGAGGTGATGAATTCACCATTACTGGGAGAATTTCTAGTGAAGGCTGGAGGACTATTTGTTATGTATATTATTCAGATACAGGTTGTAAAAGATGACCTCTCTGGTTCCTTCCAACTATGATTTTTGATGATTCTGTTATTATGTATATTATAATATATCACATATAAAGATTATAAATTCTAAAAATTCACTTTTAACATTGGACTAAGAATGATGAAAATTAAAAAAAAAAGCAGGACGAGGAGGAAAGCAAAAGTTCTCCAATTGTGTTTTTGTTGATAATTAATAAGCAGTGACTTCAACACTTCACACACCTGTTTTTCATCAGAGTGGGTTCTCACCCTCAAAATGAACATGAACACCCCTCTACCTGCTGCATGACTTAACTACATGATCTCTAGGGACGGGTGAAAAGTTCATCACCCGGTAGCCAATTTCCTGTGATCAACCTTTACAAATTTTAGTGAGGCTAGTCCTCAGATTAGACTTAAATTATATCACAAGGCCCACACACAGACTTTCCCAATAGTTTATAATTCCTAGAGTTTGGAGTCTGCTGTTATAGCCTTAGAAATTCTTCTACCCCATGATGAGGTATCAGAATAGGATGATAGTGGAAGAATAAAAAGTCATGTACAATAAATCAGGAAGGAGAATTTGCTTGACAGGAGGTGTACACATGAGTGATATATAGAACTAACAAGGCCAGGTAACAGGATGAATAAAAGTATGGTAATATGGTAATACTGTAAAAATAGTGGCAGAATTTTTTTTTTACCATTCTATATAAAACTTTAAAAATTTAATTAAATTTTATTTTCACCAAGATCCACTTTCTCTCCTTCCCTATTCCCACTGTGAAAGCAAAAAAAAAAAAAAAACCAACACACACACACACAAACTCCTATTATAAACATGTATAGTAAAGCAAAACAAATTCCCACATTGGTCATGTCCAGAAAAATGTCTCAGTTTAAACTTTGAGTCCATCACCTACAGGGGAAGTAAGAATTTATATAAAGTCTTATTATGTGCTAGGTACTACGCTAAGTTCTTTTTAATTATTACCTCATTTCATCCTCAAAAAATCATTTTAGGCAAGTTTTATTATTATCCCTACTTTATAGATAAAGACACTGAGGCCAGAGGAGGCAAAGTGACTTTTCCAGAGTCACATGGCTAGTCAGTGACTGTAAGAGGTCACATTTGAACTGTCTTCCTGACGCCACATCCAGCACATGTTTAACTGTACCATTCATCATTTGTCTCTATCAGGTGAGAGGCAGCATACTTCATTATGAGTCCTCTGGAATTGTGTGTATTCATTGTATTGATCTGAATTCCTAAATCTTTCCAAGTTATCTTTAAAATATTGTTTTTATTGTATAAAATGCCCTGGTTCTGCTCACTTCACTCTGCATCAGTTCATGAAAGTCCTCCCAGGCTTCTCTGAAACTATCCACCTAATTTCTTATAGAATAATAATATTCAATCACATTTACATACCATAACTTTTTGGTAATGCTTTTTTCTTTTTTATTTCCACCACAAAAAGCTGCTATAAATATTTTTATAGTTATGGTTCTTTTCCCCATTAAAAAAATATTTTTGTGGTATAGACAAATACAAATATATAGACAAATAGGTCAAAGAGTATACAAAACTTAATAGCTTTGGGATTACAGTTCCAAGTCGCTTTCCAGAATGGTTGGACCAGTTCAGAGTTCCAACAACAGTACGTGTTTCCCCTCAGATCCTTCACCATTTGTCATTTTCCTTTATTTTCTTTTGTTATCCTTGCCAAAATGATAGGTGTGGCATGGAACCTGAGTTGTTTTAATTTGTATTTCTCTAATTTTTTCATGATTTACAGCATTTATTCACATGGCAATTGACAGTTTGGATTTCTTCCTTGGAAAACTACTAATAGACGTCATTTGGCCATTTGTGAAGTGAGGAATTATTCTTATCCTTATAAATTTGAATCAGTTCCCTATATATCTTAGAAATAAGATCCTTATCAAAGAAACTTGCTTGCAAAGATTTTTTTCCCCATTTGTTTACTACTTATCTATTTTTAACTGCATTGTGGTTTTTTGTTGTTGTTGTTTTGTTTTGCTTTTTTGGAGGGCAATTGGGGTTAAGTGACTTGCCCAAGGCCACATGGTTAGTTTTTGTGTTAAGTGTCTGAGGCCAGATTTGAACTCAGGTCCTCCTGACTCCAGGTCCAGTGCTCTATTCACTGCTCCATCTAGCCACCCCAACTTCATTGGTTTTTGTGCAAAAACTTTTTTATTTTATGTAATTGAAACTGTCCATTTTATTTCCTGTAATCCTCTCTATCTCATGTTTAATCTTAAACTTTTCCTCTATTCACAGATTTGACATTTATTTCTTACTTGCTTTTCTAATTTTTTTATGATGTTGCCCCTTTACATCTAAGTCATGTACCCATTATCTTGGTATATGGTGTAAGTGCTGGTCTATACCTAGTTTTTGCCAGACTGCTTTGCAACAGATTTTTTTAAATTAATTAATTTCTATTTTATTTTATTATTTATTTATTTTTGCTTTTTGGATGGGGGAAGGAAGGGCAATTGGGGTTAAGTGACTTGCCCAAAGTCACGCGGCTAGTTTTTTGGTGTTAAGCGTCTGAGGCTGAATTTGAACTCAGGTCCTCTGGACTTCAGGGCCAGTGTTCTGTTCACTGAGCCACCTAGTACATACCTACATACATATACATTTACATATACATACACAAATACAAATATGTACACAAACACATATGCATATATAATAAATACATTTTATTTTGGTTTCTTTTCTTATACTTTTTTTGGCAAGGCAATTGGGATTAAGTGACTTGCCCAGGGTCACACAGCTAGTATCAAGTGTCTGGGGTCAGATTTGAACTCAGGTCCTCATGACTCTGGGGTTGGTGCTCTATCCACTGTGTCACCTAGTTATCCCTGTACATTTTAAATGGAATATACCTTTCTGTCTCTTTTTTGGTGGATTTTGATGATTTATGTGTATTTATTTTATACTCTGCAGCATTGCTTAATTAGTTAATTGTTTCAATTAGTTTTTTAGTTGACTGCAAGGTTCTTTAAGTAAACCATTATATTATCTGTGGGAGTGATAATTTTGTTTCCTTTTTGCCTATGCTTCTTTCCTCAATTTTTTTCCTTGTCATTTCTCGAACTATTTCTTCTTCTTCTTCTTCTTTTTTTTTTTTTTTGCTTTTTGGAGGGCAATTGGGATTAAGTGACTTGCCCAAGGTCACATGGCTAGTTTTTGCGTTAACGCTGAGGTCAAATTTGAACTCAGGTCCTCCTGACTCCAGGGCTGGTGTTCTATTCACTGCGACACCTAGCTGCCCCTCAAACTAATATTTCAAGGACAATAATGAATACTAATGGTGATAATGGGTCTCTTTGCTATGTCTCTGATCTTATTGGAAGGCTTCTTCTTTAATCTCAGTACAAAATAGGGTGACTTTACATTGATTTAGATTTATATGATTTTAGATAAATTTTTTTCTCACCATATTAAGTAAAGAAAGGACCATTTATTCCTGTGCTTTCTAGTGTTTTTGTTTAAACAAGAATGGGTATTATATCTCATCAATTATTTTCTGCTCCTATTGATATAATCATATGATTTTTGTCCTTTTTATTATTAATCATAAGTTTATAATTTTCCTAATGTTGAATCAACCCTGAATTCCTGGTATAAAACTGGTCTGGTAATAGAGTAAGAACTTGTGATATGTTATTGCTGCAATCTTCTTGCCGATATTTTAGTTGAAACTTCCGTATGAATATTTGCTAAGGATATTTGTTAGGAGTTTTTTTTCTTTGTTTTGAGTCTTCTTGGTTTAGGAATCAAGGCCACATTTGTAGCATACCAGGAATTTGGCAAGTCTCCTTCTTTTCCTATTTTTTTCAGTTTATGTATTTTTGAACACATAATTCAAAAATTAATAAATGAATATTCCAAATTAATTGTTGTTTAAATCTTTGGTAGAATTAGCTTGTAAATCCATGTGATCTTGGGTTTTATTTTTATCCTTTGGGAGTTTATTCATGAGTGGTTGATTTTTTTTTTCCCAAGATTGGGTTTTTAAGTTCTATATTTTTTGTTTCAGTAATTTGGACATTCTATGTTTTTGTGAAAATTTATGCATTTCATTTAGATTATCAGTTTTTTTGGTATATATTTGTGCAAAATCATTACTAATATATTCTTTTACTTCCTAATTAGTTAAGAATTCATTTTTTTCATTCTTGAGATTGGTAATTTGGTTTTCTCCATTTAAAAAACCACCTTAGCTAATGACATCTTTTTTTTTAACCAGCTCCTAGGTTTATTTATTAACTCAGTGGCTTTGTTTTGCTTTCAATTTTGTTAATCTCTCCTTTTATTTTCATAATTTCCACTTTGGTGTTTAATTAACCTAGGTCACTCAGTTAGACTCTACGTGTCCTTTATGCTTGAATGTCTTGCCTTCTTCTCCTATTACCTATCATTCCTTGCTTCACTCCAACAATGATTTACTTCTACCAGACATCATCACCTTAGCTTCAATCCAACAGGCTGCTAAACAGAGGTGGAGAAAGTCACACAACTATACTGGATGAGTCCACTGGAAATTTATATTTTATAATCTCAATTTGTCCCTAACTAGAGCAAGGCATTCCTTGCAGATATCTCCAATAGAATGGAGAATATAACCAGTTCAAGAGTGATAACCCTGAAAAGAACTGAGGGGTGGAGGAAAGTAATGATGAGGAGGAAGTACAGCATTAGGAGTCCTAAGAGAAATATGGAAGAATAAAAGGTTATGATTACACAAAGGAACATAGAAATGGAATAGTTGTGGACAGAGCAAAATGGTATGACCATTTCTTTGCATGTCTGAAGTGGAATGGAAGAATAGGCCATGTGAATTGATTAAATTGAGGGCCTGGGAATTTAGGGCATTTGAAGAAAAATTAATATGTGTGTTTAAGTCCCCTAATATGAGGGCAGGAATTGAGAAGGAAAGACTGAGTAAGAGCACTGAACTGAGCAAAAAGAAGGAGAATGTCCTGACGTTTGACAGTTAGCAGACAGCATGCTCTCTCTCTCTCTCTCTGTCTCTCTCTCTCTCTGTCTCTCTCTCTGTCTCTCTCTTTCTCTCTGTCTCTCTCTCTGTGTCTCTCTCTCAATATCTATCTATCTATCTATCTATCTATCTATCTATCTATCTATCTATCTATCTATCTATAGCTAGCTAGCTAGCTAGATAGATATGTGTATCTTTTTGGAGGGCAATTTGGGTTAAGTGACTTGCCCAAGGTCACACGGCTAGTTTTTGTGTTAAGTGTGTGAGGCCAGATTTGAAGTTAGGTCCTCCTGACTCCAGGGCCAGTACTCTATTCACTATGGGGTGATATATTTTGACAGTATGAATCTCAGCTAAGGAGAGAATGCTGAGCAGGGGCTGTAGATAGAGAGTCTAGATGTACTAATGGAAAATAATAAATTTCTTGAGTAGGCACTGTTATTATTGTAGTTTTGCAGATGAGAAATCTGAGACCAGTCAGTTCAGTAACTTGTTTTGGATCTCACTGTAAACATGTATCTGAGGCGGGTTTCAAAATTAGCAACTCCAACTCTTGATCCACCTAGCAGCTTAAAAGGAAGATATTCACATTTTGCCTGAAACATTCAAACGACTTATTCCATTCCTAGTTGAACTTGCTGACTGAGGAGATGTCTAGTTCAAAGAGAGCAACAAAAGACACCTCACCTCTATACTAAGAAAATTTCTTTACCTGCTAAACTGCATGATTACAAATTTAAAAGTTGTCAGTACAGCAATTAGAATGTCTTTGTCCTGTGAGTGTTAGGTCATTGTTGGACAGGAAGAAAAGTTATTTTATATGTGGTCAGCTCTATAATCATTTGGATCTCTGGCTTGCTTCTCAAATGGAAAGGAAATATATACCTTCCTTGATTACTAAAATGAATAAAAAAGATCTTGTTTTAAATGCCAGGTGCTATTGTGATAAGGAGTGCTTTTTGATCAGAAATGGCAATTCAAGCATTTAAGATGTTGAAGAAACATCAGGACTTTGGAGATGTCATCACTATGATCTATGATCAGGACTGAGTCACAATTTGCTTTGACTAAAAAATACGTCCTAACCATGTACAATGACATACCAAAACCAAACCTCTAATTACATTTGAAAATAAACCATTTTTTAAATTTTGCCAAGAAATAAACTTCATCCTATTTTGTTGTCCCTGACAACCCACAATTTATGTTCTGGGAGCATCAAAGAATAAAGCCATAATATCTTCACCTCTGACAGTTTCAATTCTTTTGGAATGATTTCTACAAAACAAACTAAAGTAACTCATTTTATGCAGCTAACATGAAAAAAAAATTGCAATTTTTATTGAAGGGCCGGAGCCCCTTTTATTCTAATTTTGCACCCTGGAGAAGAACCACTAGAAATGTAGGTTTAATACTGCTTACTCTGAAGGCAAAAGGAAAGAATACCTTGTTCTGAAATTTAGTGAAATGCAACATGCATAGACAAGAGGTAGAGAAAAAGAGGAAACTAGGCTATGAATGTCTGCTGAACTTGTTGAATTTGAAATGAATTACGACAGGAGACTTAGATTTGTATCTTTTTTAAAAGGTGCTATTGACTACTTTGTTTAAATGTAAAACTTTATAATTAGGTCAATATTTTTAAAAACATAGCATCTCCTAAGAAAGAGCTAAAAGGAAATATTTCATTCTGAAATTTAATTAAATGCAACATTTGTAGATTTTTTTAGTTCCCACAATAAAAAGTGGAACCTTATTAGTGATGCTTTGATGGATTCCTGATTTTCATAGGAGTACGTGTTTATTTCTTCTCTCAAGGTCTCCTTGTGTTAGAAAAATCACTAACAATACTAAGGTTCTTAACACCCATATGATGTCTGTGTTGTGCCCCCAACCAACAGAAAAAAAAATCAGAAGCAGAGATTTTCCTTCCTAAGTGACTGAGACATTTTAATAAAAGAATCTTAGAATAAAATCCTGATTGCCCACACCTGTGCATTCTAATAAATGTTAACATCTAATTAAACTCTCCCACAGATAAACATACATGTACACCCACAAATCCAGAGTAAAAAGCAGAAAGCCTTAAGAGACACTACTTAAATACAACATTCTTCTCTTTTGTATTTGTCTGAGTAACCGCTGACAGCTTCAATTACCTGGCTACTATTATGCAAATTAGATACAAGGCAGAAGTCATGCACCTGGGCATAGCTCTGGATTTAATATTTCTAATGAGTCCTGGAAGCCTATTCTCCAGAAAAGCTCTGGGAACTGTTCAGCTCATATGACAATCCATCAGGTGAAAAGCTTTTCATAGATAATAGTTTGAAAGAATTTAATCCCGCCTAGAAGGCTGTAAGTTTAGACCAAGTTGTATGGGAAGTGAACATAACAAAAGTACTTTAAATTATTGAAATGTTTATTTAGTAATAGAATTCTGTACCCAATTACTTTCAAGTAATGAGAAATTGAAATGGTTTTAGACATCTCTAAAGAGTTTTCTGTTCAAGGGGCTTTGGTGTTTCTCAGCTTCTACCCATAAAAACCTAAATCAAAAGTGTGGCCTCCAGCTTCCTGGCTTTATCTCTGCTCTCAGGAACCATGTGTGCAACTCCTACTGGGTATGCCTAATTTTACCAAGAATTTAACTAATGAATTACCCATCTATTACCATAGATAGAAGTGATAAAATGTGGATTTTTCTAATTTCTTATGCTATGATGCTCTAAAGTACACCCTTACTGATTATTCATCATCTTCCCTAATTCTTAAGAGTTGGAATTGGAAGTCTTTAAAAACATAAGGAAAAAAATGGTTGCTCTAATTTTGTGGGATTTAGAAGTGGAAGGAGCCGATTTAGATGATGCTGATTAATCCCTTTATTTTGTAATTGAGGAAACTCTCTCCCAGAGAGTTTAAGTGTCATAGAGGCAGTAAGTTGTAGATTCAGAATTTAAACTCTGACTGTGAATCCAAATCTTTTCCTGTTGTATTGTATGTGCTGCCTTTAAAGTTAGGGAGAAAATATCAATTGACATTAAATTTCATGACAACAATACGTGGGGTCAAGCCACACTCAGCCTTACGAGCACATGCTGTATGCTCTGTAGATGAAATCCCTTGGTAGAGAGGTTGGTGAGATAGTTCCCAGCCCAGAGTGATGGCCTATAATGGAAGGGCCCTGCTTCCTAATTCACAGCCCACACAGGTGTTCTGACTGTGTTGGTTCTTTTTACCTAAAGAAGACTGTTTTTGATTATCTGCTGAACTGGAAGAGGACATGAATTCAAAATGTACTAATCAACCAAGGTGTCCCACTTGTTGGGGCCTGATTTCTGTATTATGCCCAATGATGCAGCTATACAGAGATAAGCAGAAATATTATATTTCTCTAGCTAAACATAGGGACATTCACTAGACATGCCCTCACAATTCTATTGTCTCCAGCACAAGTCTCCCCTACATAACCTTGATCTCATCCAGCATTTTTCTTCATCTTTTCTCTTTTTAATGCTCTTTCTACCCCCTAGGTTGGACAGTAGATAGAGTGTCAGGCCTGGACTCAGGAAGATTCATCTTCATGAGTTCAGATCTGGCCTCAGACACTTAACTAGCTGTGTGCCCCTGGGCAAGTCACTTCACCCTTGCCTCAGTTTCCTCATCTGTAAAATGAGCTGGAGAAGGAAATGGTAAACCATTATAGTGTCTTTGCCAAGAAAACCCCAAATGGCATCATGAAGAGTCTGACAGGACTGAAACGACTGAATAACAACAACGAACTGTTGCCTCTGTAAGCACATCTAGTGCTGAAATGTTGAGTCCATGTGTGGTGGTTCCATTTTCCTTGATGGAGAAAAGAGTTTATTTTAATAATTTTTGCAGATGTTTTCCATCTTTCATCTGTTTGTTGTTCTCTTTTGTTTCATCACTAAGTATCCTTGGGATGGCTTTGCCTAGTTGGTTCTTGCTCCAGGTTTTATTTTAAATGATTTGACCTTCCATTGCTTCCTTGGTTTTTTATGAGAAATTGGCAATACTGCTCACAATCTGCCACTGTTCTTCTATGTAAGATTTTACAGATGAGTTCATGTTCCAGACTGGACCATCTTCTTTTTCTGCAGCAGCTGCTGGGGGATAATAAGGAGCATTTACTTCCATTGTCATCCTTTTGCAAATACTCATCATGAACACCAGAATCCTCGAGGACAAAATATCTCATGAAAGTGTGGTTTTTGTTGTTGTTATTGGCTTTGGATACATGCAAAGAGCCATTTTCGCCAACTGTTCTACTTGCCTCTCCAAGGCAGATTTATGAGTCATCCTTCTTGTGACTTCTTTTGGTTTAATTTCTAAATATAATTCACTTTCTCTAATAGTATATCTATTAATTGGTTAATGGTCAAGATACTACATTTAGAATATAACAATTTATTTAAAATATATAACAGTCTAAGAACTGTGATTCTTCTCCAAACTGAACTCCAGACTTTCTATACCATGACCCAGAAATGTCTTTATCCCAGAAATTCACTGGAGCCTTGGAATTCACACTTTGGAAAGTATCTTCTGAGCCTGAACCTCTCCCTCTGATGAAATGACTCCTTCCAGAACCTCCATTTAAAGAGAGCACCCAAGGCAGCTATGTCTTCATTTTTCTCCAAACTGCACTCTGGACTTTCTGTACTATGCTCCCATATCATGGTGCCCCTCCTTTCTTGTCTACCCTTTTCAGCTTCTTTTTCTGTGTTTTCTTTTCTCGTTAGAATGAAAGCTTCTTGAGGACAGGGACTGTGCTGTCTTCTTTTGTTCTTTAAATTAGGACCTTATTTTTTTAATGCTTTATTGACTTCTGATTTACATCATTCGTTTCCGCCAGATTTTGAGTTACAAATTTTCTCCCCGTTTTTCTCCTACCCACTGCCCCAAAATAGCGGTCCCACAGAATATCCACTCCTCCAATCTGCTCTCTCCCTTATTTTCTCCCATACCCCTTTCTACTTTTCCAGTGGATCTGTATGCCTCAGTGCCTGTATATCTTAATATATATATATATATATATATAATATAAAAACATATATATATACACACACACATATATACATACATATATATATATATATATATTTGAATATTTGATTTTAAAACTTTCAATTCCAGATTCATTCCCTTCCTTCCTTGTCACCCACCCTTACTGGGAAGATACACAGTTCAGTATAGGTTGTACATGTGTGGCTAATACAAAACAATAAAATAGTAGATATATTGTAAAAGACTGACTATATTTCCCTCCCTCCTATCCCACCTCCCACTTGTTTTTTCTCTACTTTGATCCCATCTATTTTCAAAAGTGAGTGCTTCCACCTTCCCACCCCCCCAGCCTACCCTCCCTTCTATCATCCCCACTCTCATCCCCTTCCTCCCCTATTCTCCTGGAGGGTGAGATACCCTATTTAGTGTGTATTTCACTCCCTCCTCAAGCCAAATTCAATGGGAATAAGGTTGACCCATTCCCTTTTGCCTTCCTATTCTTCCCCTCCATTGTAACCATTTTCCCTTGCCTCTTCTGTATGAAATAGTTTACCCCAATCTGTCTCTCCCCATCTTCTCTCATTATATTCCTCTCACCTCTTAATTTCACCTTTTAAGTATCATTCCTTCCTGTTAAATTGGTCCTGTGCCCTCTATCTATGTATACCTGTAAACATATATACATACATTCACATATGTATTCATATGCCCTCATATAGACAACTATATATATATTTCTAATCCCTTCAACTACTGAGAAAAGTTTCATAAGTTGCAATTATTGGTTTTCCATGTAGGAATGTTAATAGTTCAACTTTGATAAGTTCCTTATGATTCCTTTTCCCTGTTTACCTTCTCATGCTTCTTGTATCTGAATGTCAAATTTTCTATTCAACTCTGTTTTTTTTCAGCAAGAATGGTTGAAAGTCCTCTATTCCACTGAATGACCATATTTTCCCCTGAAACATGATACTCAGTTTTGCTGAGTAGGTGACTCTTGGTTTTAATCCCAGCTCCTTTGCCCTCTGGAATATCATATTCCAAGCCCTTTGATCCCTCAGTGTAGAAGCTGCCATATCCTGGGTTATTCTGATTGTGTTTCCACAATATTCAAATTGTTTCTTCCTGGCTGCTTGTAATATTCTCTCCTTAATCTGGGAATTCTGGAACCTGGCTATAATATTCCTAGGAGTTTTCTTTTTGGGATCTTTTTCAAGAGGTGATCGGTGGATTCTTTCAACCTCTATTTTGCCTTCTGGTACTAAAACATCAGGGCAGTTTTCTTTGAGAACTTCCTGGAGGATGATTTCTAGATTCTTACTTTGGTCATGGCTTTCAGGCAGTCCAATAATTTTTTAATTATCTCTCCTGGATCTATTTTCCAGGTCAATGGTTTTTCCCATGCGATATTTCACATTGCCTTCTATTCTTTCATTTTTTTGGATCTGTTTAACAGCATCTTGATTTCTCATAAAGTCACTAGCTTCCACTTGCTCCAATCTAATTCTGAAGCAATGATTCTCCTCATTGAGCCTTTGAGATTCTTTTTCCATCTGGCAAATTTGCCTTTTTAAGGCATTCTTCTCCTCATTGCCTCTTTGGGCCTCCTTTGCCTTTTGAGTCAGTCTGTTTTTTAAGGTATTATTTTCCTCATTCAGGCTGTTGACTCTCATTTCATAATTTTCTTGCATTGTTCTCATTTCTCTTCCCAATTTTTCCTCCATTTCTCTTACCTGTTTCTTAAGGTCCTCTATGGCCTGTAACCAGCTTGTATTTTCCTTTGAAGCTTTTGGTGCAGGAGCTCTGACTTCACTGTCTTCCTCCTGTTCCATGCCTTGCTCCTTCTTGTCCCCAGAATAGGAGTGTAACATTGGAATCTTCTGTCTGCTTTGTTTCCTTTGCCTGCTCATTTTGCCACTCAATTACTTGATTTTGGGGCTTTTTTGCCACAGTAGGACTCTGCCACCAGACAGGGGAGCTTTCCTCCCAAATACTGGGGTTTTCTCAGCTGTGGGAGGTATTAGATGGGTGCCCTCTCTGAGGTCTCCACACCCTCTGGCAAGCTGGACACACACCCCAGAACCTCCATCCTAGACTGCAATCCAGATCCAAGCAGGTTAAAGCAAGAGCGATTACCCTCAGACTGGTGCTTGGTCCCCCCACACTCTGCAGGCCAGGAGCTGAAGCTGGCACATGGTGCTCCAGCGTCTCAGCGGCTTTTCACCCTGGGGGTAAAAGCCACGCACTCCCACTTACTGGTCCCAAAGTCCAGACTGTACTGACCTCTCACTTTGTCCTTCTCATCTATGTGTTGATAAATCTGGAAACGGCCACAGCTGCTGCTGATCTGGAGTCCCTCTGGCAGGCGGCTGGTCAGGCCTGCCCCGGGGCTAAAGCCTCAGCGTGGTGCTGGGCTCGGCTCCCAGAGTGCTGTGCTGGCTGATTCCTGCCGGCCTGCTGGGCTGTCCTCAGCTGGAGGTTAGCTTCTCTGTGTCATTTTGTGGGTTCTGCAGCTCCAAAGTTTGTTTAGAGTCCCCTTTTTACATGGATTGGGGAGGGTGGAAGCTGGAGCTGTGGGAAGGTCGTCCTTCTACTCCGCCATCTTGGCTCCGCCCCCCTGTGCTGTCTTCTTGTATTTGTATTCTAGGTGCTTGGCAAAGTGCCTGACATGCAGTAAGTGCTGAAAAGTAGCATGGAAATCTTTAAATAAGACTCCTCTTCATTTTGTAGTTTCCTGGATTGCCTTGATTAAGAATTCTTTACCAAGTGGTTAGCCTATTGGTGATGAACCTTTCTGTGTGGAGTTAGATGGGTGCTCAAGAAACAGACTCAGTCTGTTGTTAGAACTATATTAGTTGTTTTTTGTTTTTGTTTTTTTTTCCCAGTTTGGCAAAAGCTACTAAAGCTCATACTCCACTGGCATAGCATTCAAGATCCCAGGGCCACCTTGGAAACATGATGAGACATCAGGGTGGGACTAGGGATATTTTTTTTCAACTATAAACATTTTAGTGAAATGTATAAATGTACATGTTACAGATTTGGAATTCATTTTAAAATAGAACATGTTAACCTAGAGTCTGTGAATTTATTTGTAAATATTTTTACTGCATTTCCATGTAATTGGTTTCCTATATAATCCCAAGTACTTTATTTGCTACATTATTTTGAAAAGGGTTTTATAGACTTTACCAGACTGCCAAAGGATTAAGAACCCTTGATGTAAAGAAAAAAACAAATGCTAGTCTAGGAATAAGTTTATTTTCATTGCATGTAAAATTCAATTGCAGACTTTTTTCCAAGTGTATTGTTTAATTTAGGATTGTAGATCTGAGGTAGAAAGGAGCTCACAGGACATCTGGTCCAACTCCGTCATTTTACAGATGAAGAAACTTAATCCCAGGAAGTTTCAGGGACTTGCCCAATGTTACACATATAGTGAGCATAATTTTTATTGCTCTCTCTCTGTATATATATCTACACACACATATGTATATCTGTTTGTCTGTCTATCTATACAGCTCCCCATTTTAGCCACAGAAAAAGAGAAACGATGATCCACATCTGGGGTCCCTACTTGATTTAATGGAACTTGCAAAAATAATTCTCCCATAAGACCCCCAAATCAGTGGAACTCACTAGCCGAGAAAAACTGGTCATTGGCCCGTTGGATGACATCCTCATCAATCCTTGTTTCGTCACTTATCAGGTTGTTTTTTTTTATACTCATTTGGTCTCCCAGGTTCCTTGGTGGTGAAATCCTGGCCACTTTTTCCTGCTTACTCAGTAGAGGAAATCATCCCCCAGGCTTTCTTACCATTGAGTGGGTCCCAAATTCTCATCCTTACTCTTGCTCCCGTTCTCCTCTCACATTGCCCTTATCTCCGTAGGGCTCATCATATTTTCTAGCGAATCTTCTTGTTTGGAAAGTTAGGCTGCTAGACAGCACTAGCATGACCATATCTGACCATCCAATCACCCAAGGTTCCCCTTTATCTAAATTGTCCTAGACCTTCTTCATTCATGAGGTCAACAACAACATCATTTTGATTCAACTGTGCTGGCTACTCCAAATGTCCAGGACCGACTCAGCACAATCTGGTGGTGCAAGATTGAAACCAGATCAAAATAAAACATTTGCAGATCATTTAGCAAAAAGAAATTTACTTGAAGATAATATAGTCTGTTGCTTCTAGTACACAAGGAAATGAATGATGGGAATTGAAATACATGGGTAGAAGAGAAAATCCTGAAATAAGATCACAAGAATTCATGCTAGTACTCAGAGGGGAAAGGCAGTGATTGTGAATGACTAGAATTCAGGCATCTTTTCCTTTTGTTTTCAGAAGAAGGTAGAAAGTGAGGAACTATGTTGGAGAAAGCAACTGGAGCAACATGTTTTAAATGGGGATTAAAGTCATGCTGTAGAGACGGCTGTAACCACAGTCACATGCCCTCTGTCTAGTAAGCCTTATGATGAGAAATGACTGAATTGTTCTTCCCTGAGATACTTATGGAACTGGAAAAATAGAGAGTTCTCCTCTCTACCTATTTTTATTGTTGCCTGCAAATATCAGGGACACACGTTCTAATTGTTGAGTATTTGTCTTTTGCTTTTTTCTAGGACCATTCTGTTGCCCAGTTTTTCCACTATCAGGTATGAAGTAGCTTTTCATTGACCTGAAAAACTTGTTTATCCCTTAAACAGCAAGATTTCTTTCTTTCTTTTTTTGACCCAGTTTCTTTCTTTTTAAAAAGAATTTATTTTTTCTCAGTTACATATAAAGAAAAATTTTTAACATTCTCTTTAAAAAAATTTTCAGTTCCAAATTTTCTCTCTCCTCTCACATTCCTACCTCCACCCCACCCCCCACAACACAATAAGCAAGTTGATATGGGTTATACATATTCAATCATGCAAAACATATTGCCATATTGGTCATGTTGTGAAAGAAAACATAGCTCCAAAAGGGGAAAAACACACAAAACAATATAGAAAGTGAAAAATAGTATTCTTTGATCTGCATTCAGATTATTATTAGTTCTTTCTTTGGAGATGGGTAGCATTTTTCATCATAAGTCCTTTGGAGGAGTCTTGGATCATTGTGTTCCTGAGAATAGTTAAGTTATTCAAAGTTAATTATTATACAATTTTGCTGTTACTGTGCACAATGTTCTCTTGGTTCTTCTCACTTCATTTTGCATGAAATTTCCTTTCCAGGTTTCCAGCCTTTCCAGGTTTTCCTGAAATCCACCTGCTCACCATTTCTTATAGCACAGTAATATTCCATTACAAACAGAATGATTTCTTAGGAAGGTCCTGTTTCCTTATCCAAAGTCTTCACAGTGAACTTGGGCATCATCTCATTCCTCATTTCTGTCATTGTTATTCTGAGTTGAAGGGGTAAGATGTTTCAAATCCTGGGTGTCTAAAATGGAATTCATTGCTTTCCTCCTGAAATATGTCTTTCTTCCAACCTTTCCTATTTCCGTTGAAGGAACCTCCATCTTTCCAGTCATTCTGGCATACAATCACGGGGCTATTTTCAATTCTTCCCTGTCCTTCACTACCCAAACATTGCTATTTTTATGTACATAATATTTTGTTCATCTTTTCCCTTCTCTCTACTCACATAGCCACAAATCTGGTTTAGGCCTTTACCATCTCTTGCTTGAACTATTTCCACAGCTTTCTAATTGATTCCTGGATGACTGAATGAATTAAAAAAAAAACAACAAAAACCTTTTATCAAAGTGATTCTTATATGCTAAACACTGTGCTAAAGGCTGGGAATACAAATATAAAAATTATGTCAACCTTGCCCTTGGGGAGCTTACATTCTAATAAGAGGAGTCAGCAAATAAAAGGTAATGATGGCGAGGGAAAGTTGTATTGGTTTAATAAGTCAGAGAGATATGAGCAGAGGTATAGGAACTCCACAGAATGACATTCCTTTTCTAGTATCAATGGCAGTATTGACTTGATTTTTACTTCCAGAGAAAGAGGTGAAAATCAAAGGAGGACTGGGTGGAAAAGGAAGGTCAAATGTCACACCTTTCTGCTTGTGTGACCTTGGACAGGTCACTAAATCTCTCTGGGCCTCAGTGTTCTCAAGTGTAAAGTGGAGTTGAATGACATGATCATTAAGGTCCCCTCTGAGTCTGAGTCTATACGACCAGGAACTTATTTTCACACGAATAAAATAACATATTTCTTTTTAAAAAAAAATTTAAAAAGTTATAAACTCCTCAAATAAAATATAATACTAGGCAGTTACTTTATTATTTCCAGAAATTTCCTGAAATAAAATGTAAAAATAATAAAACAGGTTCTAAATTAAAGGGGAAATGGTCAATAGTCTAGTGGTTAGAACTCAGGATGGAATCTAGTAGTGTTTAGTTTCACTCCAAGTTCTGCTTCTCATTAAGATATGACCTTTAATTTATTATTTAGGTTAGCTATAATTTAATTTATCCATCAATTCCAAAAAGTCATGTTGACTACAAAGACAAAATATGTTTAAATGTGAGACCACATGATTGACAAAATGGCGGAGTAGTTGTTTTGGTTTTTCCTTTCTGCTTTGGTCCATAAACCACTGTAACCCAAAAGCCTCAGAAAGAGGACTTATGGATCAGGTACAGAGTAACTAAACCTGAACCCAACATATTAGAAGACAGAAATACTTTAATAGGTAAAATCCCCATGAAATGACATTGGAGAACTTAAATACTTAGAACACCCATTCACTTTACCCACTGCCCAACACACTCCTGAAGGCTGTGGGAGCAACATTTCACTATTGCCATGGGACATCTTAAATCCCCATCCCTTTACCCCATAAGAAGCAACAAACACCACTTCCATTCAGCCACCTGAAAGGAAGAATAAGTGGAGGAGGTAGGTGGTGAAAGGCAGCAGAGATCAGACAATGAAGTTGGGCCAGTGTTATAGGAATGGGAATCTAAGATCTTCCCTGCCCCAAGGCCCTTTGATAGGCTTAAGTGACTCTGAGAACCTTCCTTGATTTGAAAATATACTCTGCCCTCTAAAAGGCTGAATGTGGTCACATGGTGCCTCTGGGGGAAGGCTTGTCTTTTCAGGAATGCCCACACCTTGTTACTTTGTAATTGGGCAGTGGGTCAAGAGGGCTGTGACATTCTCTGAGCCAGGAGAAGGTTATATAAACCCTGATGTGAGGCTTTGCTTTGGGTCTCACTTTGAGAAAAATTGTGTGACTTGACCAGACAGGACTCTGGGTAGCCATTGAGCCCCCTGGCTTTGAAAACTCAGATGTTGGTGTTTCCCTCTCTGGCAACTGACTAGATATGGATGTAATGGTCAGGCAGCTGGAAGCCTGTCTGCTGATCTGTTTCTGTGTCTGCTTGTAACTTGTTTGTATTCTCTGAAATTTGGGGGGCTGACCTTTTCCCCCTCAGTTAGGTAAATGACATATGTTTCATTAAAGTAAGATTGTTAGCCCATTTTGAGTTGCTTTCCTTTAGAAAAGCAGATATAAGGGCCTGTGCTAGCAGCCACCCTGGGTATGCTGGGGTGCTTGCTGCTACAGCCAGATGGGATAGAGTCCTTGTACCTGAAGGACAGGAAACTGGAACTTACTCTGAGTAGGAATCTCAGCCAGCACAGACAACTTCCTTTCCTATTCCTCTCCAGATATGAGGTTGAATATTCTTAATCTGAAGGATTGGGCAAAGGAAGAGAGGGGGAAATCTGTGCAGGTAGAAGCAGGTTAGGCCAAATAATGAGCAGAAAAAACAAAACTGAGTGATCCAGAATACAAGAAAAAGACTGAAAGCCTAGCAGTGATCCAAAATAGTATATCTTGTTATTCTAAGCCTAGTTAGCAATTAAAAAGACCAGCCTTGAGGTAGAGTCAAGATGGCAGATTAGCAGAAATACAGTGAGGTCCTTGCCGCCTCCCATCTCTAAACTAAGGATGTCCAAAAATATTTATAGCTCTTTTTTGTGGTGGAAAAGAATTGGATATTTATGGAGTGCCAATCATTGAGGAATGCCTGGACATGGTTTATGAATATTATGGAATGTTATTGTGCTATAAGAAATGATGAAGGGGAATAGTTTCAGAAAAGCCTGGGAAGACTTCATGAACTGATGCAGAGGGAAGTGAGAAGAATAATTTATATAAAAACAATACAGCTAAGTCTAACAATTTTGAAAGTTTTAGGAATTCTGATCAGTGCAATCAACCTAACAGAATTTTCTATTTGATTCTGGAGGTGAGAGGGAGTTCTGGGAGTTTTTTGAGAAGGGTTGGGGCAGGAGCCAGGGGAGATATTAGTGGCTGAGTATAGGATGGATTAGATTGGATGGATTTTGAGGTTTACAACAGAGTGGAGCATCAAGAGAAAAGTAGGCATGTTTTGAAAGATGTTACAAATGTCAAATTGATAGTGTTTGGGAAAAAATTGTACATGAGAGAGTAAGGGACCAAGGATGAAAGCTAGGCTGTGAGTCTGGGGGACTAGTAAGATACGCTAAAGTGTAACAGGGAAATTTGGAGATGGGGGGTCCCAGAATAGAAGATTATGAATTCAGTTTTGCCATATTGAGTTTAAAATATCTATGTCTAACGGGTAACTGGAGATAGGAAGCTAGATTCAGTAGTGAGTTTAAGACTGAACAAGCAGATTTGAGAATCATAAGCATAGACATTATAATTCCCTCCATGGGAGCTAATGATTTACCCCATGATGCTGAAAAAAGGGTAGTTTTAGAGAAACCTAGGAAGACTTGTGTGAACTGCTCCAGAATGAAGTCAACAGGACCAGAAGAACAATTTATACAACAATAATCTAAGAAAAAAATTGTAAAGACAAGAATTTTGATTAACGTACTGACCAACTACATTTCAGAACACTGATGGTGAACTATCTCCTGACAGAGAAGAGATGGATGACAGAAGGAGGTAAGTATTTTGACATAAACTCAATGTGGAAATTTGTTTTACTTGACTATGAATAGCTGCTACAAGGGTTTTTGTTTTTATTTTTTTCAACGGGTGGAGGGTATATGGGTTAGGAAAACTAGTGAAAGGAAGGAAGGAAGAATAAAAGGATATTGATGCATTTTTAATACACAGAAAAGAACAGAGGGAAACACAGATAAACAGTACAGCTTTGAAAATTATCTGTTAAATGTATTTACCTAGAATGAAAAGCAAGTTCTATGTAATAGAGATTCACAGTTTTATTTACAATACTCTTTTTCAGTTCTACTTGGTATATGGAAATGCTCATTTTATTTGCTATTTTAAAATTTAGCATTACAAATAAACTTTTAAAAATCTTTCAGCAATAGCCTAGGTTTTGAATGCAAAATTCAATGCTGGAAGGACATATCCTTCCCAGAGGCATTTAGGTGGTGTGTATAGCTCAGTGGACCTGGAGTCACAAAGGAGTGAGCTCAAATCCTTTCTCAGACTCTTATTGGCCATGGGATGGCTAGGCAAATTACATCTCCTCTCTCAAATTCAGTTTCCTCATTTGTAAGCTAAGGAGGCAAATAAATAGTTCTTATCCTACAGGGCTGTTGTGAGGATCAAATGAGATGCAAATTGGTTGCAAATTTTGCAGCTCTGTACAAATATTTGCTATTGTTATAAGTTATTATTAAGCTTGACTTAGGGATTATCAACGACTTTAAGTTATTACACTTTACTTAATTGTGTTATTTTTCTATGTCAAAATTATTATTTTCCATCTCTTCAATGGACTTTTAGTACTCCCAGCTGTACAACAAGTACATTTGGGTAGCTATCTTATTAGCAGCAATTTGCCTGTTTTCATTTTTTAAGTAGATACAGTCTACTTCCATTTGGTTATTGGAATGAATTAGAACTTTTAAAAGGACCAAGGGAAACTAATAAACCACAGTGAGCACGTAGGCGGCTTGGCAGGGGTAAAGAGGGAAAAAATAACCACACCACTTCCTGTGGTTAAAGCTTGAGAACTCCTTCCAGAACAGACTGTACCAATATTGTGAGGTTTGTTGGACTCTGATTTATGAGAATCGGAAAGACACTTCTTACATATGTGCCTGGCTTCCAGTAGGATGCACATACAAAACAGATGGGATTCATATTTTTATCACATACAATTGAAAACTGTCATTGAATATGCCACTTGATGCCATAGATAATTAAACAGTTGTGGAAGAACAGAGCTATTATTACTTTGATAATCGTTTCAACACAATAGGCTACAGCAACAAATGAAAAGTTTATGTATATAGAGCCAATAGAGGTCCAAGGCTTTATGCACCTAATTCAGTATTGTCTTATTAACTTTGATTAACACTCTACTAAATCCACCCGTATTTTAGTGTTGTTTTTTTTTAATGTGGACTCTTTCTTGTATGGAAACAGTTCTTAAATTTAAAGTGTTTCTATATTACTCTACTATTTGGAAATACAATGTTGAATAAATTAAAGCTAATTTCCCTCATAACTGATGTCTCCCTTTAAAGCTGACAACCTATTGCATTTCAAACTTTTGAATACTGTACACCATTTTCAACATTAGTAATGTGTGAATGAAATGACAGAAACATCAACAATGACTCAATACTTTTTGCATTAGAGCACACAACACCATGATTGTCAGACTGCAACTTTTTATTTTCTTTATCATGAGGCTTCTTTCTTAGAAAACTTTGTGAAATAAGAAATGTAGGGAAATCTTGAATAGCTGACAAAAGTGATTACAAAGTAAAATTATTTTGCAAAGAAACAAGTAAGTGAAATATACACATTCTTTATGAACCAGAAACTCACCAAATAAATCAGCCTTTACCATAAAAACATATTTCAATCCTTTAATAGATTTCATTCACAAGAGTATTCCATCTGACCAAATCACATACTATCCATTCTTTCTCATCTTGTTTGATTCAGAGTATTATAACAACTTATTCACATACAACAAATTGTGTAGATGTCAGAAAATAATTCACTTAGAAAAAAATTTAATTGTTAACATCTCTCATACAGGGAAAAGCATATATGGGTTTTCCTGCCAAGATGAATGCTTTGATGGGAGGCTGACTGTCAAGTTTCCACATATTTACTCTAGCAAAATCCTGAATTTTGCACAGAGAAAATAATGCCAAAAAAATTGAATAAGAAACAACAGAAAGGGACTTCTTTCACCCCACTGATGCATAAAAAGTCATCCAAAGGCCCAAAGACAATTGGAAAGGGGACTTTGACAGAAAAGCCTGTGAAACCATAGGATAGCATATGTACAAAAATATTTGTAACAGTTTTTTTTGGGGGTAGCAAAAAATTGGAAATTGAGGGGATGCCCATGTATTGGGGAATGGTTGAACAAGTTGTGGTATATGAATATAATGGAATACTATGTTCTATAAGAACACAGTATAAGATCATTTCCATAAGAAATGATGAGGAGGCAGATTTTAGAAAAACCTGGAACGATTTACATGACCTGATGCCAAGTGAAGTGAGAAGAACCAGGAGAATATTGTGTACAGTAATAGCAACATTGTGCGATGGCCAGCTTTGATAGACTTAGCTCTTTTCAGTAATACAATGATCTAAGACAATTCCAAAAGACTCATGATGGAAAACATAGTCCACATCCAGGGAAAGAACATGGAGTCTGAAATGCAGATTGAAGTATACTATTTTTACTTTTTTTCATGTTTTTTTTTCCCTTTTGTTCTGATTCTTCTTTCCCAACATGACTAATGTGGAAATATGTTTAATATGATTGTACATGTATAGCCTATATTATATTGCTACCATCTTGGGGAGAAGGGTAGAGAGGGAAGAGGCAAAATTTGGAACTCAAAATCTTATAAAAGTGAATGATGAAACTGAAAATTAATTAATTAATTTTTAGAAGGAAGCATAGGGTAACCTCACAGAAAGAGAAGAGACATCAATCAGATAGTCTCCTATACTCTGTGTGGAGGCAGGAATGATAACTCCCCCAAGAAAGTCCAGGGTAGTCAGAAGCCTTAAGGAGTAGAAGCAGACAGATACCAGTGCATTACTTTAGTGCTCAGACTGGATCATCATAAGCTCAGGGGCTCTTGGGTCCCTGAGAATCTTTCTTGAGATTCCAAAAAGGACCTGAAGATCTAGCACTGTGAATCTGAAAAAATCATGGAGGCCTATCCACAAGAGGTAAAGATCAGGGATATAGGAGGAGACCAGGTAGAGCCAACTATCTCACAAAAAAGCACAGCAGGGGATGGAGATTGGCCCATACTCAAAATTCCAGCTCAGGAACCAAAGGCTGAAAAGATAAGTAAGTCTAACTAACCAGTTTCAAAAATTCTTGTAAATTAAAAATCCAAAGTAGGATAGAGTAACTCTTACAATAGTAATAAGTATCTCAAAGAAAACAAGTTTTGCCACAAATAAGAATACTTAGAAGAAATGAGAGTAAAAAAAGATGAAATATGTTATTGAGTATTTAAAGATTAAAGAGCTTATAAGAGAAAGTGATAAACCTTAACCAACAATGAACTGTCTGAAAAATAAAATAGACCAAACAGTAATCAATAACTCTATGAGTCAGCCAGAAATGTTAAAACACAGTCAAAAGACTGAAAAAAATAGAAGAAAATGAAAAAGTGTCTGATAGTGAAACAACTGGCCTAATTAAAAAGGGTCAAGGACAGATAGTCTAAAAATTTCTGAACTCCCTGAAAGCCATGATTCTCTTACCACTTCAAAAAACCAAAACCCCCAAACTGTAGACAATATTTAAAGAAATTACAAATGAAAATTACTCAGAATCCAAGATAAAAGTGAAATTAGGGGAAAAACAAAACAAAACAAAACACTGATCACCTGTAAGGATAAATGTTTCAGGGCTATCATAACCCAAATCCAAAGCTTCTCATAAAATAAAACAATACTATAATCGTCTAGCAAGAAATAGTTTGAGTACAAAGGAACTACATTCAAGGTCACATAAAACCAGGGAGTATTTTACTAAAAAAAAAAACAAAAAAACAGGAGTTCTTGGAATACAAGTTTCCAAAAGGCAAAAGATAGGCTTACAGTCAAGAATAAATTATCCTGGAAGGCTGGGTATAAAGAGGTAAAAAATGAATAATGTAGACTTTCAAGCATTTCTGGTGAAAATTCAACAGATACTTGGAAAATAAGCCTAAGAGTCCAGAGGAAACTAGAAAAGTAAAGTTATTTTAGTAAGAAGAAATTGTATGAATATATAGTACTAACAATCTAATGGAGGAAAAGAAACAAGTGTTTATTCAAAACTTTAAGGTCTTCAAAGGTACTGAGGAAATTACAAAAAGAAAAAAAGAGGGCTGGGGGTTTGGTGGGGTGCACTGGTTCTATTTTGAGAGTTTAAAAAAAGAACAAGGAAGGAAAGTAGAAGGATACATTAGTATAGATAGAAGGATGCCCATAATTGAGTTATTTGAGAAGAATAAGACCTATCTCTGTAGTTAGTCTACATGGATTTTGATCCCTGGCCTGCAGCTTACTCCCTGTGTGACCTTAGGTAAATTACTATCTACTAATGGTGGAATTAGGCTAGAGAGTCTCTGAGGTCCTTTCCAAATCTTTGCTCCTACAGTGGGATACTCTATCATATTATCTCAGAGCTGAAAGTCTGCATGTTAATTCAGTTAGGATGCAGGAAACAGAAAAGCAGGGAATTTATACGTGTAGGTCCCAAGTGTCTTCTTTTATCAATAGCCATAAGGAGACCAAATAGTTAATCCCCAGGGCAGACTGAACCCAGATCCTATGTACCACCCAGAAAACTTTGGTATTTCTACCAGTATAGTCATTACATGGGCACTCCCTTCAAAGTGTTGCTATGATCCTGTGATTCGTCACCCTACAGCCACAAGTGATGAATCTTTTCAATCTCACTTAGGCTGTCTGATAGGAACCATGTGTTTCTCAACTCAAATAGAAACTAATTTTATAATAATTCATTAGAATGTCACAACTGCTAGCCAAGGAAAAAATAATTTCAACTGAAGAGCCTGGTGCCTAATTTTTTTTTTTTTTAAAGCAATTGGGCAGGGTTAAGTAACTTGCTCAAGGTTACACGGCCAGGTGTTTCTGGGTGGGTGCTAAGTGTCTGAGCCGGGGATTCGATCTCCAGGTCATCCCAACACTGGTGCCGGTTCTCTTACTCGCTGTGCTACCTGGCCGCCCCTAAAATTTTTATAATTATGCCTAGTAGCTCATTACTATTTTGTACAGCTACAGAAACAAAAGTATATAAAGACAAAGGCTTAAAGAAATGCAATGAAATATATTCTGCAACTACACTATGGATTCATTTGAGACTATATGATATTTTAAAAGTTTACCATCAATTGTATTCATTCATTCATTCATTCATTCATACATTCATTCAACAAGTTATTTATTAAGTACTGGGTTAGGACTTGAGGATACCAATGGAAATGGTCCAGGGTCTGCCTTCAAGTAGCTTACTATGGGGGAGGAGGGGAAACATGGAAGGTAGCATTTGAGTCGAACTTTGAAGGAAGGATTCTGGAGTCAGGGGTGAGGTGGGAGTGCATTGAAGGCATGGGGCAGCAGCCTGGGCAAAAGTCTATTTGTAGTGCAATAAACTTGGAAATGTAGACTAGAAAAAAAATTACAGGGGTCTGGAAGCCAGGAAGAGGAATTTACATTTTATTTTGAAATAAAAGATAGGTACAGGTGGGTCTTACTTTAGGAATATCAGTTTGATAACTGTATGGATAATAGATTGGAGAGCGAATATAATTAAGGCAGGGAGGACAACTGAGAAGCAATTTTATTAGTCCAGATGTGAAGTGCTTGTATTAGGATGATGGAGAGAAGGGAATGGATGTGAAAGCTATTGAGGATGTAGAATTTAAAAAAAAAAAAAACACTTAACTGCTTAGACGAGAAGGAAGGGGAGAGGAGTTAAGAATCATAAAGGATTTGAGATTGGGTGGTCACAAAGATGGTAGTATTCTTAACAAAAACAGGCAAATTAGGAAGGGGAGAGGGTTTCAAGGGAAATCCATTTGGACATTCCCAATAAGCAGGTAATTATTTATCACTTCAAGAAGGGGATTAGGGCTGCATATATAGATGATAGTTGAAAATATAAAAGTTGGTGAGGTTACCATCGAAGCGTTTTGAGAGATAAGGTCTTAAAATGGAGACCTGGAGGGGTGGAACAAAAATGAAAATCCAGCAAAGGAGAGTTAGAAGGAGCAGTCAGATGGGTAGGGGGAAGAATTTTTAAAAGTTGTGAAAACCCACAGGAGAAACAGGTATTTGAGATAAGTCAGTGATCTGCAATTTCAAGGATTTGCAGAGAAAGAAAAAAGAAAGAATGAATGAATCAATAAGCATAAGGTCATTGAATCCCACATTTAAATGGGTGGTAAGAAAATAATTTCAGCTAGGTTGGAATCCAAAATTCAACCCAGCCCCCCCCCCCCAAGTTGCTAAAGACATCTCTTAGAATTCTCGAAATCATAATCCAAGCTTCTATTATATTAACATTTCCTTTTCTCTGAGGTGAAAATTTTATGTCTGTGTATGACATGAATTTCTTTAAATATAATATTAAATAAATATATTATAAAGCAATTGCTTGAGTCCCACTCCTTTTTCCATATATAAACATGACTTCTGTACTTCAGTCAGTCTACCTGACAAATCCAAATAAAAATAACTTGCAATTTTTCTGGTTACCTCAGAAAAAAATTACTGAGGTGATAACTATAGAAGGTTTTCTATTTCCTTGAATAAACACTGCATTATAATTAGCAAAGATCACATCACTCAGTCTTTTAGTGTTAAAATTAGAGGTTGAATTTCAAAGTTGACAGCATGGAAAATAACAATATTTGTTTTAAGTAAAGGGTGAAATAAATGATGTTTTATCCTTTCTTTTTACTTTGATCAAAAGTCCTTAAATGACTAAGTTAGCAGCAGAACTATTCTGAGAAGTATCCAGATTTCCTAAAAGCAAATGTAATAGGGTCTTTGGAGCATGCTGAGAACACCTACCATGGAGGTACCCTCCTTCTGGGAGTAGAAATCCTGGGTTATCTTAGTGTCTAAGAGTAGCCTCCTTTGACCAGCTACATAGCTAAAAGAGGCTGCATTTTTAAAACTGCCAGAATTGGGGATATCTCTCTCTCTCTGTTTCCTGCTCATCTGCTCGACTAGCTACATGGATCAAATTAAATGAATAATTAATTATGAACAAATAATCACTATTTACAGGCTTACCCTATCCCTCAGAACATACACAGGGAGGGATTTAAAAAAAATAATGATGTTCTATCACATTGCTCTTAGTACTGTACTAATATATTATGTTCATTATAAAATAAACAAAAAAATAGACATTTAGAAATGTTGAAATAAAGGTGAATGGGAAGGCCAAATTTCTCTGGGTGATCAGTTTTATTACAGGATGCTTTGCAATGTTCTGGGTTTGGAAGCATTCACGAACAGGAGCATATGGAAGGACTCATCATCCACGGGGAATAATCTGGGACTTATTCCATCACAGTGGTGAACTTCTTTATATGACATATATCTAGAGATAACATATATCGTATTTATGACTCAACTGATGTTTATGATCAAAAGGTCATTGAACAGGGGTAATTCCTGTTGCTATATCTTTCAGGAAATCTTGTATAGTTTTCATATGAATGGGAGATTTCTTATTGTAAACGAGCCTGCAAAGCAACATTTTTGTACCATTTTTTTCTTCCTCCCTCCCCCCATCTCCCAGTTAGTTGTGAATGGGACAACAGTAAGGTAATAGAAAAAGACATCAGTGAAAGATTAAACCATTCCAATCAATATTATGATCAGTTATGACTTAATGGTTACTGTATTTCCCCATATAATCGTTGCAGATTTTATACCTTTTTTTTTTTTTTGCAAAAGAGTGGGGTGTGACCATTATATGAAGCTTTAAAAAAATTGTGCCAGCATTATTTAAAAATCATTTATTACTAAATGGTCCTTGATGCAAAATTAGGATGCACAGGATACTCGTGAATTTACATTAAAATTCAATACTGACCATGTGCATTCCCAGAGAATTTTAGGCTCGCGGCTCACAGTGTGCAAGAGATAAAGGCTTATCCTTATGCCACTGGTGACTACACTGCCGCTTTGTTTACCTTTTAAGCAGCCTGACAAACAGAATTATACCATGTGACAATTCAGCCTTAAAAGTTTATCAATCGGGGCGGCCAGGTAGCACAGCGAGTAAGAGCACCGGCTCCAGTGTTGGGACGACCTGGAGATCGAATAACTTTGTTATTCGTGTAACTTTGAGCAAGTTACTTTGAGCCGTGTAACTTTGAGCAAGTTACTTAACCCCGATTGCTTAAAAAAAAAAAAGTTTATCAATCAATTTTTTGGACTGGAAAAAAAAAAGCACCGGGTGGGATGATTATGTGGTGGCAACAATTATATGGTGAAATATGTTTATGAGGGCTGAAAAGTGGTCAGACAGGCAGGAAGAAAACCCAGAGAGAGATGTCCTGAAAACCTAGAGAGAAGAGAGTATCAAGAAAGAAAAGGGTGGTCAATGGTGTCAAAGGCTGCAGAGAGGTCAATGAGAATGAGGATTGAGGAAAGGTCCTTGCATTTGGCAACTAAGAGGCCACTGGTATTTTGGAGAAAACAATTCAATTTGAATGATGTAGTTGAAAGCCAGATTATAGAGAGTGAAGAAGTGAAGGCACCTATTACAGATCGCCTTACCAAGGGGCTTAGCCACAAAGGGCAGAATAGATATAGGATGACAAATAGAATGTGAGGTCCTTGGTAGAAGGGACTGTTTCATTTTTGTCCATATCCCCACAAAGCAGTTAGTATCAAGTAAACACTTGTTTTTTTTTTAATTAATCCCCAATCCTCTTGTAAATAGATTTAGTTTTCCTTACTTGCCACTTACAATTGATTTAGCATAATTATGCTTTTGATTCCTACTGATACTGAATTACCAATAAATTTTTCATTTTGTATTTTTCAAAATTATTTTTTTGGGAAGGTTCTATGCGATAAGGTTCAAGTCGATATTTATTGAATACACTATATTAATATACACTGGAAATTATTTTATCCAAAATTTATCCCTCTCTTTAAGTAAAGAAAGACTATGAAGCATTTGTCTACTTTCTTCTTCTTTGTGAAGATTTGGTATTCAATTCAGTGAGCATTTATTAAGCACCACATACACTGTGAGGAAATTGCTTTTACAAAATGTAAAGGACTATATATTGTAAGCCATAATTATTTTACTATTGAGCTAATCAATATTAATATTAAAATATGATGCTTTGCATGACTGCATGTGTATAACCTTCATCAAACTGTTTGCCGTTTAAGTGAAGGTAGAGGGCAGGAAAGAAGGCAGGGAGGGAATTTAGAACTCAAAACTTTTTAAAAATGAATGTTAAAAATTGTTTTTCCATGTAACTGAAAAAATATTAAATTAAAAAAATTAATATATAAAATTCTCAGTCTCCCAAAATATAGGTATATATATTTAGATGTTTTACAGGAGAAAGTGTCATTTTTGTCCAGGCTACAATGCTGTCTTCACTTCACCCTGGAAGTTCACTCCAACCTGGGACTACTTCTAAAACGGAAAGTACCTTCTTCCCTTGCAACTTCTCCTCCCTACCGTCCCACCCCAACTTGGATTTTCACTTCCTTTTCAGTTGTACTTTCTGCCCATTAGTCTGCTCCTTGAGGGTCTGGACTATTTTCCTCTCTGCTTGTATTTTCTGTTTACAAGTACTTAGCACAATGCCCAGTAAACAGTAAACATTTAGTAAGTCTCTGTTGACTGGACTTGTTGAAGGTTTGAAGCCAAGTCCAGTCAAGGAGCCTTTATTAAGCTTCTTCTGTATGCCAGGCACTGTGGTAATTGCTGGGAATACAATGAAAGGCCAAAAAAGCAGTTTCTGCTCAAATGGACCCCAGAAGAAAAAATAACTGAGGCATGGGATGATCTGTCAGTATTTCAGAATGTCAACATTTGCCTAAATCTATCTACATCACATTCAATAGGCATAAATATAAAATCTTACAGTTGAATTAAAAAAAAAATAAACCAGATCCACAAATACAAGATGAGAGAATCTGAAAAAATTATGAGAATTTAGTGCAGTGTAAGCTCCGAGTTAATGGTGTGAAATCAGCAAAGAAAACGAATCCAGTATTCTAAGAGAGGCCGAGTGCCCAGGACCAGGAGATCATTTTTCTATTGTGCTCTGTACAGGTCAATCAATTAGAAAGAATTCACTACACGCTTGCAATGGAGCATCTTGTTGTTACTGTTGGTCAATTGTGTCCTGCTCTAAGTGACCCCATGGACTTTGTCCATGGAATTTCCTTGGCAAAGACACTGGACTGGTTTACCATTTCCTTCTTTGTTGTGCCTCCATTTCCCAGACAAAGAACTGAGGCAAATGGGGGTTAAGTGACTCGCCCAAGGTCACACAGTTAGTAAGTGTCTGAGGCCACATTTGAACTCGGATATTCCTGACTCCAGGTCAAGTGCTCTATTCATCACACCACCTAGCTACCCCCATTGAGCTCCTACTATGTACAAAACAATGTGCTAGGAGTTGGGAATAAAATACATAGAATCAAAAGAAAATCCTTACTTTGTACTTTAGAGGAAATGTCTACAGACAGTATAGACAACATATACATAAATATATAGAGAATAAATGTAAACAGAACGTGTTTAAAAACAACTTAGGGAGTGAGGAAGGGCTCAACCAAGTTGTCCATGCCATATATAAATATGTGCATGTATACACATATATATAGATATACATGCATGTATATAAATGCATATACATACATGTATATGTGTGTGTGTATATAGTATATGTGTATGTGTGTATGGATGTATTATGTGTAGGCATTGCATTTTAGGAAGTATATCCAGAAGTTGGAGAATGTCCAGAGAAAATGGTAAGGAGCATGTCTTCAAGACATATAATTATAATAGCCCACAATGATATAATTTTAGAAGGTTTACAAAGCACTGTGTATACATGATCTTATTTTATTCTTACAACAGTCCTATGAAGTAACAGCTATTATGATTGTTTTATAGGTGGGGAAACTGATGTACAGAAAAGTTAAGTGACTTACCCATAGTCATACAGCTAATGAAATTGTCTGAAGCAGGATTCAAACCTATATCTTCCTGACTCCACATTCAGCACTGTAAAGACCCCTGATTTGGGGCAGCTAGGTGGTGCAGTAAATACAATACCAACCCTGGAGTCAGGAGGACCTGAGTTAAAATCCAGCTTCAGACACTTGACACACTTATTAGCTGTGTGACCTTGGGCAAGTCACTTAACCCCAATTGCCTTGTCTTCTGTCCAAAAAAAAAAAAAGACCCCTGATTAGCACCCTTGGACTATATATGTGTTTGTGTATATGTATGCATATATTTATACATATATATGCATGTTGTGATAAATTTCCAATTATTTCCTTTTATTAATTTTTATTATTTGAGGGGAAGTCAGGGCCATTTCTCTTGTTTAAGAGGTTATTGAGCTGGCTGAAACTTGTCCCATGGGATATGAAAATTTATTTGAAGATGCCAAACA
This sequence comes from Petaurus breviceps papuanus, assembly GCF_028583685.1. Classification (NCBI taxonomy): domain Eukaryota; kingdom Metazoa; phylum Chordata; class Mammalia; order Diprotodontia; family Petauridae; genus Petaurus; species Petaurus breviceps. Next base: position 12,321,623 of record NW_027185655.1, on the reverse strand, counting down.
TTTCTCAGATAAGAAGCCAAAACAGGAATCAAAGTTTCTCAGCTAATTTGACTTGAAAAAAGATTCATCTGATTCTAGCTCTGTAGATATGTAAATCTCACCTCTCAAGGAGCCCATTTTGAATCCTTTAAATATAGTTTAACTGGTTACCTGACTTGGTTTACCTACAGAGTCTGTTTAACTAAGTTTGTTTCCTTAGGGGATGTTTGAGATTGTGACTCTGCTTAATCACACTTGTTCAACTTCTGTAACATTGAAGGAAGCATGGGATTGTGAATTTGTCTTTTTTTTTCAAAAAATTTATGGACTAAGAGCATGTACAAGATTGCAATATGTACAAGAATTAGCTCTATCTCTGGGATGTAGTTTTGTCTATAAGAAACTTGGTCAGAATCCTAATTTTTGTTCTGGGTTATTTTTCTACTTCACCCTGCCACAACCTGTGGTTAAGCATAATACAACCTCACTTTTTACTGCTATAATTTCTACTTGATCTATTTCAACAGCATTTACATACCACATGAACTCAAAAGCAGAGATTTCTCCATAGATAGATAGATAGATAGATAGATAGATAGATAGATAGATAGATGGATGGATGGATGGATGGACGGACGGACGGACGGACGGACGGACGGACGGACAGACAGACAGACAGACAGACAGACAGACAGACAGACAGACAGATAGATAGATAGATAGATAGATAGATAGATAGATAGATAGATAGATGATGGTAGATAAATGATAGATAAATAGTATATAGTAGACAGACAGATAGATAGTTGGATGGATGGATAGATACAGAGAAAGATGGATGGAGAGATGATAGATAAGATAGATGATGGTAGATAGATAATAGATAAATGTAGGTAGTACACAGGTAGATAGTAGATAACAGACAGACAGACAGACAGACAGACAGATAGATAGATAGATAGATAGATAGATAGATAGATAGATAGATAGATATTTTTATATATTCTTGGCATAATAATACCAAGCAGTGGGGTATTCTGGTAAATCTTTAATTATGGTTTCTAAAAAATATATACCTAGTATTTTTTAAAGTTTAATCTGAATTATTAATATCTTCTCAATCACTTTCTTAAGACTAAACCAACTGTAGGGTTTAAAAAGTTTGAGAGACATAATTTCTGGGTAATTAACCTATTATGTTGCAATTTTTCTATCCTAAATTTGAAATGTTGCCCTGGGGAAAACAATATTAGTTTGTATACTGAAAACCATTTAGCTTCTTTATCTTAAGGGTGGAGGTAGGAAGAGGAGTGGTATCCTTCAGCCCCAAGGCATTTAAGATTTACAACTCCTAAATATGGTGAAGTTGATCATTATTAAGAAAGTTTTATTCATCAGAAGTGTTCTTAATTTTCTTATATTCTCATATTACTTTTGGGCCTATTTTGATTCTGTATGGTGGTAAACAAAGGTCATTGCAAACAAAAATAATACTTTTATTTTCTTTAATTCAATGAGATTTCTTTACTAAAAAAGAGAGAGACGGGAAAAAAATAGGTCCTAGGACCCTCCCCATCCTGTAAATATTGCTGATAAATACTGCATAGGTAATTACAACCTGCTCCTCTGTGTACCTGCTTTTCTTTTTCTATTCCTCTTCCTAACCTCATACCTAAATTTTTCAATGTTGCTTTGGAAGAACTTGCCTTAGGCCATTGGCTGTTGATTAGAGTTTGCCATAAGAAGGGTCAGCAGACCCTACTCATTTTAGAGAAAGTGGAAAATGCCACTTTCGCCCCAGGAGTAGGGTGAAGGCCAGGGACACAGACAGACAGACAGACAGACACACACACACCTTTTTGTATTTAAAGGTAGCAATGTCTAGGACAGGTGTGGGGGGAGGAAAAAAAAGTATTTTGCTTTTAAGTATTGATTTTCTTAATCCATCCTTCCTGTATTTATTCATTGCTATACATTGAATGCTTACTCTGTTCCATTGAGAATATCACAGATGAGGTATTGCATTAGATGGATGAAACACTATAGGAAAGAAGGTAATAATAAATTTAAGTAGAGGAGTAACATTACATTGGCGTTTGTGAATTGTAAAAAAATACAAAATATGCTTGGAAACTTAAAAAATGGTAAAATTGAAAGTCAAGGGTCAGAAAACCCCAGTTCTAGCCCCATCTTTACCGTTTTCTAGCTACATAAATTTGGACAAGTCAACAACCAATGGCCGAAGGCAAGTTTTCCTGAAGCAACATAGAGAAATTTAGATTTAGAGTTGGGGGCGGGGAATGGCTGAACAAGTTGTGATGGAATACTGCTGTGCTATGAGAAATGATGAGCTCAATGATCTTAGAAAACCATGGAAAGACTAGCATACAATAATGAAGAGTGAAATGAACAGAACCAAGAGAAGGCTGTATGTAGCAATAGCAGTATTGGTTTAAGAAGAACTTTGAGTGATTAAGTCATTTTGATAATGCCTGAGTTAACTACAAAGGACATGTGAAGGAAGATGCTATCTGCAAGCAGGGAAAGAACTGATAAATAGTTTTTTTTTTTACAATTTCACACACACATATACACAATTTTATGCATATATACACACATACATGTGTGTATATGTATATATACATAACATATATGTACATAAATATACACACATGTACATATACACACATACATACACCCATATACATACATAACTATTTGTATATAAAGGTAGCGATCTCTAGGACAGGCGGAGGGGGAGAGGAGGGAAAAAAGTATTTTGCTTTTAAGTACTGGTTCTCTTAATCTATCCTTCCTATATTTATTTGCTGCTACAATTTGTAGGTTTATTCTGTTCCATTGATCTACCTTTCTATTTTTTCAGCCAGTACCAAATAGTTTTTATAATTATTGCTTTATAATATAGTTTAAGATGTTACTGCTAAACCTCCTTCCTTTAAATTTTTATTAGTTTCTTTGATATTCTTGATATATGTTTTATAGTCTAAAATAGACTTTTGAGGAGGGACAAAATAAAAAAAGGGAGCAAGAAACAAAGGTTATATAATGGGATAGAGGGTAATGTACAGTCATTAATCATAACTGTGAATGTGAATGGAATAAGTTTACCCATAAAGTGGAAGCAGATAGCAGAATGGCTTAGAAACCAGAATCCAATAATATGTTATTTATAAGACATGTACCTGAAACAGAATATATACATAGAATTAAAATAAAGAGCTGGGGCAGAATCTAATAGGCTTTAACTGGAATAAAAAAGGCAGGGGTGGCATTCACGATCTCACCCAAAGAGAAAGCAAAAATAGACGAAATTAAAAGAGATAATCAAAGAAACTACATTTTCCTAAAAGGTACCATTGATAATGACATAATATTTAAAAATTTTATAAGGTTTCTGAAAAAGACCTTCTTTATCAAATATATACTGAGAACACAATTAAATCAAATTTGTGAAAATGAGTTGTTCACTAATTATAAATGGTCAAAGGATATAAATAGGCAATTTTCAGAAGAAACCAAAGTTACCTGTAGTCATGTAAAAAAATTCTGTAAATCACTATGGATTCAAGAAATGCAAATTAAGTTAAAACAATCCTGAGGTACCATCTCACACCTACGAGTGATGACAAATGATGGAGAGGAAGAGGGGAAAATAGGCAAATTAATGAATTTCTGGTGGAGTAATAAATTGGTCCCATCCATTTTGGAGAACAATTTGGAACTATGCCCAAAGTGCTATAACACTGTGCAATCCTTTGACCCAGAAAATACCACTACTAGGTCTATATCCCAAAAAAGAACAAAAATATTTATTGCAGCTCTTTTTTTGTAGTGGCAAAGAGTTGGAAATTGAAGTGATGCCCATTAGTTAGGGAATGGCTTAACAACTTGTGGCATATAATTCTGATGTAATACTATTGTGCTATAAGAAATGATGAGCAGGATGCTTTCAGGAAAACCTGGGCAAACTTGAATGAACTGATGCAAAATGAGGTAGGAGAACTGGGAAATCATTGTGCATAGTAATAGCAATGTTATAATGATCAGCTGTGAAAGATTTAGCTACTTTGATTAATACAGTGATCTAAAACAATTCCAGAGATGATGAAAAACTGCTATCCACCTCCAGAGAGAGAACTGATGAATTCTGAGTGCAAATTTATATATATGTATATGTATGTATATAAAATTTTTTAATTTCTTTATTTTTGTTACTTTTAATAAAATATGGCTAATGTTAAAATGGAGCCATTAGGTAGCCCAGTGGATAGAGTGCTATCCTGGAGCTTGGAACAGTCATCTTCCTGAGTTCAAATGCAGCTTCAGATCCTTACTAGTTGTGTGACCCTGGGTAAGTCACTTACCTTGTTTGTTTCAGTTTCCTCATCTGTAAAATGATCTGGAGAAGGAAATGGCAACCATTGTACTCTCGTTGCTAAGAAAACCCCAAATGGGGTCACAAAAAGTTGGATATGACTGAAAATGACTGAACAAACAATATGGAAACATGTTTTGTATGATTTCAAATGTAAAATTGATATCATATTCCTTGCTTTTCCAGTGGGTGGGGGGAAAGAATTTGGAACTCAAAATTTAAAAAGAGAAGAATGTCAAAATATACAATATTATTTTTTAAAAAGAAAGAAATCAGTCCTATCCCTTGGGCCCGTATAGAAAAGAAGCAAGTCTTTTGAGTTCAGTAGCCTAGGCTTCAGAGAGCTTTGTGGAAACCTATACCAGAGGGTAGCAAAAGGGAAAGAAGATATTTGATTCATTTGATTATCTCTCCTCCCTTTTCTCTTTTCTCCCACTTCTGTCAATCACAAATGCAAATGGAGGGTCTACATAGCAGATATTATAACAAATGCATTAAAATATAACACAGCATTAAGAGAATAAAATTTTAACATACATTTCACTACCTCGTCAGGAGACAAATACTGGTAATTGATACTTGTAAATAAATTCTCAATGTAAGTTCCTTCTTGACTTCTCCTTTAATACCAAAGGTCTAGACAAAGTTCTGCTCAATTCATCAATACCTCACAATGGAATATTCACATTCTAGAATGCTTCATTATAAATATGTCAATGCAAATATCACAAGTTTCACCAAGGACATGGCATTTGACTTCTCTCTACATTTTCTAACTCCCTGGGAAAGTCAATAACAATTTACCTAATGAATTTTTTAATGAATTTCAGAGAAAAAACTTCTTGCCCAATTTGCCATATTTGCCAGATTGTGAAATGAACTCTACAAAATACAACATAATGACTACAACTTGACATCTTCTGGTGATTACCATCTGTATAGTGGAATTTCAATTATCATAAATATATCTGCATTTCCATGGAACTGACATCCAAAATATACAGAGGATTGGAGAATGTTAGAAGAAATCTTAGAGAATATGTGGTTTTATTTTATTTTATATTTGAAAAGGCTGGGACATACAGAGAAGAGTTGGCATTTCAAACACTTTAGAGAGAGGAAGGAAATTGATGATATCATTGAGGTTCCCCCAATATCACAACCACCTTCAAAAATCCCCACATTCAGGAACATCTCAGGAATGGAGGCACTAGCAGCAAAATCAGACTGTGTGGAAGAAGGGTTGGAAGGAGTGGAGAGGGAAGAGACATGACGCAAAAGGATCACTCAAGAGGCCATTGGAGGTTAAAAGGGTCTGAACTTAGTTGGTAGTCATATGAAGGAGACCTAAATGAGAGATGTCATGAAAGTAGAATTGACAAGATTTTTCAACTGATGGGATATGCAGGGTGAGAAGAGTGAGGAGAAAAGGGTGAATCTGAAGTTATTATTCCAAACTCTGGCCAAAAATATCCTCTCTCCTTTTCTCAATTCAGGGTAAGGAAAAAAAATAACATATCCAAATAAAATGGCAGAATGAAAATAAGGCACACACACTTTGACCGTTCCCCAAATCACAATGTCATGCATTCCTCAAACCTCAGCAGAACTCCAGATAAAGACTGACCTGAGGCTTCAAAGATTCAGAGACACTGAATCAACACATGGTATATGAAACTTTAAGAGTGAAAGTCTATACCAATGGCAGGCCAGGGTTCTGATAAGATCTATGCTGAGTTTGGATTGCAAACTCATTATAAAAGTATTTCCTGAGTCAGTAGGACAGAGTTAAATCTGAATTTTCCTGGAGAACAATTTTCAGATTGTGGATTTGTAGGTAGTTTTTGACATTAGTTCTTAGTTGTGTTACGTACAATCCCAAATCATAGGTTTTGGTGCTTCTATGAAGGACGATGAGAAACAAAGAAATTAGTGATACCAGTGGATCAAGGAGAGTTTTAAAGTGTTGGAAGACATAATTTTATTGGGATTTTTTCTTCAATTGAACCCAGCTAGCACAAATATAATGATAAGAAGAACAATGAAAATTGCCCAGGAGTCATTTCAGTTTTTTGTTCTCGAGCAAGTTGAAAAACTTGGAGGCAGAATGTGGCAGCTGATCCTTTAGCACCAAACATTTCCCTTCAGTTAACAGAAGATAATCCAGGAATTTAAATTCTGTGCTCCCAGATGGCTATACTCCACATTACACAAGCCTGAAGGAAAATAAATCCTTTAATATTTTTGTACCCTCAGGTAAATATTCCAAACAATTTCTAACAGGAGCTTCATTCCATGTGTTACATCTCATAATAAAAGTTAAGAACAAATTTACAAGTCAGAAAAATATTTTAAGATGAGCACCAACACATTTTTTTTTCATTAATATATGTATTTTTCTCACTCTAAGTTTTACTTTCTTTAAATTTCTTCTGTATTCCATCAAGAGATTGGTAGAAGTTATTATTCAATAACTATAAGAGGAAAATTGATGGAAAGTAAGACACATTAATCAAAGTTATAAGAAGCTTTTCTATCTCTTTTTCCACATTTCAAGAATATTATTTTCTTATCACTCTTTGTATTAACAATGCTTTCATGTATGTTCCAAGTTGTTATTCAGTCTTTTTCAGTCGTGTCTGACTCTTTGTGACACCATTTGGGGGTTTTTTTATGTAGATATTGGAGAGTTTTTTCATTTCCTTCTCCAGCCCATCTTATAGATGAGGAAACCGAGGTAAACAGGGTTAAGTGACTTTTTTAGGGTCACATAGTTAGTAAGTATCTGAGGCTGGATTTGAGCTCACAAAGATGAGTCTTCCTGACTACAGGCCCAATCTTTTATATACTATGGCACCACCTAAGCTGCCCCCTTGTTATAGAGACTACAACCTCTCAATACTACAAGAAAACAAAAATTACCTCTAGCATTGTGCCAAATAGCCACTTGAACTCAATTTAGATATATTAACATATTTAATGAGTGGATAAATAATTGAATGAATTAAAAAAAAAAAAACACTGAGTACCAAACACTGTTCTAAGTTCTGGAAATACAAATAGAGAAAGTGGCATAGTTCTGGTTCTCAAGGATCTTACACTTTACATGGGGAAGACAACTCATTACAGAAAGTTCATCCAGGACAGATGGAAAGGCCCAGAGATTCTTAGGTTATACAGGTAGGTTAGCTTCCAGTGCTAGGGGACTGCAGAGTGTAGAGGTAGGGCAGGTGGCAAGGTCTGGAAGCCATTAGAAGGACAGATGTTTACTCCTGGTGGCCCTTCATCTCCTCCAAAGGAATGGCGTTAAAGACTCACATCTCCCACAAGTCCTTGGAGAAGTTAAACAGCCTGGGTGAACAGGGAAAACAAGGGGTGTGGAATGAACAGGGAGGGAGGTAAGTCTTCGGCTACAGGGAGTCCTGGATAGGTTCCAGGAAGCCCTGGGCCAGGAGAGGGAATGAGGGGGAGCCGCCAAATCCCCAAACCCATAAAAGTTGCTATGTCTTTAATTGGAAATGTTGTATGCTTAGAGTCCAAGGAAGAGGGAAGGATTTAGGAACACTACTTTAAAAATAATTTAATATAATATTTTAACATAATTTTAGAATATTTTAGAAGTCAATGTTCAAGATTACCCATTCTTTTTTTTTTATTTGCTTCATATTCAGAGAAGGAAACTTAACAAAAACAGCCCTGACTGCTTCTGTCATTAGGCTTAGACTCCTGGCTTGGCCAACAAAAAGCATTCTAAAAAATTGGAAATAAAATTGTTTATTGAAAATTGCCTATTTCTGTAAGCTGATGAATCATTGAATTACTGCTATTTAACAGGAAGGTGCCTCCTAATACAGTTAGTTAAACCCCCCCCTCCCATTTTACACAACAGGAAACTGAGGCCCAGTAAGCTTACATGACATGCCTGAGGTCATGGAGGTCAGGAGAATTTTAACCCAGGTTTTCTGACTCCAGAGTTAGTGCTAATGAAAATCTTTGAAAATTATTTTGTAATTTTCATAGGATCAAAGCTTCAGAACTGGAAGGGACCCTTGAATGGAGGGTAACCTCCTCATTTTGCAGAAGAAGAAAAGAAAGATCAGAGACGTGCAGTAGTGAGTCCAATGTCATATGAGGAGTAAGTGGCAGTGTCAATATTCGAACCCGGGTCCTTTGATTTCAAATCCCATGCCCTTTCCCTATGCAGCCTTTATTCCTCATGCTGCTATTACTTTATGTATTATCTTTTATACCTTAAAAAAGAAAGGAGAAAAATAATTTATGGAAAAATATCATAAAAACCAACTCAACATTGGGAAACTTGGTTTCTCTTTACAACTTTTGTTTTGGGTTTAATGATACACCTAAATAAACATCCAAAAGAAGAGAGCATTGTGCTAATTACAACCAACCTATGAGGCAGGTGCTTTTATTATCCCCATTTTACAGTTGAGGAAACTGAGGCAAACACAGGCAAATGACTTGCCCAGGGTCACATAGCTAATAAGTATTCGAAGCTGGATTTGAACTTAGGTCTTCTTGATTCCAGTCCCACTGTTCTATCCATTGTACCACCTAGCTACCATGATCACTTATCTTATTTGCTACAAATAGTTTGAGATTCTATTGAATGGAATGGAAAATTCCATTTGAGAGAATCTCATTCACAGAAAATTTCATAGCTTTAGTTCCCATGGTCTTGTTCACCTACCTCCCACCCAATACAATGATATTTTCTCTGCCCTCTTTTCTCTATGGTTTGTTCTCCTCAGTTTCATCTCATATGATGATTTCCAAATTTTTGAGATTTATTCATCCTCATTTCCTAGAAAACGTATTTTTTAAACAACTCAGTGTACTAAGACTTCCCTATGTGACTAAAATTTCTTGATGTTGTGATATTTAACTTGCTATTTTAATCATTCCTAGAGTAACTCTTCATCAATCTTCTTATTAAACAAAGAATGGTGATGCCATATAGGTAAAGAATGGTACTACCCATGGCATTTCACCATGAAATAGCCTCTCTGCTTATAATGGCCTATTAATGGACACTGCTAAGGACCTCCCCAGGCAGTCCTGATGATCCTACCCTAATTAGAAATGTGCCCTTTCCCATTGATCTGGAGCACACTTCTGGTAAAGGAATTTCGTGCATCATAAAATCAGGCTTAAATTCTATATTCCCATACAGAGTTGCCACCTGTGTAGTTACTGAGCCATTTTATAAGTCTTGCTGATTCTTCCTCAATTTATTTTATTACTACCCTATTTTATATAGCAATTCTTGCTCATATAATCGATCCCACCACAGGGATTTCCCTTTATCCAAAGGATCTGTCATTAGAACCCCAAAGATTCCTGACTTCCAAACTGCTGGAAACTGTTGACTTAGCAAAATGTTTTAAATTAAATATTAACCCTCTACCACATTCTGAATTTAAAAAGTAACTTGTATGCATGAAGTGCTCAATCCTTAGAGGGAAAATACTGCTATGATCATATTTGCAAAGAAAGAATAAAAATACAGAAAATTTATTATTTAGTAGTCCATTATTTTAATATTTAATTTAATATGTGAATAAATGTTATTTCAATAGTCTGGACTGAGTCAGAAGAACAGGGGTTTCAGAGGTCTGTCTTCCAGTAGCTATGGGCAGACTGGATCACAGACCTGGGCCTCATTTTCTTATCTGCAAAGACAAGAGTCCAATTGGAACACGTTCATGGATCTAGAAGGACCTCCGAGGACATCTAGTTTCACATCTTTGTTTTACAGATGAGGAAACTGAGGACCTAGGAAGTTAAGTGACTTGCCAAATTCATACAGGCAGTGAACATCAGTGAGCAGAAGCCAGATTTAAACCCAGGGTCTTTGGACTCCAGATATGATACACTTTTAAAAGAATTTTTTTATTCATTTTGAACTTAAATGCAAAAAGACAAAATAAAAAGAATATTTCCATGTACAAAGCACAACATCAAAGGAGGATTCAATAAAAGTTTCTATTTCACAGTTTCCTTTTATTTTTAAACTATGTAATAGATACTGCACATCATTTTCAGTCACCCTGCTTTTCTGTGCTGCTAGGTTTTTCTTTGTTCTCTGCTGTGCACTTTTTTCCCCTACCCCCCCCCCTCACCCTAGAGAAGATTACCATTAGACGCATATATGTATATATTCATATGTATTTATATACATCTATATATAAAGCAATACATACTTCTCTTTATTAGTTCTTTCTCTGGATAGGGATAGCTTCTTCCTTCACTGGTCCTTTGTAGCTGATTTGAGTATTTGTAATACTCAAAATGACAGTCATTAAAAGTTGTTAGAATAATGTTGCTGTGTACAATGCTCTCTTGGCTCTGCTCATTTCAGTGTATAACCTTTGTAATATATTGCAGTAGTCTCCTGAGTAGTATTTTATTAAGGATTTTTGCATCCATATTCATTAATGAAATTGTAATTTTCTTTCTCTGTTTTTGCTCTTCTTGGTTTAGATATCAATACCATATTTGTTTCATAAAAAGGAATTTGGTAAGACTCCTTTTTGCCTATTATTCTAAATATTTAACATTGGAATTAGTTGACATTCAAGTGCAAGATATATCTTCTACTATACCATACTGATCTTTAAATTTCTTTCATCTCTAAAAAGGTAAAATAATATCCAGATATTGACTATACATATAAACTTCAAATTTACTTCATACTATAATTTAGATTTTCACAAAGATTCTAAGAATTTCACCTCTATCAACAGAGGTTTTAATAAAATTTACTTTTTTAACAAATTTAAATTTAATTTTTAAATTAAATTGAAATGAAATTTAATTTAAATTAAAATGAAATGAAATTTTTAAAACAAAAATTGAACAATTTTTAGCATATTTGCAAGTGTGTGTTAGTAGGAGGTAAATAAAATGTCTAGTTGTGAATTAAAACATGTCTAGTCCTTTTGGCTCCCGTTTATTCCACCCTGTTTTGGAGGCTCTGCCATCCCAATCTATATAGTCTGCATGGCTTTTTAAGAAATAGAGAGAAAAAAAATAATGATCTGCATGGATGTACTTGCCTATTTTCTCAAATCAATCTAGTGACAAGGAAGCGCATACTATGTACCAGACACTATACTATATCCCATGTATATTAAGACCAAAATGACATATTCTTGACCTTTAGTAGTGCAGACCTAGGTTCTTTCCTGGGAATGTTGGAAGGTAACCATAGCCTCATTATTCACAGGACAGTTGTTTGAACATTCATGCCTGGGCCACTGGCCCTTGTCAGGCAAATCCAATCCCAAAGGAATATGGCTCTACTTTTTGGCTCCCTATACTCACATCCTCATGGGTATTTGTTTAACCTTGCTGTTCCTATTTGAAAGAACTTGTCTCCATGCCTTGTCAACCTTTATACTCTCTAGGATTGCATAAGTCTGCATTTATAGCACCTGTATTAGAGGTTTCTTGTGTTGATCAACTGAGATTATGTTTATACAAAGCTCCCAGTACAGTGCCTAGCACAGAGTGTATATTATCTAAAGGTTAACTATTATTATTATTAATTTTATAGTGATTTGTTGACATATATCTTTATATCGGGAACCTTCCACTTGTACTAGAATTACTTACAAAGATGAGTACTCTGAACAAGAATAAATTAGGCACGTTAACAATTACAAATGGACGCTATTTTTTATGCTTTTTAAAAATCATTGATAGGGGTGGCTAGGTGGCATAGTGAACCGAGCACTGGCTCTGGAGTCAGGAGGACCTGAGTTCAAATCCAGCATCTGACACTTAACACATACTAGCTGTACGACCTTGGGTAAGTCACTTAACCCCAATTGTCCTCCAAAAAGCAAAAAAAAAAAAATATTGATAGACCAAGGATATTGTTACATAGAATTACAAAAGATTTGTGACCTACAAGAAACTATAAATTGTGAAATATATTTTACTGAACATTGAATCTCAATATTCCCTCTCTTCCTAAGGGTTAAACCAGAAAATATCCCACCACCTCTAATATGCTAAAGTTATTTTCTTATGTATATAATAGCTGGATATTATGGTAACAAATCCAGTGAATTGGGTATGTATTTAGTTGAGATAAAGCGGAGAACAAACAAGACATATTAAACTCATTATACATCTAGACATGTTAAAAGATACAGCTTCAAATTCCTAGCAACAGAAATTGCATTTTGGAATCGTTACAAAGGGGAAAAAAAAGTTTTACATTTGAATTATTTAAAGGGAAAATATACTTAACTGTGTAAGTGATAGATGAAGAAGAAGATAAATCACATCAAAAAAAACCCCAAAACCTCCAGCCTCTGGAACACAGCAAATTGGCACAGCTGGGGTAGAACCATAAAAAAGAAGGACCTGGAAGTGACCATTAGTAGATACTTGACAGGTAGAAAGCAGAAACATATGATTTTGCTTAATGACAATCGCCTCTCGGTTTACTGTCGCTGGGTCTCATGAGGCTCTCCAAAACGTGTTAATGTAACTGTTGCAGGTGTACATTCAACTCAGTTAGTAATAATAAAAAGATTATGGCTAACTCTAGTCCAAGTTATAAACCAGAGCTGGACATCTGCTTCTTGGGCTAAAATTTTGTAGCTCCCCCTTTCTATAGCCTTGAAACATCTGATTTGAATGGATGTAGATATTTTATATCTATTTCTTTCACTACAAAACAAACAAACCAAGAGGTTTTTAAAAAACAAAACAAAACATTAATTTGTTGCTTCTCATAAATGTATATAGTTTAGGGCAGAAATTGATTGTAGAATATAAGCCCCTTGAGGGCAAGAACCAATTGTTTAATTTTTGTCTATTTGTTAGTAGTGCCTGGCACATCCTGTTGGATTCCAATCATGTCTGACTCTTTGTGACCCCATCTGGGGTTTTCTTGGCAAAGATACTGGAATGATTTGCCATTTCCTTCTCTAGCTCATTTTACAGATGAGGAAACTGAGGAAAACAGGGTTAAGTTACTTCTCCAAGGTCATACAGCTAGTAAGTAACTGAGGTCAAATTTGGACTCAGGTCTTTCTTACTGCAAGACTAACACTCTATCTATTCACATAATAAATACCTGTTGATTTATTGATTGATTATGGATAGTGTTATCCCACTGTTGTAAGAGAACAATTAGTACCATCATATTACATTTAGCTTCCTGTAGTTAAAATGTGGTGTTAGATTAAATATTTATGGAGGGAAATTACTTCTACAGGAGCAAAACCATACTTTGGCTTAGTAATCAGTGGAGTGACAACACACTTGGATTTTGTAAATTCTATAAACTGTGGTATTTGATCATAATATATTCAAATGTTATTTTGAAATGATACTTGTCTGGGTAGGTAACTTTCTGCTGAGCATATTATACTGGATAGGGGGCTGATTTGGAGTGAGGAATACCTGATTTCAAATTCTGTCTTTATTAGCAATGTCACACTTGGGAAAGTCACTTGGCCTCTCTAGGCTTCCATTTCCTCACCTATAAATTGAGGTTATAACAATTATCTTTAAGGTCCCATATAGCTCGATACATTTTTAGTATGCAGAAGAGATTTCAAAATTCCCCTCTTCAAGCCTCCTCATTTTTCTAAACATTAAGAATTAGCATCAACCTAACCTAAATCTTTTTACACTATAAGTTCACAACTCTTTGTTCTTTCTTCTGTAGATTCAGAACACTATGGATCCTCAACTTCCTTATGATATAATTGACAAAAATGTCTTCTCTGTTTCTTCCACTGGTCATCAAGCCTTTCTAGCTCTTTTCACGTTCCGTCATAGATCACGCTTTGTAAACATATGTACATCCTTCTGGTTCTCATTCCTCTCTTGAAAATATCAGCCTCTTTCTTGAAGTGTGATACCCAACACTGGCAAAAGCCAGATGAAGAGCCTTGGACACAGGCAATAGCTTTGAATTTCGAGTCTATGGGTTAGAATGGTAAGGGTATTCCAACAATTTAATACCATTCCAAAACCCTAAAACACAGCTGTATATAATTCTTCTGAGGTATTGAGCACTTTGGAAGAAAAATGTGAACCTTAAATATTATCATCCCACAATGTAGACTGACATTTTTTTAAACATTTGTACTATGTCACATCTGTAGCTTTCTGAGCAAAATATAGCAAATATAGTAATATATCTGTAATATAGTAAATATATGTGAATGTGCTTTTGCCCTTCAAAACACTAACAATTCTGAGCAGTCTGGCATGACCTGTTAAGCTTACAGCCATGGTTTTCAGTTCATAATTCTAAGCCTTTAAAAAAATAAAAAGATGGCTAGCCCAACATTGGCCTGTGGATCTCCATTTTGTTACTTTTCCCCAACTTATTTTTGCACTGTGTAAATTCATATGAAAGTTTTCTAAGAAGTTCTCAACCAATAATTTGGGTGTTTTGAAGCAGGCCATGTACTAACAGTTTGTCAAAATGTATAGAATATAGTATAAGTTTCAGTTAACACAAGCTAAAACACATCTCCTCTTACCCTTCTGCTAAGTTAGTTGCTTTACTAAAAGAAGTTGCCTTGTGTGCCTTGCTTTTAACAAACTAGTACTGGAGCTGTCATTTAAAACCTCGGTATCTTCCTGGTGGACTTTGGGCTTAAAATAATGGCTCTAGGGGTGGCTAGGTGGCCCCAGAGTTGGGAGGACCTGAGTTCAGTTCCAGCCTTAGACACTTAACACACACACACACCACACACACACACACACACACACACACACACACACACACACACAAAACAACTAGCCGTGTAACCTTGGGCAAGTTACTTAACCCCAATCGCCCTCTAAAAGGCAAAAAAAAAATAATAATGGCTCTGGAATATTTTCATGAAATAAAATGTTCATAAATGATTGTAATTACTAAGAACTTTTTTCTTATTTCCTTTTTAAAGGCATAGGCATTGTTTGTTTTATAAAAAGCTTTTTATCATTATTAGTTCTTTAGTTGCCTTTAATTTTAATTTAAGTATGACCTATAAATCATACATAATAGATAAGATAAGTGTATGAATATCATAATTCAAAAATTTGTTTCAAGCCTTCTCATTATCAATAATTTTATTTCATTTCAAGGAAATGTTATTGATATGAAACAGAAGAAATGACAAAGATGAAAATAAAGAAAATGAGAATATTTTAACAGATTTTTGTTAGTCTCTTTTTGGTGGTTTGAAAAGTAGGGGAACAATTCCACACTGATTTTTTTTAATTGAGTGTTTTTGTTCCTGATATAAACAAATAGAATCCTTATGGAAATTTTTATGGGTGACTATTGACAAGAACATGATAGGTGGAGGTAGTCTGCTAGTTAATGGATCCTTTGAAGTATGGTGGAAGGAAAGAAAAAAAAACACACACACACAGCCAATCTTCAGGGATCATTAAGGTCAATCATCTAGCATTTATTAAGTGCCTACTACATACCAGGAAAAGAAAGCCAAAAAATAATCCATGCTTGTCAAGGAGCACACAGTCTCATGGGGGAGCCAACAGGCAAACCACCATGTACAAATAAGAAATATAGAGGATAATCTTGGGATGATCTCAGAGGAATGGCTCCAAGATTAAAGATGATTAGGAAAAGCTTCTTCATGAAGGTTGAACTTTAGCTGAGTTTCAGAACAAGCAGGAGAAGCTAGGAGATGATGAGGGGGATATTCCCAGCATGACAGACAGCCAGTGGAAATTGTTGAAGTCAAGAGATAGATTGTTAAGAGTAATGACAAGATAGTCAATGCTACTGGATTGGTGGAAGGAATAAAAAGATGTTGTAGACATGTCCCTAGGCTAGGTTCCTGTTTCTGCCACCAGCATTATATTGTTGAGAGAACTTAAAAAACTTGGTAAATTTTTATATTCAACCTTGAACCATTTTTAAAACAGAAAACAGTCTAACTATAAATAAAAGCTATTATTCTCTCGCCTCCAATTTCATCTAGAATCATGAATTAAACTAAGGCAGAGTGAGTGACAGTTATCAACAATATATTGCATATCTTCAAGAAGTTCGTTATTTAGTAACTTCACATGCTAATTAGGTGAATATTTTAATTGATAAAATTGATAAAACCACATCCCTAAATTTAGTTTGGGCCAGTGCTGTTTTTGTAAATTCCCTGCTTTAATCTTTATCCTCTTGAATCCTAATGGAACTCAGAAATTCTCACTTCCCTAACACTTTTGGGGGCTGCATAGTTTCATTGGGAAAAGAATTGGACTGACAGTCAAGAATCCTAAATTCTAATCCTACCCCTAACCACTGACTAGGTGGGCCAATCCCTTTGGCCCTTGTTTTTGCTATCTGTAAAATACAGAGATTGGAGTCAACCATCTCTCAAGTTCCCTTTTAGCTCTGATATTCTGATCTTATTAGATAACAAGGTCATTTTTAGACCACCATCCCATTTTTTTTTCAATAGCTGAAAATTGGAGAATCAAATTGACTCACAAGCCTAAAAGAAAACAGTGAATGAAAACATATATTTTTTTAAAGTTCAGCAGTATTTGTAAGACATAATCAATTCCAGTTTGGGACTTAAGGGAATGTCTGTATAACCTTCTAAAATGGGAATTAGGTTCCAACTAGGTGATTTATATTAAATTCCAAGCTGAGGACTCCTAAATCAACATTCTAACAGGGCCTGCTAGTGAAAGTGCAGGGCCAGCATTTCTTGCCCTGGCTGAAAGCAAATTGAAAGCTGTGACTGAAGGATTGCTGAGGCCGATTGCTGCCAAGGCCTCAATGTAAACACAGGTGTTGTGGGAAGGCGTGCATCTAGCAAAGCAAATGAAGAAACACAGGCAGTCAAGCAGTGGAACAGAAATGCTAGATTCCTCCTAGCCCCCTCCCCCCAACAAAAAGAATTCAAAAATTAACATTTGAATTTCCTCCTCTCTAGACTTCTGGATGCAGTGGTAGATTCACTGGTGAATTACTTTGTCACTGTTTTTACAATTGAAATATATAGCTTTTTTTTAAGAGAGGTTATTTTATTTTTAAATATTCATTAAAAAATTTTTTTGAGTTCCAAATTCTCTCCTTCCCCTAGTCCCTCCCTCACCCATTGAAAAGGAAAGAAATATGATGCCCATATACTAAGGTTTTTAAAGCTTTTTTTCCTTCCTAAGTTTCCCTGCAGTGCACAACCCTCTGAGATTCTTACCACCTCATTTACTGTCTTTTAGAAAAGATTCTTTTCATGTAGCTATTACCACCAGACAAGTCTGGATTTTTTTTTCTAATTTTGTTAAAGAACATCATTGCTCTTTTAAGGTGCCACATACCATCTATTGGCCTGAAATAAATGTCAAATTCTACAAAATGGGTATAACTGAAGTTCTTTTCCTCAAAAGAAACCAGTGACGTGAAGCATTTATTTAACTCTCTTACAGGCACTCTGCTAGGTTCTGTGGATACAGAGATAGAAATGAAACAGCATTTGTCCTCAAGGAGCTTGCCTTAAAAAAAAGTTTATATTCATACATTTTGAATTTTAAGTCAGTAGTTAAATTTTCAAACAGTTCAAAGTGTAAAAAAAAAAAGCCTAAGATAACCAAATAAAATGCAAATGCATTATGTGCTTTGGCTTATCAAGGTAGGAAAAAAAAAAGCCATTCTGCATAAATACTGTATTATCTACACTTTCACAAGTCTTAAAAATTTTCCTCTAGAAACATGTTCTCTACAGGATGAAAGGTAATACTTGAAATCCATCAAACTCTCTTGTAAAAGAAATGCGGTATTTTGTGTTTTCATCCTCCAGCTATAAAACATTTTACTGATTTCAAAAGTTAACTGCGGTTTTAAGGTTGAATCAGTATATTTAAATTTAACATCAAATTTTAAAGTTCAGGGAACCTCATGAGGGCTGACTTCCTTGTTTTGTAGATGAGGAAAAAGACCCAGAGGACTGAAGTAACTTTCCCAAATTCACACAGCTATTTAATCACTGAGCCTATACCTGAATCCAACCTTCTGACTTCCAGCCCAGTGTTCAGGGGTTTTATTGTCCTATTGAGCCTCGAAAAGAATTGATTTCTACTAAACACCATCAAATAAGACAGGGATATATTTGGACATGGAAATCAAGGGAGGTGTTGCTTTTTGTCCTAATTATTATGAAACACCTTTCTCCCCTAGACCCTATTTGTCTTAATCATTATATAACACTACCATTTGTGGTAGATAAAAAGTCAGGTTGTTTTTCTGGGCAGCCAAAAAGCTAATTTTGTTGTAAACAGCACTGTTTTAATGGCAAAGAAGTTTGACTTGGCAAACCATTTATTTAAGTGTGCTTTGGACTCCAGTATACAGAGATGCATCAATAAAAGGGCAGAGAAGGGGGAGCTGGACTTTTAGGGCTGGGGCTACTGGAAAAGAGATGGGAAGAGGACAAAGAAAATTTTATTAATAGGGACTGGGCCTTCCTAGGATTCTCAGAATTCTTCAGATAATTATTATCTGAATATATGTTCCTTTGCTGAAACAAATATTTTTATTGTGTTCTTAGTTTCTCCTAAAGCTGTCATTACCACCTTCTTGCCCAAAGCAACAATTCTTCTTATATAGACAGCATAGAAAAGGTCTATGAGCTGAGGTTTATTGGCTGGGTATTATTTGTTCTCTAAGTCTTCCTAGTTATATGAATAATGATTATGGACTAACCATTGATCAATACAATAAAAAGGAAAAACTAAATGAAGAAGCTTGACCTTTGGTCTCTCACTATATACATATATACATACATACATACATATGTACACACACATATATCCAACCAGTGAATTAAGTGATGACCCATCCCAGACACTTATTACCTTTGCAACCATCATAATATATGTCCATTTATTTGTCTCTATAATCTACATCTATAGAGATATAGTTTTATCTCAGAACCAACAGAAATACTCCACAATTCACAGAAAGAAGCCAACAGTAACAATTGTTTACAGACAAATGATCAAAGTTATTCATGAAGGAAGAAGAGCTAGAGATCGAATCAAAAAGGACATTTTTGAGCTCATAGGCATTGCTGAGACGTGATTAGCCAGAATCTATGAGTGAATTGTGTCTTTGGATGGGTATAACTTATTGAAAAGAAACAGAATAGGCAAAAGGAAGAAGGGAAGGGATGGAAATAAACATTGAAATAGTGCCTACTATATTCCAAGAATGGTACTAAGTACTTTTTAAATATTATCTAATTTATTATCAAAATAATCCTGCAAGGTAGATGCTGTTATCATCCTCATTTTACAGTTGAGAAAAGGAGGCAAAAAGCATTTTAAAAGTCAAATGACTTGACCAGGGACACACAGCTAATAAGTGCCCGAGGCTGGATTTGAACTCTGGTCTTCTGGACTACATGTCTAGTGTTTTATTCATGGTGCTGCCTAATGTAACATTGTGTATTAAGAAAGTATTTTCATATTAAATACAGGAAGCAGAGAAGGGAAAACATAGCAGAAATTATCTGGGTGAAGACTGAAGGAGGGAGAAAGAGAAATGATTTTGTCATTGGAATATAATCCAGACCACCTGGACAGAAAGAGGAAAAAGAGAAGGAGTTTGAGAAATAGCTCATAAGACAAACACAGAAGCATATATAATAGGGTGTGGAGAGACATGGGGGAAGGACTTCAATTAACCAGGCATCTTCTGAAGTTCTCTTTGCTGAAAGTATAGCAGCTAATAACTTTTTTTCAGTAATAATGTCGTTTTTCAACAGGTTAAGGAAGGAACAAAGAAAAAAAATCAATTCTAGATCTCATTCTAACTACCTGGAAGGAATTGGTTGCTTGGATGAAAATGATGAAAACACTGGGGGTACAGTGACCAGAGTTTGCAATAAAGGAGAGGGAATATGGGTCTGTTATGACATATACCCTAGATTCTAGAAAACCATATTGCAAAGACTATTAGAGGAAAGATGGAAGAATGGGATTTGTTTGAAAAGACTGATTAAAAGCACAGAAAACTCATCAACCAACTTAGATTTTAGAAATTATATACAGAATATGTAGAAGATGAAAAAAGTCAGTTAAAGAAAAAGAGAAGTAGAGCATAATTTTATAAACTTAGTGTCATGAATACTAAAGCTCAGAATGAGTTTAAGTCGGGGAGAGAAAAGCTAAAGATGACAAAAAGAGTTTTAATGGTTTTTTTTTCTGCTATACTCAGAGAAAAGCGAATCAAAATAGGGACAGTATCATTGCTTGGGGGCAGATGGGCTAACAGGTAACACTGGCAAACGTGCTGTTCCTTACACAAGATACTCCATCTCCCATCTTGATGACTTCGCACTGACTATTTCCATGTTTGGAATTCCCTTCTTCCTCACTTCTGTTTTTTGAAATCCCTATTGTTTGTCAATACTCAAGTCAATCAAATTAATAAACTTACCATGTGCCAGGCACTGTACTAAGCACTGGGGTTGCAAAAAAGGGTAAAAGACATTCCCTGCCCTTGAGGAGCTTACAATCTAGCAGCTACTTGGCTCAAGCACCGTCTTCTGCAGGAGACCTTTGCTGGTTCCCTATCCCCACGGGGGTTAGTATCTTTCTCTCTAGGGTTATCTTATATTGGCTAGCGAGTCCCTGGCCAGTGTTGCTATTTTTCAGGAATGCCCATCTATACTCACTTCACTCCCATCTCACTCACCACCCATAATGTCCCACCTCTTTATCAGTCTTGCCCCCAAGAAAGTAGCTGCCAATTTCCAGTTCCTGATATGTGCTTTTTCTTCCATTAAATGCAGGTTGCAAAAAATAATAAAGAGTGAAAAGGACAGAACTAAGAGAACATTGCATATAGTGACAGCAATGTTGTTTTAGGAACAGCTTTGAGCGACTAAGTCATCTTGAGTATTAAAAATACCTAAATTAAGTATATAGGAAATATGAAGGAAGATGCTATCTGCATCCAGAGAAAGAACTTATAAATAGAAGTGTGTATGGAATGATTTTACATATATATGCAAATATATGTATATCTGTGTGTATATATACATACATGTATGTGTATATATACACACACACCCTGACAATATATTTCTGTCTAATGGTAGCCATCTCTTGGGTGAATGGAAAAGAAAAAAAGGAACAAAAAGAAATTTGCATGATAACTTTATATTTTAAATGAATAGCAAGTGGCATATATATTTGCAATTTCATGTGCAGTCTCTTTTGTTATTATACTATGTTATGGAAATGCTTGTTTTATTCCATAAATTGAAAATAAAATGAAATGCAGATTAAGAGTAGGAAGGGATTATCTCATTTTCTTTGATTTGTATTCCTGCTATTAGCACAGAGTTTGGCATATATCAGGTACTGAATCAGTACTCTATTTGTCTGCTTCCTTCTTAATTATCGATTATCTATCTATCCATCTACCCTGTATATAAAATATGCACTTATTCTCTCCTCTGTTACAATGTAAGGTCCTTGAGGGCAAGAATTGTTTAATTTTTTCCTTTGTATCCCCAGGATTTGACACAATTCCTGAACATAGTAGGTGATTAATAATCTCTGTCGCTTGATTGAGTCTGGTCTTGTAACTTCTGTTCAATAGTCTTCAATAGCTCCCTTTTGCCTACTAAATAAAGTTTAAAGTCCTTTTCCTGATATTTGAGACCAGACTTCATTTCATTTCTTCTTGCTTTACACTTTAAACTACAACCAAATTGGGCCACACTTCATTCTACCTTCCACTCCAAAAAGTTCCACACACCTATAAAAAAACTATCTTTTATCATTCATTCCCTTTTATTTCTAATACTTCCCCCCTTCCTTATTTGTGGAATACTTTTCCATTTTCAAAACCCTGCTCAAATGTCTCCTCCTCTGTGAAGCTCTGTTACCCTCACCAATAACCACCTTCTTACATAACACTTGGTTTTGCAACTCTCTAATGTACTTATATATTTTACGTCATAGTTACCTATACTTTGTCTTTTCTTCTTACTAAACAATAAATTCTATGAGAGCAAAGCTAGTGTTTTACTTAAAATCTCTGCCCCCCTCAGCACCTAGTGCTCTATGCATCTCATGAATTTCTGTTGAATGAAGGAATAAATGAATAGAACCCAAATGGTACTCGACAAATAGTATTTTAAATAAACACTAAGAAAGGCAGGTGACAATCTTTCATGGATTTTTATAGTGCTTTAAGGTTTATACAGTGCTTTAAAATATTATCTCATTTTATCTTCTCAACATACCTGTGAAGTATATTCCCATTTTACAGATGAGGTTGAGGCTGAGGTTCAAGTGATATGCCCAAGGTCCCACAGCTAATAAGTGTCTAGGGCAGGATTTGAACTCAGGTATTCTTGACTTCAGATGCAGCACTCTAATCCATTGGTCTACCAACCTGCCTACAGTTATCTGTATCAACCATATTGCTGTCACTCAGTAAATACAACTATATTATTAATACTTAGGGAGAGAGAACATTGAAGTTTATGTAACTTAATATATATGGATTTGTTTGCTGTATTTTTATGTTTTTAATATTGAAATTTATGTAATTTAATCTACATGAGTTTGCTATATTTTCTATGCATTTTTAAAATTGAAGCTTATGCAACTTAACATACATGGGTTTGCTATATTTTCTATGCGTTTTTAATATCGAAGCTTATGCAACTTAATATACATGGGTTTGTTTGCTACATTTTCTATACATTTTTCCATTGTGAGAATTATCTAAGAAAATAACATTTTACCTGGAAAAGAAAGAAGATGATATTCAAAGTCTATTCAAAATCTATCACTGCTAAATATGAAAGTCATGGTGCGATGCAAAACTTTAAAAATGAGTGTCTTTCAATTTCTCAACATTCAAATTTTTTTTTTCCATTTCACTTATTTACATATGGAGTATATCAGCCAGAACCAAGAACTTCAAAGGTTCAAAAAATAAACTGCAAACTTTTAGTTTTTGCTTTACTTCCTTTATTTTTCTAACCTTTCATTTTGAAACACACTCTTCTTGCATTTTCCATTTTCAGATAAAGTTGGTAGGACTGAAATAATTTATTTTTAAAAATTATAAAAATGTTGTTAAACCACTCAGGGTTGGACTTAATGACATACAACCTGTGAAGTTCCACATTTTACTACCCCTTTCCATCCTGCCATAACATTTTAACATCTCCGAGTCTGCTTCATATTAAAAGCTAAGTGGTTGATTATTACTGACTGGTAGAAAAAACAAGGATAGTGTGGGCAAAACAGAATGGATTTGTGTCCTTATATTCTCCCACTACTAAATTTTCTACCCTGTCAAGTAAAGTAAAATTGACAACTTTTATTTCCTCTTCAGAGATGGAAAAAGAATGGCCGGGGTGGAGAGCTGAAACTCCTTCACTGGAAATGTTGCTTCAATTTTGGTTTCTTGACTGTCATCACACCATCTCCCTAAATTACAGGTTTTATCTTGCCTTTTTTTTTGCCAGATCCGTGATTTTCTGCATCTATGGAATTCCTGATGTGCAAACCCCTGTCCATCCTCTAGGACAAGTGATTTGTTCAGGGTCACTTAGAAAGAAACCAGGCTTGGGACAGGTAGATGGCACAGTGGATACAGCCCCAGCCCTTGGAGTCAGGAGGACCCGAGTTCAGATACTAACTGTGTGACCCTGGGCAAATCATTTAACTCTGATTGCCTCCCCCCCCCCAAAAGAAAGAAAGAAACCAGGTTTGAACCTGTCTTTTATCCTCTATCCACTACTTCAAGCTGTCTTTCTTTCCTGTTCTAGGATTAAGAAAAAAAGGTCATTTTCTGAGTATGTATAATGACTAAATATTCCAAGTGTCATTCAGGTCAATATTTCTCTAGTCATGTTATAGAGAAGGGTGATCACAAACATCTGGTGGAAATAAAGTTAAGTCAATATACATTTACTAAGGGTCTAGTTAATCAGTGAGTAAATAGCAAACATTTAGTAAGCACCTACTTACAGCTTGGTGGCATAGTGGCTAGGGTGCTGAGGCTGGAGTCCAGAAGACCTGAATTCAAATCCAGCCTCAGACACTTATTAGAAGTATGACCCTGGGCAAGTCACTTAACCTCCATTTTCCTCACTTTTTTCAACCATAAAATAGGCATCTTAATAGCATCAACTTCCTAGGATTGTTGTGAGGTTCAAATTGGATAATATTTATAAAGCAGATGCTTCATAAATGCTAACTGACATGGCATTCTCTGCCCAAGCCCTGGCCCAGCCTGAACCTTCCCCAAGCCTGTGACCTCAAGAGCTGAGCCAGGGAAAGTGACTTTGGGACATTGAAGATGAATTCTCCATGGAATTCCTTGAGTCAAATAGCCCAAGCCCAGACCGAGCCTTTCCCAAACCTTTGGCCGGCTGCCTGGGCTCAGTTCTAGCAGGAGAAGCCTGGGAGAATTCTGGGTAGGTTCAGGGCAGTTCTAGCCTGAGTCAGTTCCCAGATGGTCCAGCCCAGACCTAGTCTAACAGGGAGAGTAGTCTCAAGGCATTCCAGGTGGGGTCCAGCAAGGTGCCACTGGCCAGAGTCCAACTGCAGGAGAGCAGTCCTGGACAGAATTCAGCCCAAACAATTCCTGAGGCCTGTGGTGGACTGAGTGCTGGAGTGGGGGTGAGTGTACAGGGAAGAAGAAAGTCTGACAGGAGAACCTACTACGGGGTGGGGGGCAGTGGGTCTCAGAGAGAAGCAGAGTCCAGAGGGAGCAACTTCACAGTCCTTCAGGGAGCAGTCTAGTCTAGGACACTGTTCTCAGGACTAGGCAGGCCCTGCCCACACTATCAGGTTTTGGAGGTTCACTCAAGTCCTAGACAACTGTACAGTGTAGTTGCTAGGACAGCTGGGTGGCCCAGCGGATAAAGCCCTGTGCTGAAAGTTGAGAAGACCTAAGTTCAAATCTGTCCCTTGACAATTTGTTGTTGTGTGACCCTGGGCAAGTAATTGCAACTCAGTTTCCTCAACCATTAAATGAGGATAACAATAGCACCTACCTACCAGGATTGTTGTCAGGTTCAAGTGAGATAATATTTTAAATGCTTGGCATGGCACTTAGTATACAGTAGGCACTTAATGAATTCTTCCTTCTTTCTTTCCTCCTTTCCTTCTTCCTTCCTCCCTCCTTCCTTCCTTCCTTCCTTTCTTCCTCCCTCCTTTCCTTCCTTTCTTCCTCCCTCCTTTCCTTCCTTCCTTCCTTCCTTCCTTCCTTCCTTCCTTCCTTCCTTCCTT
>NW_027185655.1:12292572-12295953 GCF_028583685.1 Petaurus breviceps papuanus | reverse complement strand
CTTCCTTCCTTCCTTCCTTCCTTCCTTCCTTCCTTCCTTCCTTCCTTTCTTCCTTCCTTCTTTCCTTCCTCCCTCCCTCCCTTCTTTGCTTTATCAGAGAAACTTGCCAAAATTTTTTTATATTACTTCATTGTCTAGGGTATCTTTTGAGCAAAAAGAGAATCATAGATCTTAGAAACCATATATAGTTCATCCATTATCTTATACACCAAGAACCAAGACCATAGCAAAATTTAAGTGACTGACTCAAAGTCACTGAGCTAGCTTAGAGTAGGAAAGAATTAGAACCTGTGAGTATAACCTGACTTACACGGCTGCCAATAGCACATACGCTGCATGGGAAGACCAGCACATTTGGCCAGGAAGGGGTGGGGAGAGGCCTTGGGCACATGGAAGTAGATGTTTTGCCAGAGTCTAACAACAAACTAAACCTCTTTTAAGAATGAAACCTTGGTGAATTCAGGAGGTGTAGGTTAAGATGACTTTCATGATCTTGTAGGTGGCATATTAGATTGCTATTCTCTCTGATTCTTCTCCATTTTTGATAAAAGACAAGATTTTAGTCACTCCTTACATGCTGACCAAGCAGAAGAAGCTACCCAATCCAATAAAGTTATATTCCCCAGCTTTCCGGGTGTGAGTGAAATACTTTGAAAGTAACTTGCCCCTTTATGTCCCAGATGTCTCTGACACATGGATTACACCACCATTAAAACATATGCTAGAGCTTTTAAATAAATTACAGGCAAGGTTTATGTGCTGTTGGGGAAACAGCTTTTCAAAATGTTTAAAGCTAATATGCTAGTCAAGGCATCACTAATGTAAGTCACCCCAAGTGTTCTTCCACAAAAGCTTAGTTCAGGCCCTCCTCTCTTCTCAGCTGAACTACTGCACTGTACTCTGTTAGGTTTATTCCCACTCCAATTCATCCTCCACGTAGCGGCTGTAGTGTTTCCCAACACAGCTCTGACCGTGTCACCGAACACAAGTGACCGTGTCACTTCTTCCTTTTGTTAAACCTCACTAATCCCTTGTTGCCTGGAAGATAAAATATAAATTTCTTGTTTGGACATTTAAAGTCTTAAGATACCTAGGCTCAAGCTATCTCATCAGGCTTAAGGCACTTGGTCTCCTTTCATGGTCCCAACAAAATAGTCAACTTGGCTTTTTTATGCTTCCTCGTTCACATAGTTCCATTCCTATCTTTATGCCTTTGTACTGGCTATCTCCTCTGCCTCCCAGAATTCCTAATCTCTTTTAAGACTCAGCTCAAGTTCCACTCACCTGAGTCTTCCTCAAACCCTGGAAATTTCTTGGCTTGCCCATCATGATCTGTCTTAAATATAGTCTCATCCCATACCAGATAGTTGTAAAACTGGGGTAGGATTCTTTTCAAGAAGATTGCTGACTTTTCCTAGGTTAACAAAGATAGCCCCCTTCTTTATTTGGGCATTGGAAAAAATGAATTGGTTTCCAAATACCTGGGTTTCTTGGAAGGGTGCTCTCCTTGGTAGGTCACCACACAGTGTACCTCATAGAGCCAATGTCCTCCCAAAGTCATAGCCAAAGAACAACTGGACTTTTCTTGCAGGGATTCTGAAAGGTTTTGACAAGTCAAATCAGCTTCTCTATTATACCAGAGACTGGTCCCCCATCAGAGCCTCTAATGGATTCACTTCTTGATCCACAAAGCCTTTCCTTACCTTTCCAGATGCTAATACCCTCACTTCAAATCACCTATTTTGTGTATACCTATATACAGCAGGTACATACAATTGGTCTCCACCAATTGAATGTAAGCCAGTTTCACTTTTTTTGTCTTTGTAACCCATAACTGAGTACAGAGACCAACACCAAGCACCTGGTATGTTGACTGATCTAAATATCTTTTTTTTTTTGAGGCAATCAAGTTTAAGTGACTTTCCCAGGGTCACACAGCTATGTATGAGGGTGAATTTGAACTCAAGTTTTCCTGACTCTAGGGTTGGATCCAAGTATCTTTTGAAGTCCCAGGTTTTCACCTGAACTATCCAGATTATTGGGGTATGTGTGTGTGTATGTATAGAGTATATTTATTTTGAGGGTTTGGGGGAGGGGGGTCTTTTGCTTGGTCCACCCTCCACCTTTCTTTTTTCCCCTGGAACTCCTTGGTCCCTCCACCACAGCTGCTGTCTCCTGTTCCTGTAGCTCCTAACTTGGCCTAGAAATACCACACTATTAAGCAATTTCCTCTTTCTTCACCCATTCATGAGGATGAATAGGTAAATGGTGGGACCTCTTGGTAGAGCAGACTTTTGCTCAGAATACTGGAATTCATTCTATCTGACCATCTCTTGTGCTTTCCTCTAGACCAGAGGTGGGAAACCTGTGGCCTAAAGGCCACATATGTCCCTCTAGGTCCTCAAGTGTGACCCTCTAACTGAATCCAAACTTCATACAACAAATCCCCTTAATAAAAGGATTTGTTGTGTAAAACTTGGACTCAGTCAAAAGGCCACACCCGAGAACCTAGAAGGCCACATGTGGCTTCGAGGCTGCAGGTTTCCCACCCCTGCCCTAGTCTATGGCCTTCTTTCTAATACACATCTCAAGGATGAGTGTCAGTCATGTGTATGAATTACTGTGACTGCTAGACAATAATCACCATGGTGTCAAAGGGGTGGAATGATCTCATAGCTTACAAGGAATCCCCATTGTCCAGGACCTCTCACAACTTAAGGAGGTACCAGGCCAAGAATATTTACTTTTCATTGTGGCAATAAGGAGATGGGACAATACCATGGACTTATCCACCATCTAGCTAGTATTTTGAATATACTAAAAGAAACAGTTAAAGATCACGCACAAACCAGAACCTAGTTTACATTTTTATGGAGAAATGATCATTTCTTTCACCTTTAAAGATGAAGAAGTTCACAGAGCTGGGAGCAAGTTTTCTCTTTAAGACAGAGATGCACACATGGTGTCTATGAAAGTTAATGAGCTGATGCCTTCAAAGGTTACAAAGCTTCCTTCCGTCCTCCTGAAGAGCCCTGCGTGTGGGCTGGGGACTGGGGGAAGGGGAGACTTTATCAAAAACATACATCATAAAGGCAAGTTGTTTTTAATTTAGTGAACCATCTGCATGCCTGGATACAGTCTATTCTGGGCATGTAAATGGGTGTTTCAACAGATGTGGCTATAACCATATATGAATTTCAACATCAAACAAGGAAAATACACCAGAATCAGAGAGAAAAAGGTGGGGCTAGAATCATAAGTAATGTGAAATCATCTTTCCTGTTATAAAACTTAATAGGGTAAGACTTAAGGATATAGGCAGCAAAACATAACTGTAAAGAGAGAGAGGGGGAGAGAGAGACAGAGACAGAGAGAGAGAGA
>NW_027185655.1:12168531-12292172 GCF_028583685.1 Petaurus breviceps papuanus | reverse complement strand
AGAGAGACAGAGAGAGAGAGAGAGAGAATAAGCATTTATTGTCTATTCTGTGACAGGCATTCTGCTAGACATTCCCAAATGTTATCCCATTTGATCCTCACAAGCTTAGCGGGTGGGTGCTTTATTATTTCCATTTTATACTTGAGGTAATTGAGGCCGATAGTAGGTAAGTGACTTGCCCAAGGTCACACAGTTAATAAGTGTTAGAGGATGGATTTGAATTCAGGTATTCCAAGAGGTTAAAGAAAGGAGTACTCTGGTCATCTGAGAAAAACTAAGCGAAATTGTTAAATAATTTAACCTCTTCATGGAAGTGTTCCTTAAAATGAGGAGTCTGGACAATATGACTTCGTATTTCAGCTCCCAAAGGCAATGATTTTCTGAGTTAACAAACAGTTCTTTGTTGGTGCTGTTTTGTAGCCCTGTGCCTATATAGATTACCAAAAATTTCTAAGAATTACAATAAAATACACTTGTCAGTGAAATGTGTTCATGAAGCACCTTTTGTTAAGTTGTGACACCTGGGAAATTTTTAAAAAAATTTTTAATTTAAAAAGTGCACATGTCTTTAATTTGACAAGAACATTAATTTTATTCATCAAATTAAAGAAACTAAAATTCATTTTAAAATAAACAATCAACTCTACTTTGAAATGTGACTTTTAAAATGAGTTAGAATATCATTTTTTTGCAAAATCAATGTACTCTCTATTGACCACAATAATATTCAATGTAACCTAATCTTTCTTTGATGATTCAGAAATCCTAAATCATGCAAATGACCTGCATAATTATAGATAAATTTGGAATTGGTTCTCAACATTATCTGCCCTGATGAGTGCATGTTTTATATGTGTGTGTATGTATATATGTAACTTTCATTTCTAAATAAATGGCAGTCTAATGAACATTGTTCTTGAAATAGAAGGAAATATTTTTAAAATAAGTTTTTATTGATGTCTTCCATTTTTCACATCCCCAGACTCCCCCTTTTCCTTCCCTCTTCTAGAGAGCCATCCCATAGGACAAATAGTATTTTTTTAATTGAAAGAAAATGAAGGGGGAGGGGGAACAGCATAACTGGCTAATACATCAAAAGAAAGGAAATATTAAGACACACTTTTTACAAATCTAGGAATAAGTACATTTTTCATCTTTTTTAGAGGTTTAGACCTGCAATTTCACTGGTATAAGGAATTCCTGGTGAGGAAACTCCCTTTAACAACACAGATAAGTCACTCTCCTAAAAATTATAGTCTCAAGGTTGCCAAAATGAGATGAGAAACCCAGGTATTCCTAATTCACTAGGTAATACATCACACTATCTCACTGTTTATAAGTTAACATCATAAAGTAGTTCATTGGATTGATGTAAGCTAAAGCATAATGGGTCAAAAGATAATCTAGAAGGAGACAGAGAGAGAGACAGACACAGACAGAGAGACAGAGAGAAGAGAGACAAAGAGAAAGAGAGAGAGACAGAGAGAGAGAAAGAGAAAGAGAGAGAGAGAGAGACAGAGAGAGAGAGACAGAGAGAGAGAGACAGAGAGAGAGAGAGAGAGAGAGAGAGAGAGAGAGAGAGACAGAGAGAGAGAGAGAGAGAGAGAGAGAGAGAGAGAGAGGGAGAGAGAGAGAGAGAGAGAGAGAGAGAGAGAGAGAGAGAGAGAGAGAGAGAGAGAGAGAGAGAGAGAGAGAGAGAGAGAGAGAGAAGGTTCTCTCTCTAATGAGTATGGAATCCTGCATAGACTTTTAAGTATTTTTGCATCTTAAAACTACCAAAAGTCTCCAGTCTAGAAGATAAGCACCATTTAAATATTAAAAATGGATAATAGAACATGACATCTCATACAGAGAAAACTGTCCTTTACAGAGTCTACAATGACTGTATGGATGAGTAGTAGAAAAGGAAAAGTGAAGGTTTTATGAAGTACTCATTTTCTGAAAGGTGCCTTACCTCCTTAGTCTTTGAGAAAGTTTCACTCTGGAGCTCATGGATTGGACAAGTCCCTGCCCTCCAGCACAGAGTGAATGTAAGAAATAAATAGTAACAGGTTCTCTTTTGGCCAGGAACCCTGAGGGTCTTCCCCTCCCTGTTTGTTTTTTTTTTCTTTTTGATTAAAGGGGCCATACCTTGAGTAAATACTTAAAGAGGCCTATTCACCGAATGGGCATTATCTCACTCAAAGTGAGAACCTAAAAAGACCTTAGCCTAAAAGGGCCAGGGTCTACCATTGCATCCTGGGCCATCTCCAGTTATCCTAATGGATATTTGACCACTGGACTCAAATGGCTTTGGAGGAGAAAGTGAGGCTAGTGACCTTGCACAGTCCTGCCCCCCTTAAATCAAAGTCAACTGCAAGTCACGTCATCATTCCCTGATGCCATGGTCTTCTTCGAGAATGAAGGACAAACATAACAGGCCTTAGCTCCCCTCACTACTGCCCTCAAAAGGCATGGGTATAGTCAACAGCATAAACGATTCCCATTTCATCTTCTCGTGTCCACCTACATCCTCAGAGGCCCCCTTAGGCCCCTACAATTAACACCCAGGAGGGTCTGAATAGGGGTTTCTTCTGAAATGTTCACATATCAAATTCCATTTCTTTCTGTAGACACAGAGTCACCATTATTTTCCACCCATTAAAAATGGCGACAAAGAGCAACAAATAGGAAGGAAGCCCCCCAACACCTGCTGTTGTTAGTGTGAGAGCTGGCGTGGGTTAGGTATACATGCGGTGGTGATGCCAGGCCTGTGCCCTCCATATTCTGGACCTTCCCCTTGCTTTCTGGAACCTACAAGGGAGGGCAGGCTGGCACATAATTAATTGACCAGTGGGCAAGTGTAGAATATGTATTTAGAACCACAAGGGGGTGCTCAGATTACACACAAACACCCCTGTCTCTCCACCTGGCCCAAACTCCACCCAGCCTTTGAATGGCTGGTCCCAGGTATTATGTAAATCTAGAGGTATTACCTAGAATATAATAACAATTCCCCCAATAGGATATTCTCTTATCTGTGCTCCAAAATCCATTTCCCCCCAAGGGACTCTTTTCATTGCTGGCCATTGACATAATTCACAGAATTCATAGAATACACAAATGCACATACATATATGTGTGTATGTACATATATAAACACACACATATACACTAAGTATACGTGTATATGTATACACACGTGTAAATTATATATAAAACTATGGGTGTATATACACACACACATTTGTTGTTGTTCAGCTGCTTTTCAGTCTTGTCCAACTGTCTATGACCCTGTTTGGGGTTTTCTTGGCAAAGATACTGAAGTGGCTTGACATTTTCTTCTCCACCTCCTTTAACAGATGAGGAAACTGAAGCAGAGTTAAATGACTTACCCAAGGTCATAAAACCGGTGTCTGAAGCCAGATCTGAACTCAGGAAGATGAATCTTCCTAACTCCTGGCCCTCCATCCATTCACTGTGCCACCTAGCTCATACATATGTACACACATACATACACGCATATGTATTATAATATAAAATAGTATGAGCATTTATGCATTATATATAATTATGCTATGTATGTATTACATATAATATATAATTTATAAATATATATAATATATATAATATATGTATAAATGGTCACACTATCAATATTATTTGGAAACAAGGTAACTGCAAAATTGTAGCAAGTAAACACAAAACTAAAAAGAAACTTTTTTATCTTGCTTGCTTGCCATTGACATAAGTCATAGAACTTAGAAAAAAATTTATGAACATGCTATCATCATCATCATTTTGAAATGATAAGAAATTTTAAATGAGAGCAAGCAAATGAAAATATAAAAAACATTTATATTGCAAGCTGAGCTCTCCTTCCCCCAATCTTCCTCCCAGGCACTAGATGGGGGAAAAATAAGAGAAATGTTGGCAGTTTAGGGTCCTACCAAGACTGCTTCAATTAGCACTTTGAGGGAATTGGTAAATGCAGTGGAATAAAACCATCCTTCCCTTATTTCTTCTATAGCAAAGGGGGATTGAAGAGTTCTATTCTTCTCACTCCAATCTGATCTCATCCAGACTCCATCTTATCCAGTCTGCTAAAGGCCAGTTGCCCTGTGGCTGTTTTCCCCTGGTTCTACAGGATTGGTCCTAGATCTCAAGCAAGGCTGGAGGCCACAGATCCCACATGCTCAGTGTCCTCTGTAGTTAGTATGAAAAAAAGGGTGTGTCATTTTGCCACTTTATCTCTTCATGTGCCCCGAAATTCATGGCAGAAAGTCTATTTTAAGAGCAAAAAGAAAAAGAAACTCAAAGATTTTAAGAAATGGTATACACACTTCCTGCCTTCATGCCTTACTGCTCCATTGATCCCTTTTAAGGCATTAGAAAACCTAGACATAATCTTGTTTATTTAGGGAACATGAGAGTAAGAAAGAAGCTGTTTGATTGCCAATCTTTTGCGTGTTAAGTCAGAGAAAGGGAGAAACCCAGTCAAATACTAAAGGTGGTAATAATCCAAACAAAATTGGGCTGTTTGGTTACTGGTGCTCTCAAAAGAAAAACCACATTTTGCTGGTCCAGGTTCAAAAATGTCCTCAGTCAGATTGATTATCCTCATGAAAGGAAGGAAAGAAGAAAATATTCAATAAGCATCTACAATGTGCCGGGTTTTATAAAAACATATGATTATAAAAATTACCTATTTTATAAATATTACCTCATAATCTTATCCTTGGGAGATAGGTTCTATTATTATCCCCATTTTACAGCTGAGGAAACTGAGGCACACAAAAGCAAGTGACTTGTCTAGAGTTACAAGTTGATAATTGTCTGAAGCCATATTTGAATTCTGGACTTCTTGACTCCAAGTCTAGCATTAAAGTCTCTGAAGTTTCTAACTACTCACTCCCTTCACCCTCTGAAAACATGGCGCTCCCTTTCAACATAATTACTCCATGCTCTGTCCCCAGGAGAGCTTTCTTCAGCCCATGTGAGTTACTATTTGAAGGTGGATGAGCCTCAATGTGACCTACAGAGAGGGAGGAGGAGATTGGGAGCCTTATCCTGATGTTTGAGATGTAAGTAAGGATGTATTATTACTGGCATACTTAGCTGGATCTCTGAATATATTTTTCCCCATGGAAATCTTGTCATAAATAGCTTCTAAAATGCTATGAAATAGGCTTTCATGGGGGGAGCTAGGTGGCGCAGTGAATAGAACACTGGCCCTGGAGTCTGAAGGACCTGAGTTCAAATGTGGTCTCAGACACTTGACATTTAATTAGTTGTGTGACCTGGAGCAAGTCACTTAACCCCAGTTGCCTTGCCTTCCCCGCTCCAAAAAAAAAAAGGCTTTCATGGACCTGCTTGAGAAACTATCATGTAAAGTATAATTTCTATGAGGAAAGAGTATTCCAGAGAACTGGCTTACATATAAAGTTTTAGAACACAAATGTGATGGTAAATTAAGAACCATCTTTAAAAGAAAATCCCATTCTGTCTTTTTGCTCAGAACCATTTAAAAGAGTGATTCCCAAACTTTGTGGCTTCAAGATGCCATTACACTCTTAAAAATTATTGGGGATCACAAATAGCTTTTATTTATGTGGTTTACAGCTACCAATATTTGCCATATTAGAGATTATATTATTGTTATTATAATTTTGGTCTCTCAGAACCCCTGAAAGGCTCTTGGGACCCCAAGGCATCCCCAGACCACAATCTTAGAACTAATGCTCTAAAATATTACTACTGGGGCAACATGAAGGAGAAACTTCTGGGAAGAAGGCTGAATGTGAGATTGGGTAGAAACCCAGCTCCTCTTCACCACATCAAAACAGCTCAAAATGCATGAAATAAACTAATAATGAACTCAAGTAAAAGGGGAAAAAGGAAACAATTTCCCATAAGGCAACTCCCAAAGGAAAAAAAAAACAGCAGAGACTAAGTAAGAAAGCAAAGAAAAATTTCTAATACAATGAAGAAATACTGTGAATAAGGGAATGAGTACCAAACTTCAGAGAAATAGCTGCAATTAAAATCCCAGAAAAGATAATAGAAGGTCCACACAAACTTTGGGACTATTAAGAGATTTAAAGAGATTTTAAAAATTGAACTCTCAATGAGAGATTTTTATGAAAAACTTCAAGGGAGAATGCATGTGTTAGAACAAAAACTTAGTAAAATTTCTGAAAGTTTGATTAAAAGGGTATTAATGAGAAAGTTCAAATAAATAAAAAATTAATGTAACAATGATAAATATTAAAACAAAATTAAAACTAGAAAAATTAGAAGACAATTGATATCACTGTCAAACACAATTTATGATCAGTCTAACAGAATTACATGATGAAATACATAAAATAGATGAAGAACAGTATTTGAATGGAAAATATTATTGTCAAGTTCAAGAGTTCTAGGATCAGAATATGGTATACCAAAAAGCAAGGTAAAATAACTTGCACCCAAGATTTAATTATCTTGTCAAATTGAACATATTTTTGGGGGGTGGGAGATAATGCATATTTAACAGCATGGATTTTTGAAAAACAAAATCAGTTTGGCAAAACTATAAAATATAAGCAATTTAAGAGAGGCAACCAAATTTTCTCTTCTTTTTAATTTTTTTTTGGAGGGGGGGAAGTTAGGGCAATTGGGGTTAAGCGACTTACCCAAGGTCACAAGGCTAGTTTTTGTGTTAAGTATCTGAAGCCAGATTTGAACTCTGGTCCTCCTGACTCCAGGGCCAGTGCTCTATTCACGGCAACCAAACTTTCAAAAACTGAAGAAAGATTGATACTTATCAAGTACTTAAATTCTGAGATAAAGGAAAAATAATTGGTCCTATTTTGTTTAAAAATCTAGGGGGAAAAGTGAGTCTAAGGGGAAAAAAGAGAGTCTAACTGTAGATATATCTAGTGGTGTTAATTATTTTTTTCTAAAAGAAAGAAATAAGATTTGATGAATGAGAATACAAACTTAACCTTGAATGTAAATGGGATGAATTTTCCCATAAAACAGAGGAAGGTGACAAAAGGA
This sequence comes from Petaurus breviceps papuanus, assembly GCF_028583685.1. Taxonomy (NCBI): domain Eukaryota; kingdom Metazoa; phylum Chordata; class Mammalia; order Diprotodontia; family Petauridae; genus Petaurus; species Petaurus breviceps. Next base: position 12,285,149 of record NW_027185655.1, on the reverse strand, counting down.
ATTAAAAAGCACCTCAGAGCAATTTACTCTATTCAGGGAACACCTAAAAACATATTCACACAGAGTTTAAAAGAGGGATTGAATAGAATTTATGATGTCTCATTTGAACCCTAAAAAGGATTGACAACTCTTATCACAGATAAGGCAACATTAAAATTATGCATGCATACATATGTGTGTATACACATACATAGTCAAGAGAGTAGTCAAGGAAACTAAATGATGCTTGAATACATCATATAAAATGAAAAACATCATCAATTTTAAATTTGCATTATTTTACATGATCATTTTGTACTAGAAATGAAAGTTATAGCAATCAAACAAGAACAAGAAATTGAGAGACTAAATGGGGAGGGAAATTATCTTTACTTGTAGATGATATGATTTAAAGACCTGAAGAACATAAATGAAAATTTCAACTGAGGCAATTATTGGCATTAGTTGTTAGAATACAAATCAGATTCACAGAAATAATTAAATTTTCTCTATTATGGAATGATGCAGCCATGTTCTCAATGTTATGTTTTGCTGTCAAGCCAGGTTGCTAGAAGGATCTCATTCTCAGATCTGATCCCCCAATAGGACTTTTCCTCTGGTCACTCTCTCACATTATGGCAGTTGGAACATACTTTCAATCCCAGACAGGGGGAACAATTATCAGGAATGTGACAACAACCTCATCTCTCAACAGCAATGAGCCAGTCACAGCCTCTGATTCATGAAACCAACAAAGAATGAGAGAGAGAGAGAGAGAGAGAGAGAGAGAGAGAGAGAGAGAGAGAGAGAGAGAGAGAGAGAGAGAGAGAGAGAGAGAGAGAGAGAGAGAGAGAGAGAGAGAGAGAGAGAGAGAGAGAGAGAGAGAGAGAGAGAGAGAGAGAGAGAGAGAGAACCCAGTCTAAATCCTTCTCTGAGAAGCTGCCAAACTGAATCAGTGATTCACTTTTTCTCACTTCTAAGTCCATAGACTGAAAAAAAAAAGAAATAGCATTCTGGCAGAATACAGTAGTTTAAAATCTCTACCTCTTCCCACCTGGGTTTTCCACTATTGGTTTTTTTTTTTTTTTGGTTACACTTGATACTAAACTCATCTTCATGAGTTCAAATCTGGTCTCAAAACATTTACACTCTGTGTGACCTTGGGCAAGTCATTTAATCCTGTTTCCTCAGCTACTCATCTTTAAAATGAGCTAGAAAAGGAAATAACAGACCACTCCCATATCTTTGCCAGAAAACCAACAAACAAAACCCAAATGGTGTCATGAAGATTCGAACCCAACTGAAAATGACTGAATAACAACAAGCAGAAAGGATAAAAGAAAAAAAAAAGCTCTTCTGAGCTCAAGACAAGTTTTGGGCAAACAGGCACATTCCTAATTCTAGCCTGGTGAGAGAAGGAAGAAGAGGAAAGTTTAGGAGCTCCAGTCTCAGGAGTCCAAATGGTTCTAGCAACACAACTATGTTTTGTTTAGTCGCACATCTCATCCTGGTATCCTGGTATTTGTACCTCATGGCTCTTGGTCTCTCTTTCTCTGGGTGGCTCATGGTCATGCAAGGTCCTGTGTCCCATTTCCCCTGTTTCCTTCCATCAGGCTTTTAGGTCCCAGCACACTGTCTCATGAGCCTTCTGTTCAGCACACGAAGGGCTGAGACCTTAGTCAAAAAATCCTTTGCAATGCCAAGGTAGAAGCATATTCTTATCTAGTATCAGACATTTTTCAGTTCCTTCAAAAGTTATCTACCCCACACAGGACATCTGCCAACTTAGTGTTCACAGGAAATACAACTTAACAGATGGAAAGGATGATTAACAAGGATGATTAACCTAGCATCTCAGGCCATCTTGCCTCTGTCTGCCAGTCATAGCAAACGTACAACAGCAACACAAGTAACATCCCTCAGTGTAAAACATCACTCAGCAGGCTGCTTCAGTGATGACAGGTCCAAATGATACACAGAACATGCACATGTAGGTGGCAGCGGTCTATGCATACCCAGAGACTAAAGCAAAAGTAATAGCATCAAAACAAAGAAAAGCTCAATGCCAAGGGACTTATAGAATAACAAAACTTTCAAGGAGAACAGCATATAAGCAAATAAACAGTGAAAGGATGCCTAACTCCCTTTACAGTAAATGCCTGCTCCCGGCATGGAAGCAAATAAACATGAACAAAATAATAAAATCAAGGCATGCTCAGAACATGCTGTAATTGACACATTTATCAATTAACATATGAAAGTACATTCCAGGCATGCATGACATGTGTAAGCATTAGTATTGTAACCCGTCGCCATGTGTAACCACTTTTCCATTTTCCCCAATAACCTCATGAATTTGGGTACCAGTTGGATAGATTGAGTTCTGCTAGGGCTTGCTGCCCTCTCTGCTTCTATATTTAAGCGATTTATGGGATGGGGCCATGACTGGTCACAGACCTCATCAGAATTAGAGTCGTTCCTTCTTAAATTTGAACTTGGAAAGGGCTGGCTATCAGTGTCACTATATACTGTGGGATGTCTGTGTACTCTAAGACTCTCTGTGGCTGAAACTCTTGATAGGGTTTATGTTACCTTGTTTTCTGTCTTTTCCCTTTATTTGAACTTGTTTTTGAGTACATGGCGTCTCCTTTGCTTGAAATATCTGTTTCATTTTTTTCTAGTCCTGCTTTTCTTCTGTTCAATGTGTTCAAGCAAGAAGGCAAGAATTAAGTAAGTTCTTGGCGGGGAAACAGATCTTAGGCCTTTGTTTTCCTTCCAAGGCTGCTATTATGAGTGCATGACCTTGCCTGAAGTTGTTTCTTTCATTGATGTGTCTTTTAGGTGAAGGAGATTGAAATGATTATGTCTTCGTGAGCTCCAAAATGTCAGAAGAGAGAACCATGAGGAAGTCTGGGAGCAAGGTCCATGACAGGTTTTGTGGACACCTAGTCTGGCATTGAGATTCCAGGAAATGACCTTGAGGACTCAACCCAGCAGTAGCTGAGAGAGAGACCCTACCACGTTTGGAAGTACACTTAATGGGATCAAACCTACAGAGAAACTACATTAAGCCTAAACCCATTCTTCCCAAGGATTGAAGTAATATATGAAAGTGTTCCCTCTCTAAGGGAACTTTTTTTTTTCTGGGGGGTGGTGGCAGTGAGGGTTTGGTGTCAGGAAGAAAGGAAACAAGCATTTCTTAAGGGCCTACTATGTACTAGTCACTGCGCTAAGTACTTTGCCAACATCTCATTTAATCCTGGAATGTAGGTAACTATTATTAACTCCATTTTTACAGTTGAGGAAACTAAGGGAAAAGTTTAATTGAACTGCTCAGGATCACACAACCCCTAACTATCTAAGGCCATCTTTGAATTCAGTTCTTCCTGACTAAAGGTCCACTGCTCTCTCTAGTGTATGACTTAGTTGGCAGGAAGGGAAAGGGAATGTTTGTACCTCTGTTTTTGGTAACTCTTGGAAGCAAATAACACTTTTTTTAATGCTATGATCTTTGCACAACCAAAAGGTAGTCTCTATCTCTGTCTGTCTGTCTCTTTTTCTCTCTCTCTTTTAAGTCTAGTGAGGTCAATAATGGTCAAACTTGCACTTTAGGAAGATGACTCCAGAAAATAAGTGAGGTAATTGTCCATCAGCTTTCGCAAATCTCAAATCTCATCTACAGGCAGTAAGTGGTTGTGGTGAATGGACTTTACAAGGCTGTCCCCAGTCTCTAGGTCTATTCTGTGAACAGACAAGTTGCCCACATTCTCTATAACTAGGTATGGGGTAGCTTTCCATCTGTTAAGTTGTATTTCCTGTGAACACCAAGTGGTCAAAAACATGCTTTCTGCCCTCAAGGAGCTCTGATTTTAAATGGAGAAGACAACATGCAAACAATTATACATACAAGATATATACACAGTGTAAATAGGAGATAATCTCAGAGGGAAGACACTAGCAGTGGGTAGAATCTGAACTGAGTCTTGAGAGGCAGAAGTCAGGGAAGCCAGGAGGAGGAGGTGAGGTGGGAGTGCATTCCAGGGATGAGGGAGAGCCATTGGAAAGGCACAAAGTAGGGAGATAGAGATCCATGCAAGGGGTAACAAGGAGATAAGTATCACCAGATCAGTACTAGATAGTACAGATAAAGACTAGAAAGATAAGAAGGGGCCAGGTCAGGAAGGTTTCTAAGAGCCAAACAGAAGGTTTTGCATTTTATCCTGCAGGCACTAGGGAGTCCCTGGAGTTTATCAAGTAGGAGAGAAATATGGTCAAACTTGCACTTTAGGAAGATGACTCCAGAAAATAAGTAAAAGATGGGACTGGGATAAGAAAAGACTCAAATCATGGAGCCCAACCAGAAGGCCATTGCAATGGTCTAGGAGTGAGGTGATGAAGGCCAGGAGAGGAAAACAATGTATAAGACAGATGCCATCAAGGTAGAAATTACAAGACTTGACAATAGATTGGACATGTGAGGTTACTGTTAGTGAAGAGGAAAGGACAACATCAAGTATGCACACTTAGGGGCCAATTCTATCTAATGAAGCTTTCTCACAGCTTAATTACATTACACAGTTTTCAGAATTTTCGTTCTGGTCACAGTGTCCCTAACATATTTAGGATTTGTGGCATTTGAAATTCTTGGGCTATAGATCTCTCTTAGGATGGTAAAATGTAGTTCTAGACTTCTTGGTGTCATCAAAGGCTAACAGTGTCTTGAGTCATGTGCTTTCAAAGTATTAAATTTAATAATTCAGTAATTAAATTCAAAGCAATAAATTCTTCAGAGGTAAGCACGTGATTTTCCAGAAACAGCCAGGGCAACCCAGTGCACATGGAAGGGATGGAAGTGGGTGGAAGCATGGGGTGGAAGCCCTGTTCCATATAGAAAAGTAATTACTCTTAGAAATGCACTTTAGGGTTTCTTACCCCATGTGCTAAAAAGTGTAATAATCTGAGGGCTGCATTTCATTATAATGACATGTTGATGATCAAATTCCAATTTCTTGATGAGGGACTCAAAATATGCCTCAGACTCTCCAAGTCAAGCCTTCTGTACCAATTTTAGTCCCCTCTACTGCTCTAAATCCCATTGTAAGCATCAGGGGAGATGTGAAGATAAACATACGTAAGTATTGCATACATCATTGTGACCATCTGTTTTAATTTATCTTCCTCATTTGTTTCTCATTCTTTTCAACTCCAACAAATAACACAAGCATAATTTTGAAATTAATTGTTGACCAAATCACACGAATTGCTTTAAGTTAAATTAACTTCTCTGAAGACTAATCAAAAACACAAATGTAGACAGTTGTTTTCATTTTGAAAAAAAAATGTGTCAAATCTTTTCAAACAAATCCCATAATCCACACCCACAACTCCTGCTGCTTAACAATATCTCAAGTGAAGTGTAATTTAATTACTTTGGTTTTCAAACTCATTGTTGTATTATGGTTGTTATTCAGGTTGAATTGTCTGCCCTTTCCAAAGCCAATATTATTCACAATGGTTTTAGCTAATAGAATTGTAATATGTATGTTTGTAACGAAACACATCTACCCTTCTTACTGGAAGATATATTTTAAAACCCTTTGCCCAAATGGGAACATGCTAATAAAACTCAGCTAACTCTATACTCCATAATCCAAGTATTATAAATGCAAGATGTTGATAAATTCTTAGGAGCATTTCCCACTGCATATACACTCCTCTGTAGAAAAGGACAGAGAACTAAGAAACCTGGTCAACATCCACAGGTCTCTGAATAGATTATCTTTAGGTGAATTTCAGTAGGAAGTGAGAACAAAAACTCTGTACAGAGAGATACACAAAACCTCATCTTAAAATCAATCAATAACCATTTATTAAATGTCTTCCATGTGCCAGACATGGTGCTCAGTACCAAGACAGTAATTTACTACTTACCAAGTATTTTCTTCACAAGACCCCTTAGCGACTGCTAATGTCTCTGTCTCTCTTTTCCAAATGTGGAAATGAGTCCTAATGATGGTAACTGACTTGATTATGTTCACATAGCTGTTTTATGGTAGGGACTAGGATTTGAACCCAGCTCCTGGGATTCTAAGTTCAGTTTCTTTCCAGTGCTCTATGATGTCTGGAACTGCAATCCCTCAATCCCAACTTATTTTCAATTTACCTTATGCGATTTTTGTTTGCGAGGAAAGTCCATCCTAAATCTCAAATTCTGCAGAAACGTGAGCTGTTAGATTATACTGTGTGAGTTGTTCATAGGGGTGGAAAAAGCATTTATCAATCGCGTATATTCCAGGCACTGTGCTAAGTGCTTTACAGATATCTCATTGGATCCTTACAACTTTGTGAGGTAGGAGCTTTTACATTTCCCATTTTTCAGATAAGGAAACTGAGGTAGACAGGTTAAGTGACCTTCCTAGGGCCTAAGGCAGACTTTGAGTTCAGGTCTTCCTTACTGTATGCCCAGTGCTCTCTTTAGTACACCACCATTTACATCTTGTAAATCATACTAGAAAGGACAAAGTGAAAAGCTGAGTAAAAGTTTGACTTTTCCTCTACCTGTTCAAAAGACACTGTCAAAGACCAAGAGAAAGAAAGAATCCTCAATAAAGAATATCTTTATTATAACCCTGTAGTATTATGGAGTAAATTCCACTTAATACTTGTGGGGCTGTTTCCTCATCTGCAAAATGAGAGAGTTAGGCTATGTGACCTCTAAGGTTCTTTTTCCCCCCAGCTTTAACATTCTTTGACTCTATGTGAATTCATCCTATGAATCAATTTGATTAACATCCATTCAATTTCCAAAAATAGCAGAATTTAAATCACTCACAAAAATGTTATTTTTGTTTAGTGAGTTATATAGTTTGGTTTATTATACTACTTTAATTGGATGGCATGCTGAAACAGATTTTTTTCTTTATACATTTTGAATGTCATGAAAATTACTATTCTGAGAACCAATGATGAAACATTTTGGGGCATGTTTCACCAATAATTAATATAATAGCTTTTAAGGAATTTTAATTGAAAATTAAAATAGTTAAAATTGATATTTCTCTCTAAGGTTTGCAAAATATTTATATATCTTATCTTATATGATTGCCAAAACAGTCCTATGAAGTGGTGGCTAGAGGAACTGGAATTTCCCTTTTTTCAAATGTTGTTTAAGTGACTTACACATAGCTCAGGAAGGTAATAGGAGAGATGGATTTGAACCTAAGCCTCTGGACTTGAGATCAGATCTCTATAGGCCCCAAGTTGGGTACACTTTCTTCTACCACTTAGTGCCTCTTATCCCACACAGGACAATTTTCTTTTTTGCTTTTTGGAGGGCAGTTGGGGTTAAGTGACTTGCCCAAGGTCACATGGCTAGTTTTTGTGTTAAGTGTCTGAGGCCAGATTTGAACTCAGGTCCTCCTGACTCCAGGGCCAGTGCTCTATTCACTGTGCCAGCTAGCTACCCCCCACACAGGACAATTTTCATTCTCACCTTGGTGATATTTATATCAAATTCAACTTGGATGAATGTCCAAAATCTGAATACTAGAGTTCTTCTTTTCACTCTGGTCACTACCTCACAAGACTTATTTTAAAATGTTCCATTCATCATCCTTCATAGTTCTACTATTTACAGAGTACCACCACACTATCCCTATTTAGAGCTTTAATATAAACATTTATCAAATGTATTTCTATGCTCTCACTCAATGCACATTTCTATTGACTTCATGTATCTCCATTTGCAGTGGTGAAATACGGTGCAGTGTCAGGAATATTGGGCATGAAGTCAGAGAGACCTGGGTCTCAGCCCCAGTTTTCCCAGTTGATTAGCTGTGTGGCCTTGGGTCATCATCTTCATCTAATGAGCTATGTGACCACTGAGCCTCAGTTTCCTGTAAATGAGAAAAAATAATGCATTACCTACTAAGATTTTTCTAGGAAGTATCCCCTTGGTATTGGGGAGGTTCCATATATCTTGAGTGGTATGCCAAAGAAGCATATGGTTTAGAAGGGTCTACCAAGCTGGAGAGGAGTTAAGACCAGGCTCAGTGATGAAATGTAGGTCTTTTATCTTAAGGCTGGCTTTGGAGGCAGCTAGATAGTGAAGAAGATGCATCATCAGTCCTGGAATCAGGAGGACTGAGTTCAAACCTGGTCTCAGACACTTAATTAGACACTATCCTCACTGCCTCTTGTAAGGACTAGTACAATAACCTCCTAACTGGTTTCCTTGTATCCATCCAATCACTTCTCTTCTGCAATCCTTTTTCCACATAGCTACAAAAAGGACCTATGTGTGGCACAAGTTAGACCTTGTCACTCTTCTCAGGAATCTTCAGTAGCTCCCAGTTGCCCCTGGTATAAAATGCAAATGTTTCTCCTTCACAATTTGGTTTCTGCCTCTCTTTGATGATTGATTACTTCCTTTCATGCACTTTATTTACTAATAATTTACTATATACACTCTATAATATAAGATTTATTATACTAAATAATTTACTCATAAAAAATTCTTGGTGCGCTCCATTTTTGACATCTTATATCTTATTCTCGTGCTTTTGCACAGGGTATCCCACACTCCCAGGATGCTCACTCTCTTTATCTCAACCTCTTGGAACTCCTTTCTCCAGTAAGGGTTCATTTCCAGTGCCATTGTGTGTGTGTGTTTGTATACATACATAGACAGACATGTATATATGGAATAGGGTATATAGGGGATATTAGTCCACCCAGGACCTGCTGTGTGTTTGTGCTTGATAAATGCTTGTTGAACTGAATTAAACTGATAATAGGTGATAGGGACATCGACCAGTGATGTCACTATTATAGAAACAACTGAGGGAGAAAATTAACTTTCCGGATTTCCTTGTGTTAAAGTCAGCTTTCTATCCACTATGCCACGTTGACTCCCCTAAACTAACAATAATTACAGTAAAACATGAAAATAAAGTTGGAGACGATGGAGCAGAATGTTTCCGTCCCTTCCAGTGGGGCACATGCTCATACCTTTTGCTAATGGATATGTGTGACCTGTGACTCCTGGTTGCTCTATGTGTGTCTGGAAATTATGTTGAAGATGGTTGGTGACAAAACTAGAAAGATGCTTCTCTCTGTGGACTCTAAGGGGCAAAGAGGCAGTGTTTTTAGCTTCTTTTTTTGTGGGAGGAGACAGTCAATACCAAGCCTCCACAGTGACTTCTTGTGAAAGGGATGGGGGATTTCTCTCCTCTTCATCTCATTTACAGAAATGTTGACTGCATGTTTATGATAGCAAGAACATATGTTTGCCTAGACAAAACCTGAGATTGAACCTCAAGTCCTTGGCTGCCTCTTTTGTTTTGAGTCTTTTGCCATTGGCCCAGACAATCAATAATGGTAAGGAATGTCCGTGCTGGTTGTCTCTTCCCATTTCAGTCCATCCTCCACTCAGCTGCTAAAGTGATCTTCCCAAAGTGCAGACCTTTTAAGTCACTCCTCCTCCTTGGCACTCAATAACTCAGCAGCTCCTAATCATCTCCACATGTACAGGAGTTTGCCTTCGTAAAGTAAAGGGCTGCCTTGTCATCTAAGTTGACAGTGAAGGAAGAGATAATAAAGGAAGATATCTGAGTGATGTAAAATAGGGAAGGCATGATTAGCAGTAGGACAGCAGGGTAAGAGAATCAAAGGTGAAGGACATGTCAGTTAGGTGGTGTACTGGGTAGAGTGCCAGACCTGGAGTCAGGAAGACCCAAGTTCAAATCTGGCCTCAGATACTTACAAGCTATGTGACCGTGGGCAAGTCACTTAATCCTGTTTGTCTCAGTTTCCTCCTCTGTAGAATGATGGAGAAGGAAATGGCAAAAAAAAAACCCTAAATGGGGTCACAAAGAGTCACGCACCACTGAATCTACTAAACAACTTTGTGGTTCGCCAAGGAGTTGAGATACAGAAAGGAGGAGAGTGTGTCCTGTACAGGGATGACCTGGGAACTAATTGAGGGTGGAAGGAATGGCAGTCACAGTGAGGACAAAGAACAAGACTAGCGGTCATAAGATGTACAGAGAGACAGAATTATAAACAACTAGGACTCTGAAAGTTTTAATTTATTCATAAGTGTTCATTTACACTCCTATTAACTATAGAACATGATAAACTTTTTGAGCAACAAAAGACAAAAATAAAAAAAACAAAAACAAACTCTTTGGTGTGTTTTAGCTAACGGTCGGATAGAAGTGAGTGGGACTTCTCCTTTGAAGGATGAAAGATATTTATTTGGCTAAGTTGAACTGACAGCTGACCCAAGAGGGGAAAATGTATGTGTATGTGTCTTAGGGGTGAGGGAAGTGCTTGCTTTTCATAAGACCTGTACAATATTTGAAGTACTCTTGGATTACTTCCTTTTTGTTAAAGAGGCAATGAGTCAGAAGCTGTGTTTCATGGGAAAATAAAGGTCACTATTTTAGGAAGAATTTAGGGCTTCCCTAAGAACTTCAGAACCTGATCTCTGAGAAGGGCACAAGGAAGTTTTCAAAGTGAAGGCATAAAATATTCCTGTGGAGTCTGAAAAATAATAACACGCATTGTGATGCTACTAGGGCCCAACCTTGCTCAAGCTCTAAACACCCTAAATGGTAGATAAATTTCTGTTAATTCACAGAACAAATCTTCTGTGTTTTAGGTATTTCTTTTGTGGAGGAGAAAATAAATAGCTGCCCTAAGTACCTGATATCTACTACTTTGTACAATGAGATATTTTCTAGAAGAAAGATCATTAATCCTATTAGGGAATTTGCAAGGGAATTCTACCAAAAATTCAAAGAATAACAAACTTATTTTTTGCATAAATTGATTATAAAAATAGGAAAATATAGTACCCTGCCAAACATTTAATGTGGCAAATTTGGTACTGATAGCTAAACCAGAAAGAGATGGATCAGAGAAAGAAAACTACAGACTGATATCTGCAATGAAAATAATGAATGTAAAATTACTAAATTAGAACATATTAAAAAGATTTTTCACTATGATCAGGTTGGTTTTGTACCAGGAATATAGGATTATTTCAATATTAGGAAAACTATAACCATTTTATAGCTGGGGAAACTGAAACAAACAAAAGGTAAGTGATTTGTCCAGCATCACACCAGTAGTAAATGTCTGAAACTGAATTTGAATTTAGGTCTCCTCACTCCAGGTTAAGCACTGTACCACTTAGGTGCCTCATAAAACAGTGAAAAAGCACTGAAGGAGGGAAATGAATACAAATAAATTTGCCAGCATGTTTGTAATGAATAGGGTATGGGACAGAGCTTTAGGGGGTATACTGACAGTCAGGAAGAATGAAACAAAGAATTGAGAAGTGATGGGAGGAGATGAATATAGACGGTTTTTTTGTTTGTTAGTTGTTTTTTTTTTTTAATTTAACTAGGTAGGGAAAGGAAGGGAGCTTGAGGTCATGTTAGGGTCTAGTGGATTTTTTTTTTGTAGTGGGGAAAACTTGGGCATATTCATAGTCTTCAAGGAAAGAAACAGTATGTATGGAAATGCTGAAGATTACAAATGAGGGATGATCATGGAGGTAATCTGGAGGAAACAGGAGGGGCTGAGATCATAGATATTGCAGAGGCTGACCCTGGTGAGAAGGGTCACCTTTGATTTCATCAGAGATTGGAGTAAAGGAGGAGAGAATGAGAGATGAGGTCAAGGCATCTTGAGATGTAGACAAAGAGGGAGCTTACTATGAATGGTTTCAATTTTCTTGGTAAAATATGAGGCAAGATTTAGAATCGCCTCTGTGGGGTGGGACTCAATTAGGGAATGAGGTAAGGGCCTACTGAGATTAGATAACATAAATCTGTGTTACTGATATTAAACAAAGCATAACACAGGGAGTTATACTCTCATAAAGAGTATTTACCACTGTAATATTTTTGCTTAAAAATAAATGAAATTATTTTGTGTGTTGCAGGCCCAAGTGTAGTGATGTGGCTTTCTCTATTACAGTTAATGTCATTAACATATCAAACAGAGTGAGAATTACATTCTGTTTTCTGCCTAAAGTGTTGATGACTTCATCAGTTCTTGAAGTAACCAGCTATCTTGGCAAGGAAATGTAGACTGCATTTTCTGTTCATTTACTTTACAAATATTTTTCAAATTTTCCAAGTGGCATAATATAATGCCAGACTCAGAGTTAAGAAGATGAGTTCAAATCCTGCCTTGGGCTAACTGTGTGGCCCCGGGAAAATTACTTTGCTTCTGCAAGCCTCCGTTTCCTGATCTGTAAAAACAAGTTAATAATAACATCTACCTCCTGGGGTTGTCCTGAGGATCAAATGAGGTGATATATGTAAAATACTTTGCAAACTTTAAGGCATTACAAAAATGTTTGTTGTTATTTCTGAAATCAAAGTCACATTATATAGATTCATTTGAAGTACTTTTAACTGTATTATTCATTCTCTATAAAACAGCAACCACAACCACAACAACTGAAAGGCTATTCTCAGATGTTTAGCAGAGGAAATGGGAAATTCTCAAAACTCCCCAACTCCTTCAACAACTGACAACTGTAAGTGTAGCATCTGAGGTTGCTTGAGACTGTTACCAATGAGCATTGACATCTGGGTGCCGATGCTCTCAGGGAAGATACCAGGCCCTATAGTTACATGCTGGCACTGAGGAACACTGTATTGACTTTGACATTCATCTCCAGTAAGGTGAATTTTCACAAGGCCTTAATGAAAGGACATTAGCATTACATTCATCTCAGTGCAATGTAATGGCGATAACAAGCAGAGGAGGAATGTGAGAGGGTTGCATGGACATGTGAAAACAGAGTTAAGAATGCTAAAATTCAGAGTGATCTGAGGCTGGTGAGGGACATAAAGAGCAAGAGAAAGGTGAGCTTTAAAAAAAAAATAAACTCACATTGAGAGAAAAAGGAGGATCAAGGGGTAATATACATTTTTGGGGGATGAATGAGATGATAACTAATAACAAAAGAAGAAAGCTATTCAACTGCTATTTTATTTCTGCTTTATCTGCAGAGATTGACATTCACTCAGGAAATAAAAGAGCTGAGATAATTAAGGAGATAGTAAGTGTACTAGTCTGCTCTTGCTAAAATCAAGTCACCAAGTCCAGGTGAAGTACATCGATAGATTCTGAAAGAATTGTCTGATGTGATTCCTACGTCACCATCACTGATATCTGAAAGATCATGGAAATGGGAGACATACCATAATATAAGAGAAGAGCAAATCTCCTCCTCCTCCCCCCTTCCTTCTCCTCCTCCATATCATCTTCTCCTTCTTCTTTGTCAAGGCAGCCAGGGTTAAATGACTTGCCCAGCTAGTACGTGTCAAATGTCAAATGGAATTCAAGGATGTTCACTTTGTTCCAGTCTTCATTTCTATATTTCCTGTGTCTACAATTGCTGTCTCCTTTATGTTCCTTTGCTTACCTAATCCAGGGGTTCTTCACTTGAGATCCACAGTTACCTGCCTCACTTCTCCAGGAGATTTTAAGGTTTCTATGCACGTGGAAGGAGTGGTGGTGGTGGGAAATTACATCTTTATTCTTTCGTAATTTTATGTATTTAAAAACTTTATTATGAGAATAGATACCCACCTGACAAGACAATAGCCAAAGAAATCCATGCCAAAAAATAAGAATCCCTCATCTAATTTGTCTCTTAAATCTACAATTGTTCCCTCTCTTTTACTTTCTTCTCCTCTGCATATGAACTTTCCCCAGTTTTCCTTTGTTCTAAAAATTGAAAACAAAACAAAAACAAAGAAAAAACTTTCCCTTGTCCTTATTGTACTCTCAAGTCACAACTGTCTCTCTTTCTTCCCCTTTATTGCTGAAGGTGAACTTCTGGAAAGAGTAGAGAACACCATCTAAGCAGCGCCCTGTACTCAGCTGTGTTTCTCCACTACGCTATTAAAACTCCTTTTCTCGAAGGATGTCTGATATCTCAATTGCCAAATCTAATAGTTTCTCTTCAGTCCTTATCATCTTTGACCTTTCTACAACACTTGACACTGTTGATCATTTCTCCTACTTGACGCTTCCTTCCCCCCCATTGCTTCTGTTTCGCTGCTTTCCCCTAGCTCTTCACCTCCCTCCACGGTCAATCCTTAATCTCTTAAATTAGGCCCCCTTCTCACCTATCCCTACGAACTTCTCCCCAGATATTTTCAGCCTTATTAGTCTTCTCTCTTTATGATTACTCCCTGGGCATTTGTCTACAGCTTCCATTAGCACCTCTGCATAGATGATTATCAAATCTATAAATACTCATTTGTCTGAAGGTCCAATCTAACTAAGAGATCTAATCTCATCTCCTACTAGCTGATGGAGAGATATTGACCTTTATATAAAAGTGCTACCTTAACCTTGATGTACAAAACTAAACCCGCTATCTTTCCTACTATAGCAGAGATTTCTACTTTTAACTGCTCTATTTTGGTGGTTAATTCCACCAACACCTCCAATTAGTTCCCAAGTCCAACTGATTCTACTTTTACACTACGCCTCATATCTTTCACTGTTGTGACCTAATTTAGATCCTCATAACCTTTTGACTTGACTATTTCCTGGACTTTACCTTGTCTTCCTGTCTCCAGTTTCTTCATTCTACATCTAGTTTTCACATTGCTTCCCAAATAATAAGCCTAATGGAAATGCCTGACATTCTCTCCTGGCTCAAAAACCTTGAAAGACTATAAACAAAAATACAGGCTCCTTAGTCTAGCACTTAAGAGACCTTCATCTATTTGCTGCTAACCTGACTTTCAAGTCTTAGTTTATAAACCCCCCCCCCCCCCCCCCCCACCAATTTACTGTTTCCCAAACACATTCTCTTCTTTCCCCATACCTGAATTGGTCTTTTTCCCTCACCTTATTCAAGATTCAATTTATCTGTGACTTCTGTTATGATATCATCCTTGGTTGTTCAGGCTATAACTGATCCTTCCCTGCTTGAATCTCTATCACTTATTTTCAAATGTACAAATTTACAGACTTACAAAATTACAAATATTTTTATACATGTCTTATTCCAAATATTTGACTAAACATTTCTTGGTGGCTAGGATTGTATATTTTAAAATTTCTATATTCCCAGCACCAACCACAATAATAAATATAAAAGGTGATTGATATGTATTGTTTCAATTGAATGTTAACATCTATAAGGGGGTCCTATAGCAGTGGTGTCAAAATGGGGGCCACTAATCCATATATAAGAAAACATATTGACAGATTTAAAATATAATGTTATCTATGTTAAATGAGTTTTTATTTATTTTATTAAATACTTCTCAGTTACATTTTAATCTTTTTCAAGTTACAGGAGTGGCACAGCTGGACTATGTGTTTTATTCTTCTGATATAGAACACAATGTACCAATTCTTTCCTTTTCCTTCTTTTTATTTTGGGCCGGTGGGGTGGGGATGTGAACCTTCTGCTAAGATAAATAACTGCCAATTAATGATCTTTTCAGTAATTGGTAATCACAGAATTAAAAGTATTAAGAAAACTACTTGGTTCTTCTAGGTATGAACTTATGTAAATTATTTATAGCTTCTGAAAATCTGTGGTGATTCTTCCATTGTATCTTATCCTATCCTGGCCTTAGCTAGTCTAGTCTGGCCTAGCCTGACCTATTCTGGCCCTCCAAGTCAGCTGGCTACCCTTGAGACATTTTTTAAAGTGCATAAAAGAGAACAGAATGAAACCAGTTATGAACAAGTCAATTTTGAAAGTCATATGTCAAATTTATTATATACTTAATCAATTAAAAATCAGTCAAGTAATATTTTTAAATTGTCTGCTATGTTCCAGGCACTATGCAATGGAGATTCATAGTTCAAATAGAATTCACTTTTTAATATGATTCTGTTACAGAAATGTTCTTTTTCAGTATTTAAGTTAAGAAAAATAACAATTAAAAAACCAAACTGTATGTAGCCTTTAAGATGATTTCTCTATGCTTTTTATCTCTCAGGTAGGTTGCTTTTGACGGCTGACATCTCATGTTTTCTTCAAATTTCTTTTTTTCTGGTCCTGCTAATTCTCATTTTTATGCTGAATTTTTGAGTTCTGCTTTCTTCATTATTTTTTAAGCACAACTATTGACCAATTTTCCTGTTTCCCAGTGCTGATTCTAGGCCCTCTATTCCATTCTTATCTCTTTTTTTATTTTATTATCACAGCTTTCAGCCATTCTCAGAGTCCTTGTGACCACACCAATGTTGTTGATGTGCTTTTTTTTCCTGTGAGTAGTGTAAAATTATCATCTTTTGGTATTGTACTCTGAAAATTTCTTAACCTATATTAAGTATCCTTTCTATTATTAGTTTATCTTTGGTTATCACTCAGTCACTCTATTACTCTTTCTTTTTTTTTTTCTTTTTGGAGGGCTATTGGGGTGAAGCGATTTGCCCAAAGTCACGTGGCTAATAAATGTATCAAGTGTCTGATTTGGATTTGAACTCAGTTCCTCCTGACTTCAGGGCTGATGCTCTATTCACTGTGCCACCTAGCCACCCTCACTCTATTATTCTTTACCTTTTGGTCATGGAGGCTTGAGTTGTGAATATCACCATGGTTGTATGTGTGTGTGTGGGGGGGGGTGAGTAGAATACTAAGATTGAGTCACCCTTGAAGGAAATCTCCACTGGGATTGGCTGCTTAAGGTTTTGGGAAAAAGTCTATTCCACATGGGACATTATTGTGCCATAACAAATGATGAAATAGATAATTCCAGAGAAAACTGAGAAAACCTCCAAACTGACGCAAAGCAAAATGAGCAGAACTCAGAGAACAATTTATAATCATGGTGACAACATTACAGAAAAAAAAACAATAACCACAACAAAAAATAAAAACAAAATAGTATGAAAGATTTTAGAACTCTGATCAATGCCATGAGAAGGAATAAGACCCAAAGAATGAAGATGAAACATGCCACTCACCTCCTGAAAGAGAGGTGATGAACTTAGACTGCAGGAAGAGACTGCCATTTTTGGAGATGGCTAATGTGGGGATTTGTTTTGCAGGAATACATGTCTTCTGTGCTTGGCCATTTAGGTAAAAAGTTGACCCCACTCCAATCCACACACCCGGGATTTTGTTCAAAATGGGAAGAAAACAAAGATAATTTTCTTCATTTGAGATGATAAGAATAATTTAGGCAACAATGGCCTTTTTTGTGTTTCATGTTTCAGTAGAGTCCTAATTGGTCTTTCTACTTCAATATCTAACATTGTTTGCTGTATGTCTTACATCTATCTGTACTACTTCTGCAACCTCCTCCTACCCTAGCCCTCACCATTTCCAAGGTAGTCCCAGGAGAAGTGGGAAAGATATGTAAAATTCAGCGGGGTTTTTTCTTTCAGATTATTAAAAAATCATCTACTAACTATAATAACATGCCACTCCTCTATAACATGATATATTAGACTTTATGGACAAATGTTTATATTTGAAACAGCTAGGTGATACAGTGTATAGAGCACTAGACCTGGGGTCATTAAGACCTGGGTTCAAATCTTGTTTTTGCATAGCTGTTCAGGCATGTCTGACTTTTTATGTCAATAGCACTCCAATGCTATCCATGAGGTTTTCCTGGCAAAGATACTGAAGTAGTTTGCCATTTTATTCTCCAGTGGATTAAGTCAATCAGAAATTAAGTGTCTTGCCCAGGGTCATAGAGTTAGTAAGTGTCTAAGGCCAAATTTGAGCTTAGGTCTTCCCAACTCCAGGCCAACCAAGTTGCCCCAGGGCTCAAAAATGGCTTTTGACATTTCCTAGCTATGGACAAGTCACTTGACCTCTGTTTCCTTCAGTGTCCTCAACTATAATAGGAGGTTAATAGGAATGTTATAAAGATCAAATGAGATAATATTTATAGCATGGTTTCAGGCACATAATAGGGACCATATAAATGCTGATTCCCCTTTTTCCCATGTATTACTTGGAAGGGGTGCATTGGAGCAAGATTGGGAAAGGCTTTAATCACCAAACAGAAGAGTTGGTATTGGATCCTAGATGGATGGGGGGCCATCAGTCTTTTGAGTAGGGAAGTAATATGGACAGAAAATTCTTAAGAAACAAATTCAAAGTTAACCATTTTCTCATTCAATCCTATCATGTAAGAGCAGTGAGGAAGATAAGGAGTGTGTGGGGTTGGGAATACCAACACCAAACATCTAAATTGTCTCTTTCTTTTCTGAAAACCATCAACAAGCTTACTAGATCACTTTCTACAGTCAAACTATAATGCTTTAGCACCCTGAGCATATAAGACCTTGATCAGGATAGATGAGGTAAGTATGTACCCTTTCTTTTACAAAGAACAAATTGGGGAGTAGAAACAGAACCTCCACGAAGCTCTGGTTCTCACCACCTCCAATCCATGTAAAAGGGGATTCTGAACAAACTTTGGAGCTACAGAACCCACAAAATGACACAGAGAAGCTAACCTCCAACTGAGGACAGCCTGGCAGGCTGGCAGGAATATGCAGCACAGCGCTCTAGTTGCTGAGCCCAGCTCCATGCCAAGGTTTTAGCCCCAGGGTGGGCCTGACCAGCCTCAGGCTGGAGGGACTCTAGATCACCAGCAGCTATGGCTGTTTCCAAAATTATCAGGGCATAGATGCTAAGGACAAAGTGAGAGGTCAGTGCAGTATGGACTTTGCAACCCAGTAGTTGGGAGTGCATCGGCATTTGCCCTCAGGGAGACAAGCCACTGAGACTCCTCAGCACAGCCAGGGCCACTTTGCAGCTACAGCTGCTGGCCTGCAGAGTGTAGAGGGACCAAGCGACCAGTCTGAGTGGTATTCGCTCTTGCTTTAACCTTCTTGTATCTGGATTGCAGTCTAGGGTGAAGGTCCTGGGGCATGTGTTCAGCTTGACAGAACATGTGGAGACCTCAGACGGTACCCATTTAATACCTCCAGCAGCTGAGAAAACTCCAGTGTTTTGGACGAAAGCTCCCCTGTCTGGTGGCAGAGTCCTACTGTGTCAAAAAGCCCAGGGGTCAAGTGACTGAGGGGTGACATGACCAGGAAGAGGAAACAAAGCAGGCAGAAGATTCCAACATTAGACTCCTATTTTGGAGACAAAAAGGAGCAAAGCATGGAACAGGAGGAAGACAGTGAAGTCAGAACTCCTGCACCAAAAGCTTCCAAGAAAAAATACTAGCTGGTTACAGGCCATAGAGGACCTTAAGAAGGAGATAAGAGAAGTGGAGGAAAAATTGGGAAGAGAAATGAGAATGATGCAAGAAAATTATGAAATGAGAGTCAACAGTCTGACTGAGGAAAATCACACCTTAAAAAACAGACCAACTCAAATGGCAAAAGAGGCTCAAAAAGGCAGCCAGGAAGAAACAATTTGAATATTGTGGAAACACAATCAGGATAACTCAGGACCTGTCAGCTTCTATACTGAGGGATCAAAGGGCTTAGAATATGATATTCTGGAGGTCAAAGGAGCTGGGATTAAAACCAAGAATCACCTACCCAGCAAAACTGAGTGTTATGTTTCAGGGGAAAATATGGTCATTCAGTGGAATAGAGGACTTTCAAGTATTCTTGATGAAAAACCAGAGTTGAATAGAAAATTTGACATTAAGATACAAGAAGCAAGAGAAGCATGAGAAGGTAAACATAGAAAAGAAATCATAAGGAACTTATCAAAGTTGAACTATTAACATTCCTACATGGAAAAATGATAATTGTAACTGATGACACTTTTCTCAGTATGAAAATAGTTGAAGGGGATAGAAATATATATATATATATATACATATATATATATATATATGTCTATATCAGAGGGTATACAGGCATATGAATACGTATGTGAATGTGTGTACATATGTTTACAGGTATGCATAGACAGAGGGCACAGGACCAATTTAATAGGGAGGGATGATACTTAAAAGGTGAAATTAAGGGGTGAGAGAGGAATATAATGAGAGGAGATTGGGAGAGGTAGAAAGGGGTAAACTATCATATAGAAGGAGCAAGGGAAAATAGTTACAATGGAGGGGAAGAATAGGAAGGCAAAAGGGAATGGGTCAACCTTATTTTCATTGAATTTGGCTTGGGGAGGGAATGAAATACACACTATATAGGGTATCTCACACTACAGGAGAGTAGGGGGAAGGGAATGAGAAGGGGTATGATGGAAGGGAGGGCAGGCTGGGGGGGAGGGAGGTTGGAAGCTCCCACTTTTGAAAAGGAACAGGATCAAAGTGGAGAATAGAACAAGTGAGAGGTGGGATAGGAGAGAGGGAAATATAGTCAGTCTTTTACCATATATGCACTATGTTAATGTTTTGCATTAACTACACATATACAACCAATACTGAACTGTTTATCTTCCCAGTAAGGGTGGGTGACAAGGGAGGTAGGGAATGAATCTGGAATTCAAAGTTTTAAAATGAAATATTAAAATATATATATGTACTATTATTAATATTATTTTACATGTAATTGGGAAATAAGATATAGAGGCACTGGGGCATAGAGATCCACCATGCCCTACTGGAAAAGTTGAAGGGGGTATGGGAGAAGATACGGGAGAGATCAGATTAGAGAGGGGAAATCCTGTGGGACTGCTATTTTGGTGGGTAGGGGAAAAACAAGGAGAAAATTTGTAACTCAAAATCTGGTGGAAATGAATGATGTAAATCAGAAGTTAATAAATCATTTGGGAAAAAAAGAACAAATTGTAATTATAGAGCTGAAAAAAAATCTTAGTACTATGAAATTTTCAATCTGGAAGACAACTTAGATCTTTTAACCCAGCAGCATGATATGGTGCAAAGAGCATGGAATTTGCATTCAGAAAGCCTAGTTTCAGAACCTACAAAGGGACTGTGTGACATTTGGGCACTTTGATTTTTCTGGGTCTCATTTTCCTCATTTATAAGATGCAGGGGGTTGGCTTTGCTGGGACAGAAGATCTTAATCTATCGTCCTGGAAAGCACAGCTGTTTGCCAGCATTATACTTCATATATGAAAGATACTGAACTTGGGTCAGTAGTAGTTTTTAACTGTTTCAGTGAAACTAGAAGGGTTATTAAAATTTTTTGTTCCTCTTCATACATAAATTGTTTGGCATATTTTGCAAGTAATAACTTTGGCAGCATTCTGATCTAATGATGTCTGGTCCTCATATCTTCTGCACGATAGCAAGGGAAATGAAATTTAAAAATTTATTTTCATTCTATTTGATTATATGTCCTAGAGAACTTTCCTGTTCCTTTTAGAGGTAAATTAAACTGGGCCAATAGTTAAGAATGTACTTGAAGTCCTTCCAGTAAGATCAGTGTCTTTTAAACTTCACTTGGACTGGAATTAAACACTTATTAATTAAACCTACAAATCTGCTGTTTTGTGCTATAATCACTCCCCAGGCCATTCATTCCATGGCTTAATTGATAACACCCTCTTACCAGCAGATCCAGAAGAAGTGAAATGCTTTTAAAGTGTGACTATGGGATAAAGCAACATGTGATTAAACTTGCAGACATTATCTCTCAGTATTTTATTACTGCAGGTGCAGATCACCACTGATCAGAGACTTGCTAAGGGCAAGGTTCCCTTTCACAGAATGCAGCTCTATTTATGCACCTGCACTTGTAAAAGATGCTGGTTGGAAAGGTGGAAAAACAGGTCATGGGTTGACAAAACAGCAACAAATAGTATAGTCACAGACATCCCTCCCTAACTGAGGAAAAGGAAGGGTATGGGGAATCCTTAACCTTTTAGAAAATTCCACTTTTCCCAAAGCTTAGATTAGGGTTTTCAGCAGGTTAATTCATTTCAATTTAATTCACTACACATTCATTAAGTGTATGCCATTTGCCTGGCATTGCCCTAGGCATTGATGATGCGAATAAGCTAAAGAAAGACAGTTCCTGACCTTAAGGAGCTTACAATTCAATAGGGGATTTAATAAGGCATAGTTAGAAATCAAGCCCTAGATTTGCCAAGGAAAGATTTTTTTCCCCCCTAATTTGTCATCTTCTCTAATGCTAAAATGGGAGTGAAATCTTTCCAGGTCTACCCTGCCACATATGGTACCTTTATGTGGCTATCTTTTTCAGTATGATTTATGGAACTCTGATTGCCTGTTTCCTAGGGTAACAAGGATTGGTAAGCACGTATGGACAGCGTGCTCTGATGTGGAAGAGGCCAAGAGGTTGCTTCCAAAGAGTGTGCTGATAGAAGGGCCTTGCTCCCTGAATTGGTGTATGCATAAACATTCTGGAACTGGCTCTGGTCTGCTGACCATGTGGGAAAAAGGAGTCTTTTTGATCATTTGTGGAGCTGGTAATGGGGTACTTAAAATGGAGGGTGGACTGAAGAGAGAATCCCATAAACCTCTGTGTGGAGAGAGGGGCATTGGGTCACCATTATAGTGCTGGTGAGCTCATTGTTTCTGTCTTTATTGGGCTGTTCTTTCTTGTTGAAAGTTAAAACTGCTTTAAGTTTGAGTCCATTTTCCCAAAAAATGACCAAGGTGACATGGGGGATGGGGGTGGGGTGGATCTAAAGTCAGCATCTAGGTTGCCTGGATAAATATCAACAATTTCAAAGATGCAGATGATGGTTCTGTGATGTCAGAAAGTAAAGAGGAATCAAGAAGCCTCTTGGTGAGGGTGAAAGGGGAGAGTGTAAAAGTTGGCTTGAAGCTTAATATAAAAAAGCTAAAATCTTTGCAAATAACCCGATCACCTTCTGGCAAATAGAGGGAGAAGAAATGTAAGCAGTGTCGGATTTTATATTTTGGGGCTCAAAGATCACTGCAAATGGCAACTAGTCATGAAATGAAGATGCTTGTTCCTTAGAATGAAAGCTATGGAAAATCTGGGCAGCATACTAAAAAGCAGAGACATCACCTTGATGACAAAGGTCCATACAGTCAAAGCTATGGTTCTTCCAGTAGGAATGTATGGCTGCTAGAGTTGGATATGAGGAAAGCTAACTGCTTCAGAATCAATGCTTTCAAATTGTGTTTTGAGAAGATTTTTGATGGCAAGGAGATCAAATCAGACAATACTTAAAGAAATTAATTCACACTCTTTACTGGAAGGAAAAATACTGAAGCTGAAGCTTGAAATACTTTGGTGATATAATGAGAAGACAGGACTCATTAAAAAAAGACCCTGATGTTGGGAAAGATTGAGGGCAAAAGGAAAAGGGAATGGCAGAGTATGAGATGGATAGATGGTATCATGGAAGCAATGAACCTGAGTTTGTATAGTCTTTGGGAGATAGGAAGGATAGAAGCGCCTGGTGTGTTATGGTTCATAGGGTCACAAAGAGTTGGTGACTGAATAATAACACATCTGCCAGAGTTGTGGGGAAATATTTGTAATCTAGTTCTTGCTATATTTTCACAGTTAAATATCCTTTGTAAAAACTAATTTATGTTGAATGAGTTAAATGGAATAAGGCTATTAATAAGTATTGGCAGTTATCAATGGAGAGACTATAGTGTGATGGGGCTTGAGCAAAGAGTGTCTGAGACAAGAATGATCCCAACCCCTCAGGGCATCCCTAGAAACCTGAGGGGAAATGCAGCTAACCTCTCCCTGGGAGAGTGTGCAGAGTCTCTTTATACTAGTAAGAAATCTATCACCAAAAGCAACATTTCCTAAATTGATGTGGCCATAGATGCTTTGTGGCATGAAATTTATTAGCAGAGTCCCTAAATTCTGTTCTACAAAGGCTGGATATATGAAATAACTCCTAGGATTTTTTCATTCATTCATTCTATATTTTTTTACTAAGTGCCTACTATATACTAGACTCTATGCTAGTTTCTAGGGATTAAAAAAAATGGAAAAAAAAACACATACTTGCCCTCAAGGAACTTATATTCTATGGGAACATATATAGCAAAAATATAATTGCAAATTTAATTGCAATTAAATGTTTTTTAATTTAGAAATATGCTTGTCTAAATTAAATTGCAAAATTAAAGAAAATAAAGAGGGGAAACATAAAAATATAAGGAAATGAAATACAAATCAATATTTAGAGATGCAGGAAGGGACCAGGAGGGGGTATGCTTTAGCTGAGCCCTGAAAAAAACCAGGGACTCTAAAAGATTCAACTGAGAAAGGAATATGTTGTAGCCATGGGAGACAGCTTGTATTGAATACAATAAGTAGGAAAGATGGGCAGAAACAAGCATTTATTATGTATCTACATTGTCCTAGGAGGTGGCAGCTAGGTGGTGTAGAAGATAGAGCTCTGAGACTGGAGTCAGGAACACCTCAGTTCAAACCTGGCCTCAGACACTAGCTGTGAGACCCTGGGTGAGTCACTTGACCTGCGTTTGCTTTAATCTACTGGAGAAAGAAATGGCAAGCCTCTCCAGTGTATTTGCCATGAAAATTTAGATTTATTGGGTACTGGATACCAATAGTATCCTAGGAACTAGCCTAAGCACTTTCCAAACATTATCTTACATGATCCTCAAAACAACCCTGGAAGGGAGGTATATTATTACCCCCATTTTACAGATAGGGAAACTGAAGAAACAGAAGTTAAGAGATTTACCCAGTGTCACACAGTAAGTATCTGGAGCTAGATATGAACCCAGTCCTCTGTCCACTGTACCACCTAGCTGACAGTAATCCAATCTGCCTAGAATGTAGACTTGGGTGACAGAGAGAAATATGCTTGTCTAGAGAATCAGATTAGAATAAGAATGGGAAGGGCTTTGCATGCTTAGTGAAGAGTTTGCATTTTGTTCTGGAGCTTTGTCAATGGCAATCTGGCATCTGTGTAGAAGATGGGTTGAAGAGGCAAGAAGGTGGATTCTTTATATATATATATATATATATATATATATATATATATAGCAATTGGGGTTAAGTAATTTGCTCAAGGTTACACGGCGAGTTATTTCTGGGTGTGGTGCTAAGTATCTGAGCCCGGATTTGATCCAGGTCATCCTGACTCTGGGGCTGGTGGTCTTACTCGCTGCGCCACCTGGCTGCTCCAAGAGGGAGGATTCTGAACTAAAGTCGGGGAAATTCATTCTATTTTTATCCTGAAACATTTCTCCATGTAATCAGTTCTTTTAGCCATTATTTTCCTGCTTCCAGAAGTGTTTGGAGCACTACAGCTATTCAGAGCTTTGTTTGGATGTGCTGCTCTTGGGAGCTATGTGTATTATATTAACACCTTCTTAAGGAATTTGAACTATGTCATGCAATCATTGACAAAGATTGAAATGTGGCCAGCTGGAAAAAAAAAATCTCTGTTTCCCAAAGTCCTGTGTACACATCTTCATTGGGTAAATTTGTCAATCTTTCATGTTTGGGGAACACAAACTCTTCCCCAGTTGGCCAAATAGCCCTGGCTGTCTTACTGGCTTTAATTTTTGGGGGTTTCACACATGGAAAATAATTATGATGATAATAATATTAACAGTGATAATAATAACAATACATCACAATCTCCTTGAGAAAAGGAATTGTCATCTACCCTTTGTATCTCTAGCATTTCATACAATGCCTGGGAGAGAGCAGGTTTTTAATAAATACTTATGGACTGACTCATGATATCTAGCACTTATGTAGCTCTTCAGGCTTCTGAAAGTGCCTTAGTTCTGTTACCTCATTTGATGCCCAAAACAAGTCATGAGATAAGTGCTGTTATTGTTCCCATTCTACAGAAAGGAACCTGAGGCTGAGAAGAGATAAGTGACTTGCCCTGGTCCCCATGGCCATTAAATATCTGAGGCAGGATTAAAACTCAGTCTCCTTGACTCCAAATCTAGTACCCTAATCTTAGAAAATAGAACAAATCTTAGCAAAATCCATCAACCTAAGTATATTCTATTAATACTATAGAGATGTGTGGATTACTGGGATAGACAGTAATTTCAATATGACTCTTTTATGCCAGCAATGGTCACGGACATGACAATTGCTGTGTGTTCCTGCTTCATGATATTTTTTTTTCTCGTGTGCAAGTCTTTGCATTAGTATCTTACACACACCAGATAGTTTGTTAACTATGATTGGTCTGTGCACATCACCTAGCTATTCAGAATAGACTACTGATCTTATGATTACTTGAATTTCACCACCACTTTGGCTTGGTTTGAAATGGTTACCTTATCAAGGGGAGCTAAGTCACTAAAGACCCTTTCTGTACTTTTTTTTTGTAGCTTCAGAAGAGAAGAGGCTACCTCAGAAGTGGAATTGGAAGATGAAAGGTCTGAGCTTTCTTGTTTTTTTGGGGGGCCACAATGGTCATTGAAATCTTCTGGAGAGACAAGAACATTAATGACCAAATTTAGTTATGAATGTTTCTGAGGTGCTTCAGACGAAACTGGGGCAAGTATTCAAAAAGGGTAATGTAAGATCTCCCCTAGTCACTATCCAGGATTGGGGATTATGGAGTTGGCTAAAACACACTCTAGTACATTAGATAAGGAGAAGAAATATTAAAACTGGAAGGAGAGCATAAAGGGGTAGGTTCATTGACTGCTTCATCCCATTTAAACATAATTAGTGATATTGTTCTTGAAAAAATGAATGAATCAGAAAAAGATGTGAGCAAGGCCTGGACAGCTATTTGAATCCATAAAAGACAATGAAATTAGGTGAAACAGGAAATCTGTTAAGAGACTTAGTCACAATGATGGAACTTGTATAAATAGGAAGCATGATCAGAATTGATCAAGTGAGAATTTTTGAGGGCAAGAGTCTAGCTGGAAAGAATCAGCAAAGTAGGAAGTATTAATGTACCAAATTAGAAAGAGAAAATAATACTGAATTGTGGGCTAAGAAAGAAAAAGGAGAAATTGAGAAGTGCTATGGGACCTACAGGCATCTTAGGGAAGAAATCTCACCTCCTCGAGGACTTAAGGCAGTTCCAAGAAAAGATATGTTATTTCTCCAATCAGCCTCCTGCTGTCTGTCTCCTTTTTCTTTTTAAAATTTATGCAGTATTTTATTTCCCCAATTACATGTAAAAACAATTTTTAACATTTCTTTTTAAACTTTTGAGTTCCAAATTCTCTCCCTTCCTCCCTCCCCACTCCCACTTATTAAAAAGGAAAGCAATTTGATATACGTTATACATGTGTAGTCATGCAAAACATATTTCCATATTAGTCATAGTGTAAAAGAAAATATAGACCAAAAAAAAACCATCAAGAAAAATAACAGTAGTTTACAAAGTATGATTCAATCTGTATTCAGACACCATCAATTCTTTCCCCGGGGATGGAGAGCATTTTTTCATCACAAGTCCTTCATCACAAGATCCAATGATCTTGGATCATTGTATTTCTGAGAATAACTAAGTCATTCAGAGTTGATCAGCTTACAATATTGCTGTACAATGTTCTCCTGGTACTACTCATTTCACTTTTCACCAGATCATGTAAATCTTTCCAGGTTTTCTGAGAGTATTCTGCTAATTTCCTGTAGTACAATAGTATTCCGTCACAATCATATACTACAACTTGTTCAGCTGTTCCTCAATTGAAGGGCATCTGCTTAATGTCCAATTCTTTGCCACCAAAAAAAGGACTGCTATAAATATTTATGTAAACATAAGTCCTTTTATTTATTTTTTTTTATTTTTATCTCTTTTAGGATGTAGACCTAGCAGTGGTACTACTAGGTCAAAAGGTAGCATGGTTTTATAGCCTTTTGGGCATAGTTTCAAATTGCTCTACAGAATGGTTGAATCAGTTCACAACTCTACCAACAATGCATTAATGTCTCAATTTTTTCACATCCCCTCCAGCATCTGTCTTTTTCCTTTTCTGTCTATTAGACAATCGAATAGGTGTGCATTTCTCCAATTAATAGTGATTGAGAACATTTTTTTCGTGTGGCTATAGATAACTTTATCTGAAAACTGTTCATATCTTTTGATCATTTATCAATCGGGGAAAAACTCTCATCTTCATAAATTTTATTCAGTTCTCTATATATTTATTTTATTATCATAATAAATTCGAGAAACTTGCTTCAAAAATTTTTTTCAAATTTATGATTGCTAACTGTATTTCCCTCCATCCTATTTCCCCTCCACATTGATTCTATTCTCTCTCTCCTTTCACCCTGTCCCTCCTCAAAAGTGTTTTGCTTCTGGCCACTCCCCTCCCCAGTCTGCCCTCTCTTCTATCACCTACCTTTCTCTTATCCTCTTTCCCTCCTACTTTCCTTCAACTTTGTTATCTTGTTCTGAGTGTGTGTCTTGATCATTCTTGTCACCATAGTAACTTTCTATGGTCAGAGATGTTTTCTGTTGCTTGCTCATTTTCCCAGCCTATTTCCTGACTTGACTACTTCGTTAAAGCAGGGCTCTGCTTTCAGGGTGGATGATGCACTTTCCAAGCTTCAGGGATTTTGTGCAGCTGTTTTCAGAGATACTTCTAGGACCCATAAATTTTCAGTTCTTCCAAGGAGTTATGATCTAAGGAGAGGTGTTTACTATTCTCCTGGCCTCTGCTCTGTTCTATGAGCCACCACAAGCACTCTTTTCTACCATGAAACTGTGAGGAGGGTCCCCCTCCACTGTGGATGCAAACTTTGCTATGCTAGTGCTGGTCTTCACCCAGGACTGGGACCTGGACATGAGTATGAGTAAAACAGCAGAGTCCTGCCATGATGCCAGCACAAAGGCCCCTGAAATCTCCTTCTGGCCAGTTGTTTGACCCCCTTACCATCTGTGGGCTGAGAGCTCTAGAATCAGTCACTGCTCGTGTTGGTTCAATGTCTCCCAAGGTCTACTCCTGGTTTGCTCAGGCAGGTCTGTGCTGGTGTTGTCTGGGTTGGACTGTGCTCCACTCTCACACAGCTGTGATAGACCTCTTCCTGCTGACCTTCTACATTGTCTTTGGCTGGAAAATTATTTCACCTTGTCCTTTGGTGGGCTCTGCCCCTCCAGAATTTGTTTTAGGGCATTACTGAAAGGAGTATGGAGGGGTTTTAGGGAGAACTCGGGAGACCCTCTGCCTTTTCTCTGCTATCTTGCTGCCTCCTCTCTGTCTTTTAACAAATATTTCTTTACCCAAATGTTTCCCATAAGTTGAATCTTCTCTTAATCATTAAAAAGTTGAGTGTTAGCTAGAGTTAAATATAAATACAAATTAAAGTGGAGAGTAAGATCTTTGTCTAAATGTTGAGAATTTTTCTTAAATTTTTTCTCAAAGCAGAGTAAGTAGAAGAGGGAAATCTGTAGACCTGAGGGGCCACTGTATTTCCCTGAGATTTAAAAGATATAATTATTGTAACCCATGTTACTTGTGCTAACATAAGGCTAACTCAGAAGTCTGACTTTGACCAGATGAAACTGAATTGAGCTGTTTCCCCACATGTAATTGTCAGTCAATTGAATGATAGATTTTCATTCCATACACATGTGTTTCATTGTTCTCTTATATTGTGTTTAAAATTCTTTGGGTTTTAAAAATGGATATTACTCTAAGAAAATGTGTAGTAGCCATAGCCCTTAAGAGCACACTTCAATGACTTATAGAGATATTGCAGCAGTTCTTGGTATAAGGACTTCAAATATGTTTAAGCTAAGAATGTAATATGATCAGTCACAATGAAATGCAAAGGAAAGTTCCTTTAAAAATGACAGACAAATCCAAGAAATGCAAAACCACTGCTATGAAATAGTCCAATTTATCCTTTGAAAATAAACCAGAATATTTAGAGGGATCTGAAAGCTAGAGAAGTTACAGATTCCTCCATGGTGTGACATGAGCTTTTTGAAGTTAGAAAAACAAGAGGATCAGTTAAAAACAACAGTTGCTGCTCACTTTTGCTATAAAAAAGATGCTTGGGGCAGCTAGGTGTCGCAGTAAATAGAGCACCCACCCCAGAGTCAGGAGGACCTGAGTTCAAATCTGGCCTCAGACGTTTAACACAAAACCTAGCTGTGTAAGTTTGGGCAAGTCACTTAACCCCAATTGCCCTGTCCTCCGCCCTCCAAAAAAGAAAAAAAAAAGATGCTTGATATAGGTAAGGCAAAACAAAGACCATAATATGAAAGAGTAGGAAAAAAGGGAACTTTTACTTATAAAACGCATTTTTCTATTCATGGCTGTGCCAAAACCATTAACAGAAGTCTGGTGGTGACTGTAAAATTTCAGTATCTTTCTTAGATTCTAAAACCTTCTATCTCCTGAAAAATGGTTTGGAATTTTTTCTACTTGTAGTAAACCTGAAAGTCATGCCTTTACTTAATGAATGATGAACTCTGAAAAATTCCCAAATGGAGACACAAGAGAATTCAACCCTACATTATGACTCATGTAAAAGATTAAGAAATTTATCCAAAGAATGGAGATAAATATACTTAAGTGGCCTTTGAACAAAACTAATTCAGATCCCTTTGAAAATGTGTGGTGTATAATGAAGCCTAGATTTGGAAAATGGATTGTTAATCAAAGTTGTGCTTAATGTGATAAAGGTGTGGTTTTGTCATGAAGAATTAAAAAAAAACATGTCTTGATATCTTGGGAACAAAATACTGAAGAAGAGGGAACACTGTAATGGCTAGACCCCTGGGTATGGAGTCAGAAAGACCCAGATTCAAAATCCTGCCTCATACACTGACTAGCTGTGTGACCCTGACAAGTCATTTAATTATTATGGGCCTCAGTGTCCTCATATGAAAAATAAGAATCTTCAATGATCTCCTAAGGTCACTTCCAATTCTAAAAATTTGTGAAATCATATAAAATAAATGACTGAAACAAAAGGATGGTATGTTGAATATTAAAGTTTTTTTCTAAAAAATAGATGGAAGAAGTTGCACATTTTACTTTATGCCAATATATAAAATTAGTTTACTTTGTCCTAGTTAATTTTCTCATCACTTGATTATATCAAAAGAGATCAGATGAATACTATCCTAGAATGGGGAACTGCTAGCGACTACATCAATCACATATAATTGTTTTTGTTTTTGTTTTTTGTACTTTAGAATTTTCATCCTTTAGCCAATAAACTCACAGCTAGAGTTCAAGAATATAAAAAAATACATTACAAATAAAAATACTCCCATAAATGGTAGTGTTCCAAAGTTTCAACTGAAAAGATAAAGAAAAATGAATGTTATTTGAGGGACTCAATATATCCCTCTTCATCTAAGGGTCCCTTCCTAGTCTGGCACTATAATGAGAGACTAATTTTATTAATCTGCCTCTGGTCTCCTGTATCTTTCTTCGACTGTAAAATCTACTATCTCCGAAAAAATGGTTTGGGAATTTTCTCCAAGAATTCATGAAACAGGGAATTCAACTGGAGATCTGCATGATACCTTCAGGCATTCTCTTCTGAAGAGAGTACACCAAAATTATCCATTGGGTCCCTGTCACAATAATGGATAAACCAATTGCATTCTAGTCACAACAACAAAAAAAAAAAACCAAGCAGACTCGGTTCAAGAAAAAAAGAGAGTAGGATTAGGTTGGCGGTAAAATAAATGTGAGGCTCATAAAAGTATACAGTATTTGGTGTTGATTACTCTAGAACAACAGGAAAACCTTATCCCACTGTACCTGCAGTCTGTAAGGATCTCACAATAAGGTAAACAATCTAGGTCCATTTAAAAGCAAAAGCAAGTAAATAAACAAATAAAGGAGCAATGAAGATATGGAAACCACAATTTTAAAGAAGATATTTCCCCTGAGTTGTCTTACCAAGCCTCCACTTACGCTCATAATGATGGGGTGCTTGGGATCTATAGTTGTAACATCAATTTGTAAAACCAGTTTGTAAAATCATACTCCCCGCCCCCACCCCAATCCCCAGCTTCAGAGCACTAACTCTGCCCAGCAACAACTCATGAATTGTTTATCTCAGCTTGGAACAGTGACAAGCTACACCTGCGAATCTTTTGCAAAAGTATCTATAAACATTCCAACTTAGGCAACTATTATCTCCCCCTTGTATAGGGTCCTGCTGCCCCCATGAATCCTTCAGGATCCTATCTCTGGGTTAAGTCCTTAGACTATTATCTGCATACTGAGCCTTGGTTCCCAGACATCAATCTTGTCAAGCATGACACTGATGGGTGGCAGACTAGGCACTTCTCAGTCAGCCTTTAACGGATAGCTGACTTAGTGATGTTTCAAGCCTAAAACCACACCTCCAGGTCGCCCCCCCCCCACTTGGGCTTTCTCCCAGTGAATTATGGGCAATATGCCTGTGCAGTTACATTCAAAGTGCATGTCCCTTTAAACACTGGCCCCACCTTAACTCCTCCCTAATCCCACCTTTAATCACCTAGTTGGCATAATTGGCTTAGGTTCTACTATGGATTATTCTATAAAAACCTTAATTCTACCCTTTTAAGGTTGTAGGTCCGCTAAAGGATTCTTGCCGGCTGTACAGCCTAACACTAAACTTGCAGGTCCCCTAAGGACCCTTGCCTGCTGTAAAGCGTACAATAGACTTTTACAACTCTGACTCCAAGTTTGCTTGGGCCTACTGAATTCTTTCCAGACTGAATCACAGGCTTTCTGGTCTTAGATAAGATCAGAGTTCCTGCTGAACCTATTGTGAGCCATCACTTATCAATACCTGGCAGGGTTTATTGTACATGCTTTATAGATTAGGCTGTCTAATTGGCCAGTAGCCCACTACACCTGTTGATAGGGAGCTGAAATAGCAGTCCCTGCAATAGACTTTGGGGAAGGGGAGTGTCCTTGCCATTATTGTTTTCATTAAATGCCTTTTACTTAAGATTTCTTATGTAAATTACTTAAGATTTCAAGGAACACACCAGTTTGATCTGCTAGAGAATACAGTGGATTAGGGTTAGCAACAGATTTAAATAACTTCCCACCCTTTGCTACCATGCCCCTCCCTGCCCCAGACATGAATCAATCTTTTTTTTTTTTGCAGCAGTGTTGGGAGGGATCATCTGGTCCAACTCCCTCACTTTGTTATGTTATATTTTATTTTTATTACATTTTAAAAATAATTTTATGTTTATTTTTTAGTTTATAACATTCATTTCCACAAGCTTTTGAATTACAAGTTTTCTCCCCATCTTTCCTCTACCCACCACCCCAAAATAGCAATCCCACTGAATACCCCCTTGCCCAATCTGCTCTCTCCTGTACCCTCCACCATGCCCCCTCCAACTTTCCAGTAGGGAAAGATGGATCCCCATGCCCCAGTGCCTGTATATCTTATTTCCCAGGTGCATGTAAAAATAATAATAATAATAATTATTATTTTTTTAAACATTTTATTTTAAAACTTTGAATTCCAGATTCTTTCCCTTCTTCCCTCATCACCTACCCTTACTGGGAAGATAAGCAATTCAGTATAGGTTATGTAGTTTCCATAGTGGATATATTGTGAAAGACTGACTATATTTCCTTCCTTCCTATCCTGCCTGCCACTTGTTCTATTTTCTACTTTGACCTTGTCCCTTTTCAAAAGTGTGTGCTTCTAACTACCCTCCCCCCCAATCTTCCCTCCCTTCTATAACCCCCCCTCTTATTCCCTTCCTCCCTATTTTCCTGTAGGGCAAGATACCCAATTTAATGTGTAAATTTAGCTCATTAAGCCAAATTCAATGAAAGTAAGGTTGATACATTCCCTTTTCCCTTCTTGTTCTTCCCCTCCATCGTAACAGTTTTCCCTTGCCTCTTTTATATGAGATAATTTACCCTATTCTCTCTCTCCCTATCTCCTCTAATTATATTCCTCTCTCACCTCTTAATTTTATTTTTTAAACATCATCCCTTCCTATTCAATTGGTCCTGTGCCCTCTGTCTATGCATACCTGTACACATACATATACACAATCACATATGTATTCATATGCACATATACCCTCCTATATAGATATATGTATGTATATATTTATATGTGTGCATATATATACATTTATATACATACACATTTATATTCCCTTCAACTATCCTCATGCTGAGAAAAATTTCATAAATTACAATTGTCATTTTTCCATGTCAGTATGTAAATAGTTCAACTTTGATAAGTTCCTTATGATTTCTTTTTCCTGTTTACCTTCTTATGCTTCTCTTCCTTCTTGTATTTGAATGTAAATTTTTCTCTTCAACTCTGTTTTTTTCATCAAGAATGCTTGAAAATTCTCTATTTCATTGAATGACCATATTTTCCCCTGAAACATTATACTCAGTTTTGCTGGGCAGATGATTCTTGGTTTGAATGTTAGCTCCTTTGACTTCCAGAATATCATGTTCCAAGCCCTTTAATCCCTCACTGTAGAAGCTGCTAGATCTTGTGTTATCCTGATTGCATTTCCACAATATTCAAATTGTTTTTTCTTGGCTGTTTGTAATATTTTCTCCTTGATCTGGGAGCTCTGGAACCTGGCTATAATATTCCTAGGAGTTTTCTTTTGGAGATCTTTTTCAAGAGGTCATCGGTGAATGCTTTCAATGTCTATTTTGCCCTCTGGTTCTAAAATATCAGGGGAGTTTTCCTTGAGTATTTTTTGGAGGATGATTTCTAGGTTCTTTTTTTGATCATGGCTTTTAGGTAGACCAATAATTTCTAAATGATGTCTCCTGGATACATTTTCCAGGCTAGTGGTTTTTCCAATGAGATATTTCACATTGCCTTCTATTTTTTCATTTGTTTGGATCTATTTAATAGTATTTTGATTTCTCATAAAATCAGTAGCTTCCATTTGCTCCAATCTAATTCTGAAGGAATTATTCTCTTCAGTGAGTTTTTGAAATTCTTTTTCCATCTGGCAAATTCTGCTTTTTAAGGCATTCTCCTCATTGTCTTTTTGGGCATCTTTTGCCATTTGAGTTAGTCTATTTTTTAAGGTGGTTATTTTCTTCAGTCATGTTGTTGACTCTCTTCTCGTGATTTTCTTGCATCATTCTCATTTTTCTTCCTGATTTTTCCTCCACTTCTCCTACTTGATTTTCAAAATCCTTCTTGAACTACTCCATGGCCTGTAACCAATTCATATTTTTCTTGGAAGTTTTTGGTGCAGGAGTTCTGACTTCATTGTCTTCCTCTGTTTCATACTTTGATCCTTTTTCTACCCCTCAAAAATAATCTAAGGTTTTATTGCTGTGCTTGCTTTGCTTGCTCATGTTATCACTCAATTACTTGACTTTTGAGCTCTTTGCCACAATAGAACTCTGCTTCCAGAGAGAAGAGCTTTGTCCCAAATAGAGGGGGTTTTCTCTGCTGCTGGAGCTATTAGGAGGGCACTATCTCAACAGCCCCTACAAGCTCTGGCTCACTGGTCATCCCTCCCCCCAGGACCTCGACCCAAGACAGTGATCCATATCCAAGTAGGTTAAAGCAAGAATGATTACCCTCTGAATGGTTGCTTGGTTCCCCTACAATCTGCAGTCCTGGAGCTCTGAAGCAGCCATGTGGAGGTGGCTGCAGGGCTGCAGTGCCTCAGTCACTTCTTGCCCTGGGGGGAGGGGCTGGACCATGCTTTTTTCCCCTAATTTCAACTGAATTCCATACTGGCCTTTTACTTTGTCTTTGGCATTTATGGGTTGATAATTCTGGAAAACACCGCAGTTGATGGTGATCCACTCTCCTGAAATCCACTCTAGCTGTGGCTAATTGTGGCAGCCCTGAAAATAAAACCATGGGCTCATGTGGGGCTGGGCTCTGCTCCCAGCTTGCTGTGATGTACCCTTCTTGTCGCCCTACTGTGTGCCTTCAGTGAGAGATTTGTTTCTCTCTGTCACTTTGGGGGTTCTGTAGCTCTAAGGTTTGTTTAGAGTCATATTTTATAGGTTTTTGAGGTGATTATGAAGGAGACTCATGGAGTTTTATTGCTTCATACAACCATCTTGGCTCCACCCATGCCTCCCCCCCACCAAAATCAATCTTAACCTCAGGAACTAGCAAGGGACAATAGTCAAATGGAAGACTGTGGGAGACTGTGCTTCAGTTAGGATCAAAAGGGATAATATGTATGAAGTGCTTTGTAAACCTTAAAGCATTGTATAAATGATAGATCCTAAGGATGCAGTGAAGAGGAGGAGGAAGATGAGGAGGAGGAGGAAGATGAGGATGAAGATGGGGAGGAAGATGAGGAGGAGGAAGAGGATTACTATTGAGACCAGAATAGCCTGGTAAGTAGATGGTCATCGGAGAGGCAGAAATTGAAGATACCCTGCATAGTAGAGAGAATGTTGGCTTTTGAGTCAGCAGAGACCTGTTTTCAAATCCTGGTTCTAACACTTACCCTCTTCTGGGCAAGTTAAATGACTCTCTTCCCTTATATGTAAAACAGGAATAAAATTTAAAAAATCAAAATAAAATTTAAAAAAATATTATATATACATATGCACCTCACAAGTTCATTATAAATAAAATGTCTTGTAAAAACTGAAAGTGCTGTAAAAATATGAATTGATGTTTGGACTAGACGTGTGATTTCATTGGTATAGGAAGTACCCAGTGAGAGACCTCCCCTGAAGAACATACAGCAGCATCTGCACGGCAACTTAGTCTTTGGGAGTTACCTGAGCTCTAAATGCTTACGTGACTTGTTCAGGGTCCCAAAGGCAATAAGTGGTAGAGACCAGATTGGAACACAGGTTTTCCTTATTCTGACACTAGTTGTCAGACCATTATGACTTTTCACTATTATTA
This sequence comes from Petaurus breviceps papuanus, assembly GCF_028583685.1. Taxonomy (NCBI): domain Eukaryota; kingdom Metazoa; phylum Chordata; class Mammalia; order Diprotodontia; family Petauridae; genus Petaurus; species Petaurus breviceps. The sequence continues at coordinate 12,248,516 of NW_027185655.1, read as the reverse complement.
CTGAAAAACTGAAAAAAAAAATTCTCATCTTTTTCAGTGAAATTCAGATACAGTCCTAGATCAAGTTCCTGTTTTGCTATTTATTATTCTATATTTAATATTCTTCTGTTGAAGTAGATAAAACAACCAATCTTTGTAATTGAATAAGAGTATTGGATATAAGCTCATTTTCTGCAAACTCAGTTTTCAGGATGGCTTCAGTAGCAGAAAGGGTGATAGGCATGACCTACAGCTCGCTCCATTTCCACAGTCATGATTTCTACCATTCGGCCTTTACGTTTTGAATACATTTCATTCCATTTAGTTTGTATATCATAAGCATTATAAATATTCAGTAAAGCAATCAGAGCAGATTACCATGCCTAGAATCAGGAAGACTTATCTTCCTGGGTTCAAATTCGACCTCAGATACTTACTAGTTGTGTGACCCTGGACAATTCACTTTACCCTGTTTGCCTCAGTTTCCTCATCTGTAGAATGAGCTTGAGAAGGAAAAGACAAACCACTCTAGTATCTTTGGCAAGAAAACCCCATGAGGGGTCACAAAGAGTCAGACACAAAAGAAATGGCTGAATCATAAAAGCAACCTCGATCAAAGATATCTCTTTGGTTACTTCTAGAGACACTGATGTCACTGTTGGTAAAGGTCACACAGAATCACAGAGTTTAAGAGTTGGAAGGAACCCCATCATCAGTCCACTCAAGCTCATTCATTAAAAGGAATACTCACTATCCCATGTTTGACAAACAGTCTTCTAGTCTCTCTGCCTGAAGGTCTCCAAAGAGGGAGAATCCATTCTATTCTTGGCCATTTTTCATTGTTAGGAAGTGTTTTCCTGACTAACACAAAACCTCAGATGGACGTTTTGCAATTCCCACCAGTTACTCCTGGTTCTACCCTCTGGAGACAAACAGAACAAATAGCACCTTGCTTTCATATGAAAGCTTTTTACATTTTTCAAATTTAGGGAATAAAACAAACATTTCCATAACATTAGTATAATAAAAACAAAATAATTGCACATGAAATTGTAAATGTCTTATGTACAGCTTGCTATTCCTTTTAAATATATAATAAGATTATCATGTAAATGTCTTCCCCCCCACCCTAGAGATGGCTACCCCTAGACTCAAATATAGGTATATATTCATACTGTGAGGGATGACTTGCAGTGAAGTTTCCCCATTCTGAATCCTATATACTTTCTTATTACTTCCTTATATTTTGTAAGTATATGTAAGTATTTCTATATGTAAGTTGTGTTTTTCAAGGTAATGTAAGAGCTATTGAATATTAATACAATTGATTGGATTAATTGTTGAGACCAAATCAGAGGTGTTTCTAGTTTGGGGAAAGGAATGGTAGTGTGAGAGGTAACAAAGGGTTAAGTTTCTAGAACTGCCAGAATTGCTGAACAAGACTACTGATAAAAAGTACCGGACAGTAGCCTTGGGAAGAAGCTAAGTTCCCAGAGAACTCTTAGATAATACTAAAAATGAAGTAATGTTGGCAGCAGCAGGTGGATTTGACCAATCACAAAGTAGACAGTGACCTTGGGACACTCAGGACCAGATAAGGACACATCTAGGTTGGACTGAAGGGGATTCAGTATTCTGAGGTTGTTACTGTGATTGGGTAATGGACCTAATGTATTATGTATATTATCTAACAAAATTAGAGTCTTATTAGTAATAATTATGTTAATGTTTGGGAGGGGCGTGTAATCCTTGCTTATTTAACCCAGTTTCTGCTTCTGTACCTTGCCCTTCTCTCCTGGGCATTGTCCCAGAAGCTGGACCACCAGATTCTCGAGAGATTCTAATAAAACTTCCTAGCTTCACTTTGAGGTCTCTGAGTAGTCAATTTGGGTTAGGGTCTCCATACCCCATACAATACATACATGGATATACATATATATGCACACACACATATATATGCATATATTTGTAATGGGAATAGAAATTTGAAGATCTTCCCTGCCCCTTAATAGACCTAGGGGGAGTTTGAACCTCCACTGCTGTGAAAATAAACTCTGCCCCCTGATAGGCTGAATGTGGTCACATGGAGCCTGTGGTGGGAGGCGTTTGCTGAGGAGAAGCAGAGCCCACAAAGAAGCTGGAAGAGAGTAAGTCTGACAGTTGGAGACAGTTGGGGACAGAGGAGCTCAGAAAAAGGAGTCAGATAGGCTCGTGAGTAAATATTGATCATGTATATGGTTTGTGGGAAGGCTAAAGTATGCTGTGGCTCTCAGCATTGTTATGGCTTTCAAATATCTTTGGTACTTTGGCTTACTGGTTTTGGGATTCGGTTTTCTGGTGTCTAAATAAATCCTTCAGCTTTATCCTTTATCTGGAGAGTCTGACATATTTTGCAATCGAACACCATGTGATAGTTATAGTTACGGTCTCTATTGTGATCATGGGCACTGTAAATATTGCATTGGCACTACATTTGGCGGCAAAAATAGGATCTTGAAATATCAGACCTCTAGTTGGAGGCAGAAGGGATTTAGAAGAAGATATGGCTATCCCAGGATGGAAGGATTTCCCTTATGCCTCCCTAGTAAGAGTGGTCTAAAAGTACAGGACTCTGTGAAAACTAGGAACAGAGGCTGCAGCAGGGAGAACCTAGAGATTTAGAAACATGTTTGCAAAGAATACCCATAAAACCTGGGAGAGAGCTGGAGGCAGTGAGTAGAGGAAGCTGGGTTTTGCTGACAGACTACCATATTGTGTGAAAAAGCCTCCCAGAGACAAGCTGTTGCAAGAGTTGGCTAAGTGCTACAATTCAAGACCTCCTTTAGAAGGGCAAGCTGAGTCTCAATTGGAAGAAGAGAGAGCTGTTGTAACTTTGGCTCAGAAAAAGAAGCAAAAAAAGTCACAGGAGGAAAGTTCATACAGCTTTGGCAGAATCTGAGCCTAGTTGCTATGACAATGACTCCCTAGAAAGTTCATGCATTGTACAGAATGATACAATCTGAAGAGATACATTGTTTCAGGGTGAAGCTTCTGAAAGGGCAGAACCTTGCCCCATACTGAGAAGAAGGCAGGAGAGTCAGGAAGGACAAGCAATGTTTAAGGAGATATTTGAGGATTTCACTCAACAGGAGATTACTGATATTTTGAGCAGATTCACCCAAAGAATGGGAGAATCCTTAGTGTCTTAGATGGTAAGAATTACAGATGACAGAGTGGCTGGGACAGTGCTAGATAAAGTGGACTGCTTGAAGTTTATCAGATTTTGCCATAATCCATTTGTCTAGCAAGCTTTTAGAAATTTTCATTTGACTGGAGGTAACAATACAACCAATCTGTTAGCTTTAGCTGCTGATGGATGCAATAGAATTTATCTCACTGCTTCTATATGACCTAGTGGAGACAGACCCTGGTACTCACTTAGAGACTGCATGAGAAAATTGAAAGAAGTAATAAAAACTGCTATCATGATTGGAGATGCAGATACTTATCATGAAATCTCCTTAGCAGTTCTTCATAGAAATATCATGGTGAAGACAGCTCCTCCTGCTTATAAACACCTACTTCTGACTCAACTAATTGGTGAAACAGGGAACCCTCTTTCAAAGGTGCTGTATAAGATTTCACAGCTAAGTGACTTAGCAGAATGGGAAAATGATAAATTTCCTTGAGAGAGAAGAGTAAATGGCCAGCGGATCCAAAGTCAGAATAGATTGCCAAGAAAAGAATTGTTTAGTGCTCTATTGAGAACAGGGGTAGATTTTGGAAAAATTGATGGTATTCCAACTCATGAACTGTATAAAATGTATCGTGATAAGGGGCTTGATGTCAGACTAGAGAATAGAAAAGTACAGGCTGCCCCTACAGATGATCCTGAACCATTGGATCCAAGTTTGTCACAGCTTCAGGGGGACTCAGACTAAAGAAAGTGCTGGGATAGTGGAAGTGGTTAATGTGTTGAACTTGTGGCAGTGTATCAAGCCTTTGAAATAGAGCAAGGAGGATAGTGTCATATATTCTGCTGTGAATGACATGAAGACAGTGAGTCCACAGACTCCAGAAGCATGACTGACTCTATATTTGTCTCCTTTTGGCTTTTTGTCTGTTAAATTTGTTTGTGAGATTTGTTTTCTGCAAGATTAGTACCCTCCACCTGCAGATGCCTGATTGCTTAAGCCAGATGTTATCCCCTGGCCATGACTGCGATGTGCCCCTTCTGGACCTGGCATTAACCAAGCTCCAGATGACAGTTATTGAGCTTTTGAATGGGATCTCTTGGGGGCAAGGACAGCTCTACATCCAATTTCAGCTTGAAGTAGCTTTGGAGAAGAGACTCTTGTCCCTTACCTTAAGACTTTGATCCTCATTTGTTTGAGGGGGGAAGGAGGGGGTGCTTGTGCCCAATCCCCCCACCTTAAGATATTGTTTTATGTGCAAAATTTTTCTATTATCCCTGTTACATTGTTGGAAGTTTCTGTTGATACCAGTTTTTCCACCAGTTATCCCTAAACTCTCATTTATTGTTGTTTTTGCTATATAAGGGACATGAAAGATCTTGGGGCCAAATGTAATGGGAACAGGAATTTTAAGATCTTCCCCGCCCCTTAATAGACCTAGGGGGGAGTTTGAACTTCTCCTGCTATGAAAATAAACTCCTCACCTAAAGACCACAGGAATCTTCCCTTCTATGAAGATAATCTCTGCCCCTTGATAGGCTGAATATCTTTGGTACTTTGGCTTACTGGTTTTGGGATTCGGTTTTCTGGTGTCTAAATAAATCTTTTTTTTTAATTTAATTTTTTTTAAAGCAAGTAACTTGCTCAAGGTTACAGGGCCAGTTATTTCTGGGTGTGGTGCTAAGTGTCTCAGCCCGGATTCTATCTCAGGTCATCCTGACTCTGGGGCCGGTGCTCTTACTCACTACACCACCTGGCCACCCCTAATCTCATAATTTCTTATAGCATAGTAATATTTCATTGTGATAATATAACCACAACTTATTTAGTCTTTCCCAATTGATAGGCATCCCCACAATTTCCAGTTCTTTGTAACCACAAAGAGAGCCGCTGTAAACATTGTAGAACATAAAGGTTTGTTTCTTTTTTCCCTATTCATCTTTGTAAATAGACCCAGTAATTGTATTGTTGGGTCAAAAGGTATAGGCAGTTTACTGACTCTTTGGACATAATGCTAGATTGCTCTTCCAAATGGGTGGATCAGTTCATAACTCCACCGACAATAAATTAATGTCCAATTTTTCCACATACTTGCCTTTTACATATTTAAAAACCACTATAATGTCCCTTTAAGTCTACTCTTCTTTAAGGTAAAACAGGACCATTTCCTTCAACTGATAATATGACTTAGACCCAATTAACTTGTCAGCCATAGTCCCTTCATCTTCAGTAATCCTGTCAGAAAATGACACGAGGCCAATCTGGTATGATCTTTTCTTGGTAAATCCAAACTGGATCTTTGTATTCACCGATTTCTTTCTAAGTGTTAGCTAATCATTTTTTTAATGATACATTTGAGAATTTCCCCAGCAATAGAAGTTAAACCTAGGTTAAGGTTTAGAGCTTAGAGCTTGCTGTTTTCTTTCTTTTTTTTTTTTTTGAAAATGAGGATGTGTCCTTCTTCTATCATGTGGTAGCTTTCCCATTTTTTATGATCTTTCAAAGAAAGGTGCAATAACACTTGCCAATTCTTTCAATATAGGAAGATGCACAAGCCTAGAGTAAATAAATTATGGGGAAATGTTTTACTATGGGAAGGACTGCTGACTCTAGGTAGGATAATGGAAAACAATGACCACCTTGCACTATGGGCTCTTAGGAAGTTCTAATAACAACTTGCTCATCCTGTCCCACTAACCATGTTTCAGTCTCCTAATTTTGTACTTCTTTCTTAATTTCATTACCACTTTCCCCTATTCACCTTTCACCTCTGTACTGCCTCAATGAACTCTTTTGTCTCCTCAATCCAATTACAAAATTATTTATTGGCCAACCAGACTCTATTTTAGGGAAGAAAATGGCAAGGAGACCTTCCTGTATATCCATAAAAATGCTTTGACTAAGCCTGGAAAATGCAGAGTGCTAATTTAATTTGTTAACTTTATTATTTTCATGTAGTGCCCTAGATTGGGCATGGCTTTCTGACTCAGGTAAGCCTGCCTGGGAGGTCTTCTCTCAACGATATCCCTGGGCTTTACCTTGTATACCATCTGAAATCTCTAATTAAGGGCTCTGTGAAGGCTGATTTCCTTTCTAGGCAGGCAATATACATGGGCGGGGGGGGGGGGAGAGGAGAAACAAAAATATGACTTTTAGAATGAATTTTTCTGAAAGGGATCTTAACAGGTGAATGCTTAGCTTTCCCTGTCTTTATCCAAGTTACACACTGTGAGCTGCTTAGGAATTATGGTAGCTACTCTTTCTAATAATTCTCCAGCTGTGGGGAAGGTTTCTTTTTAATATCTCCCAGCTGTGGGGAAGGGTTCTCACTAATTATCCCCCAGCTGTGGGGGACATATCTGGTTTCTTGTAATTTCTTCTGGGAACTTTGCCCCCCCCCCTTTCTTTCTGGTCCCGATGTGTGTGTGTGTGTGTGTGTGTGTGTGTGTGTGTTTGTCACATGTATAAGCTGGTTTGCTTTGGTTCTAGATAAATTCAGCAGTGTCTTAATTTGTGTTATGCATATACTGTCCTGGATGGCAGAGGCATGAATTCCAACCTTGCCTCTTGTGTGAACTATGTTCCAGAATAAAAAGTGTGTTTTCTCAGCTTGCCTGCTCTTAGGGCATTTAAAATGATTTGTAACTAGTGTTTTCTACTGGTTGAATGACGATCAAGTTAATCCCTTTATCTTGGATAGCTCCACGAAAGAGTTTTTTAAAATTAGCCATGGGGACATCAAGTGATCTGGCCGGTTTCATTTGATATGAAATGGAAAAAACAAAACAAAACAATTAAATGGGGGAGGGGGATCGATATTAAACAATTAGTGCTGGGAACTTGCCAAAATTCAAGTTGGATTGGAGCCCAGAAAAATGTGACCACCTATTGTATATTGCCAACAGGTGCTTGTTTTTTTCTTCCCCCTTTCAGGTATACATGATTAAAACTTAAGTAAGAGAATGGGTAAATATTGGAATAAAGTTAAAAAAGAATATAGGAACTTTCCCAATTTGAGCAGAGAACTTTTCCTTGATCTGGTCAGTTCAGGAGGCAGGAAGAGATCATTCAAATTATAAAGAAAAAAAAACCTGGGTTTATCTCTGGATTTACTTTTCTTGTTCAGTCATATCAGTTGTGCCCAACTCTTCATAACCTTATTTGAGGTTTTGTTGGAAAAGACACTGGAATGGTTGTCATTTGGGCCAAAAGAGTTTTAAGTAAGCTAGTGAGTGTCTGAGGCAAGATTTGAACTCAGGAGGATGAATCTTCCTGACTCCAGGCCCAGTACTCTGTGCACTGCCCCACCTAGCTGCCCCCTAGCTGGATTTATTACAGATAGTTAAATTGGAAATTGAGAAATTTAACGTAGATAATCTTTTCCCTTTATATTCATGCTCTCTCTGTCTGTCTCTCTCTTTCTCTCTCTCTGTTTCTGGCTCTCTCTGTCTCTCTGTCTCTGTCTGTCTCTCTGTCTTTCTCTCCTGCTCTCCCTCTCTGAAGTTCTCAACCAACTGTAGAGAACTGTCTCTAGTATCCTAGATACTAGATATCATATATAAGCTCTTCTGTTTAGCTTTTATCACCCTTCATAACTTGATCCCAACCTACCTTTCCAATTTCATTGGACTTTACTCCTCATCTCACTGGGATTTCACCAAACTATCCTTTTCTCTCTTCCTCACACATAAGAATACTCCATCTCTAGTGTCTCTGCCTTTTTGCTGACCCTTCCCCCATCCCTTGAATACATTCCCTCCTTACCTCAGCCTCACAGAGGTCATCTCTTCCCTTAAGAGGAAACTTAGTCTTTCTTGGTGCCCCTAAAAGCAAGTGCTCTCCATCTTAAACTACCTTGTATTTTATTTCTTTGTATATATTTGTACTCATTTACTTTAGATTTATACATATTCATGCAGTATATATTTTTACATGTGCTTGCTTCCCCACTTATTAGAATGTAAGCTCATTATAAAAGGGATCATTTTAGACGTTTTTTGAATTGACAGAGTAGAAATGTAATGAATACTTGTTGATTAAGTTAAACCCTCCTTCCTGATATTTGATACTGAAAGAGAACTATGTATGTCCACACATATCTATATACATCCAGATACATACAATATACACACCAATATACACATATAAAGTAAATAAAGTATATGCATATGCAAATATGTACATATGTGTATATATAAACTGTGTATATGTATATGTGTGTATGTATATATAAAATTAGTGTTTCATCTTTAGTGGGAAATGATTCAACTTCCTATAAGCCAGTAAATATCAGGGTGAATTCAATTATTTGGCAAATTGAAGGAATTTTGTAGGACCCTAGAAATTGAGAACAATATTTGAGCATCGATGGGGCAGATTTATGTTGAAGGCCTTCCTCAGATATCTTGCTTATGTATACCAGCGTGTGGCATATATGAACCAAAGGGAGATAATGAGAGTAGTTAGAAAAATTAACTTGTTCTAGATTTCTTATTTTGGTGCAACAGAGGGGCATAAACAGCCCAATGAAAGCCATAAGGTGAGAAAACCTTGAAATGAGAAATGGATAGATCAGCTCTGCTGGGAGGTCCTTTATAAATGTACAGGAAAAGCTCACTTGCTCAACTCTCACTGGCACTAGCAGGTTGAGTAGAGAGGTAAGGAAGCTGATAGATGGTGTATGATGGAGAAATACAGGAGTGAATCTGAGTGGGAAATGAAGAGATGGATGGCTGGCCTGCATAATCCTGAAATAGATGTTCCAAGAGGGGCTCTCCTCCCCTCCAATCAGAGGTGCACCAAGGGCAAAGAGATGAGGTGTAAGGCCCTCCAGGGTTTATATGCACATTATAGAATATGGTTAGAGGGTGAAAGAATACAAAATTCAAGATAGTTCAGAGTTCAGTTTGTTTCATACAAACTGGGGCAACCATGCGGTGCAGTGAACAGAGTAGACTAGTCTGGGAATCAAGAAGACTCATTTTCTTGAGTTCAAATCTGGCCTCAGACACTTACTAGCTGTGTGTTCCTAGGCAAGTCATTTAACCCTGTTTGCCTCAGTTTTCTCATCTGTAAAATGCACTGGAAAAGGAAATGGCAAACCACTCCAGTGTCTTTGCCAAGTAAACCCCAAATGGGGTCACAAAGAGTCAGACACGACTGAAACGCCTGAACAAGAAAATAAATCACAATGAGAAAAATTTGTCCTTTGAAGAGAGCATTGTAGACTTGAACACCCACAAGGGCTCCAGGTGAGTTCTGAAATGTTCTATTCACTGAACTTGCTCAATTTACATTGCCCTTCTTATTTCCAGACAGGTTTCCTATCTTTTATCTTGACATAATTCAGAATATCATTCATCAACAGTGACAGCATTAATGCTATAATTTCATATTCTAGAAAAAAAGAACTTGTTAGGTCTTCTTTTAGTACTGCAGGCAGAGTATCACAAAGAACCAACAAAGTTGGGCATTTAGGATATTGTAAAATATTACAATCTAGTGGATTTAAAAATTAGATCTATCTTCTAGCATTATTAATGACTATGGTTTAATTGCTATTTGGGCAGCTAGGTGGCACAGTGGATAGAGTGCCAGGTCAGGAGTCGGGAAGACTCATATTCTTGAGTTCAAATCTGGCTTCAGACACTTAATAGCTGTCTGACCCTGGGCAAGTCACTTAATCATATTTGCCTGAGTTTCCTCATCTATAAAATGATCTGGAGAAGGAAATGGCAAACTACTCCACTATTTTTGACAAGAAAGCCCCAAATAGGGTCACAAAGAGTTGGACATAATTAAAAAATGACTAAACAGCAACATAAATAGTTTAGTAGTAGTGCTGAAATTTATGGATACCAACATGGAAGAAAGGAAACTCTTTTCATGTGTGCAGATTGTTTATTAAATGTGCTTTCATTATTTTTTCTTATTCCTTTTAAACAAAAAAATATAACCGAGTGTTCCACATAAAGCTTTTGGTGTGATCAAGTAAACTTTATAGAACTTCACTCTGTCAACAAATTATAGATGGGGTCGGCATTTTTATACTCCCAGAGGAGAAAAGTAAAACAAAAAAAACTAAACAAAAAACTCGACAGATAATATTTTTAAACATGTCAAAAAAACTTTGACTGTTTACTTGGTCATAAATTTGACACTTAGGGAACATAAGAGGCTTTTTGTTGTTTTAAAAAGTCATATGTAGGGAAAGAATACCAAGCTCTGGAGTCAGGAGGACCTGAATTCAAATTTGGCCTCAGACCCTTGACACTTACTGTGTAACCTTAGTCAAGTCACTTAATCCTGACTGCCTTGCCTCTACCCAAAAAAATCATATATATTTTAGATCACAAGTGAATTACTGGGTCATTATGTGTTGGAAATGAGAGACTAACAGGAGACGTGACTAATTATTTTGAAATGCAGGCTTTTAGGCAATTTAAAAACTGTCTTTCAAGGTTTCTAAATGAAGGGTGCTATTTTCAGAGGGCGATAAAAACAGGACAATTTGGCTTGAAATGCCGGTCTACAGCAACTGGCATTTTCAAGTTCCAAATTTCAAATAACAACGGAATAAGGGGTGAGAAATAAGAGTTATTACTAGAAAAAGGAGGAAGGTTCAGGAGATGCAATGAGCAGATACATCAAAACTTCAGTTACTAAGGAAGAAGACTTAGGATCTGCAGACCGGTGAACTCCTGGGCTTTCCACTTCTTTTCCTTGAAGAGTATTAACTTGTTGCAATGAGCAAACAATCATCATAAAAAGGAAATATTTTATAACAGCTATTTAAACAGATTCCATTTGTTTGTTATTGTGGCTTCCCCCTAAAATCTACTTAGTAGGAAAACATTTTTTTTAAGTCAGAAAATTTTAAAAAGAAGTCATAATTTGTTCCAAGGTTGAGCAAGTTTGTTATCACTGCTCAAATCCAGGTGCAAAAACATTTTTTGCTAATGTAACAAATTCACAAGTTAGGCTAGAAGGCTACCCAAACACACCTGCTCTTTCACAAAGTTGATTTAATATTGTATCAAAGTAAATACATTATACATATCAGTGTTTAGTCACCAAAAATCTCTGTAGTTTGACCCACATGTGATCTAGTGGTGATGGGTGTGAGTGTTGTGGAGTGAATAATACAGGCGATTTATCTGCATTCATCATTTCCTTTTTTAAGCTTCAGAATTTCAGGATATTTTTATCGAGCAGCACATGGTGCTGATAGAAACGGAAAAACCTGGGAGCTTTTGCGCTAATTAGTTATTTGGCAACATGATCTGGATGGCTGAGAATATATAGCAATTATTCACCTGTCAAGTATAAGAAAGGAAACTTGACTCTGAAGGTCCGGATTTGAATGGACACAATTTCCTTCCTGCACTTCCGATTCCTTGTGCCAGATCTGTTCCTGGGCAGTCCCCATCAAGGGCAGCATTTAGAGATGTGGATATGTGGTGTGTAATGAAGAAAGCATTTCTGTGATGTTACAATAGTTAGCTTACAAATTATATAAGTTATATTTTAAGTTGGAAGCTCTTGTGGAAAAAAATATGAAACATTTTTTTTTCTGGATTCTGCCTAAGGGTAAAATATCTAATTACAAAAAGACTTTCTCAGTACTGTCTCAGGACCTCTCCCCTACAGAAATTTACATAATCCATAAACAACCTCTATATTTATAGTAAGGAGTGATTATATCAAAGCTTTTAATTTTTAAAAAAATCAATATAATCAGACCTTTTGTGTTTAAATTAATTTCATAAAAGTAAAAAATACTAAAGATATTTTTAATTTAAGGCAGTTTTTTTTCAATCTCAAAGATATCTTCATATGATATGGAACAGCTCTTAGTTACATAATATTTGATAAATATATATTGAAATTGGAGGAATCCTCTCTCTCTCTCTCTCTCTCTCTCTCTCTCTCTCTCACACACACACACACACACACACACACACACACACACACCACAAAAACTTGGAGAATTGGCCAAAGCAATAGGAATAGATCTGTAATCAAATTTGGAAATGGTAATGGTAATACCAATTTATATTACCATGCCACAGAAATGAGGACCCAGAAATACAAACGACCAATAGAGAAACTGTAATAATTTTTTAATGGAGGAGAATAATAATGAAAGTTGTAAAGAAACTATGGTCTTTCTAGAGGTCTTGTATACTCAAAAGTGTGGAAAAGAGAAGAAAAACTATGAGAAATCCAGAAAGATTTGATCAGGATCTAAGGCTCAAATCAATGATGGTAAATAGTTGGGAACCTAGAACAAGATTAGTTAAGAAACTTCTGCAAACTGAATCCAGAGGACACGGAATTAAACTCAAATGACCTCAAGAAAGGTAGTTCCTACGTGAAGTCAGAGGGATGGTCATTGACCTGCCAAAGCAAAGGAACCCTGAAGGTGAGGTATCTCAAAGTCGAGAACTAGATTCGAGTCTTGTCCCTGACACCTACTGACTATGTGACCCAAGTACTGAATATAAGAAAAATTGACAAGAAGGACCAGGAAAAAAACAATTCATGCATCAAAACTGCAAAACCAATTGAGTAACATTAAGACTGCATGCCTAACATTTTAAAGATTATAATTTGCCCTCATCACTGAATGAGCACTGCCTCAGTCAGAATGAGAACTCTGAAAGACCTTAGCTTAAAAAGGTCAAGGTCTCCCACTGCATCCTGGGCCATCTCTAGTCATCTTGATGTATATCTGACCACTGGACCCAGATGGCTCCTAAGTAGAAAGTGAGGCTGGTAACTTTGCATAGTCTTTCCTCACTTTAATCCTATTCACTTGCAAGTCTTGGCATCATCTTTTTGATATCACAGACCTCTTTGAAACAAAAGACAAGCCACAACCACAACATTTCCTAAACTCTACATAGTCTTCAAGATTTCTTCAGATTGTATGAAAATTAGCTATGCCCTCTACTAACGAAATAGAAGCTCACTTCAGTGAAAGGAGTGGGTCAGAGGTAACCCCAGAGAAAATTTTTTAAGTGGAAAGTCTAAGAGGAAAGGAATTAAGCGTCTATTGCCGAGTTTTAATCTAAATTGTCTTCACCCTAAGTCCATTACCCTTTTCACTCTACTCCACACTGCCTAAGCTTCATTCATACTAGGAAATGGGTATTAGAGGTATTACTGCATCTGTTGCAAGGAAATTCCCTCTACCAATACAAGTCGACGCCTTGTCTTCAGCTTCAAATCTTAGCAATTGCCTATGGTAGTGGTTCTCAAACTTTCTACAATTTTAGCATCCTTCTATTTAGATAGCTAGGTGGTACAGTGGGTAGAGTGCTAGGCGTTAGTCAGGAGGAACTGAGTTCAAATTCAGCCTCAGCTACTTAGTAGCTATATGACAAATCACTTTAACTCTATATCGTTTCAGTTTCCTCATCTATAAAATAGAGATATCAACAGCACCAACCTCCTAGAGCTGTTGTAGATACAGGAAAAAAAATGAAATTTGCAAATCACTTTGCAAACCTTAACCACTATGTAAATACTAGCCATCTGTGTTACTATTATAAATAAAAATTTGATAGAACCTCATAGTAAAATTCTCTAAAATTATTATTTTGATGCCTATTAACACATAATATAAAGTTCATTAAAACAAAAAAAATGGGGAGTTCAGAGCTCCCTATAATACAGTTTGAGATACTCTGGCCTAGAGTGATGAGACGTTAAGTGACTTAAGCAAGGTCACACAACCAGACCATGTCAGAGACAGGGCTCTTTTCCTGGCTCTGAGACCAACTCTTTATCTACTGCACCATGTTCCCTCTCTTTCATTCATAGTGGTAAGTGAAAATGAAAAAAATAAAACTGACCAATCAGGAAAATCACGTTTTACATTAGAACTCTTCTGCTTACTTTCTAATTTTGTGGCTTTGGATACTCATATTTAACCTCTCTAAGCTTCAGTTTTCTCAATCGTGAAAATGGAGGTTGTTGTGGAAAACAAATAAAATGATGCCTATGAAAGTGCTTCACCAATGACCTAGCCCTATGTAAATATAAGGTAGAAAGAAGCAAAATTCTTACCTACAAACTTTTAAGAAAATAAATAACAGTTGTTTGCATTTGGACCAGATCTAGGAAGGAAGAGGGGTCTAGAGAAGAATGTAAGGAATAGGAGTCATCAAAGAAAACCATTTTGATCAGATTATCATATGAATGCTAAGTGAGATAAATTCCTGAGTTGTAATCTTGTAATCTGGAAGAGTAATTGGTATATAAAACCTTTCACTGGATCCTCACAATTGTGGGGGACAACTCTGTAAAGTCTAGAGTATTAATATTCCCATTTTTTCCTAATTAGGAAGCTAAAATTTCAGGAAGTTAAGTGCCTTGCCCGTGGTCACACTGAGGTAGAACTATGTTAAGACGTTATGACTTCAGGAGACAGTTGGTAGTCAGAGAATGCTTTATAGAGAAAGTAAAACTTGGCCTGCCTCCTAACAGAATTAGAATATTTGAACTATCATAAAAAGTGGGGGGCACATGGTAGATAAAAGCAACAAAATTTGCAAAGAACAATTTGAAAGCTGGGAAGGAAATGGCAAATGTAGGGAGCAACAGACAATTGGGTTAGCACTAGAAAAGGGTCCATCTTGGAGAACAGCAAAAAACAAAATTGGAATGACAGTGTGAGAACAATAGCATTGTTGCCATTACTTTTAGAGGAAGAATGTCTTTTCTTGGACTAGCTCTCAAGTTACTGACCACCTTGGCTAGGTGCAAAACACAGACTTTTCTGGAGAAATTTGTATTTTGGGGGGAGGGGGTGGCTACTATATAATAGGTATTGGATTTCTATTAATTACTGCCACCAAAGTGACTTCCTAATGCAGGATAAATTTCAGAAGTATTTTCCAAATCTTTAGTGGGGCTTGCATTGTGTCAACAGAAGATACTACCTGATTGAAATGTTTGTGTATCAGTTGTTTAATTCCTTCAGAATTAAGTTCAAATGCTGGACCATCCATTTTAATAAACATTTGTGCTTTAAAAAAGTGAGTTAAGCCCATGCACTCACAAGCACAGGAAAACAAAAACATGATTGTGCATGAAACTGCAAATCTACTATGTACAATTTGTTGTTCCTTTTAAATACATAATAATATTACATAACTTTCTTTTTTTTCCTTTTTTTCTCTCCTCCTCCCCGCCAACCTAAGGATGACTATCATTAGACACAAATATGTCTATATATGTAAAACCATTTTACACATACTTCTAGTTATCATTTCTTTCTTTGGATGCAGATAGCATCTTCCTTCATATGTCCTTTGTAGTTAATTTGAGTATTTATAATAGTCAAAATGACTTACTCAAAGTTATTATTTAAACAATATTGTTGTTACTGTATATAATGTTCTCCTGGTTCTGCTCATTTTGCTTTTCATTATTTTGTGTAAATTTATCCATATTTTTCTAATATCCTCAAGCTCATGATTTCTTATTTATTTAAGTTTTATCCAATTTATTTATTTACTTTTAGTTTTCAACATTCATTCCACAAGATTTTGAGTTACAAATTTTACTCCCCGTCTTTCCCCTATCCTCCCACCCCAAAACACCGAGCCTACTGAATACCCCTTCCCCCAATCTGTTCTCTCTTATATCCTCCCTCATCACCCCCCTAACTTTCTAGTAGGGCAAGTTGGATTTCTATAGCCCAGTGCCTGTTTATCTTATTTCCCAGTTGCACATAAAAACAACTTTTTAACATTTGTTTTTAAAACTTTGAGTTCCAAATTTTTTCCCTTCTTCCTTCCTCACCTACCCCCACTGGGAAGATAAGCAATGCAATATAGGTTGTACACATATGTTCAGTTATGCAAAACATTTCCAAAGTGGTTATATTGTGAAAAACTAACTATTTCCCTCCATCCTTTCCTGCCCCGCACTTATCCTATTTTCTCCTTTGACCCTGTCCCTTTTCAAAAGTGTTTGCTTCTAACTACTCTCTGCCACTACATCTCTACAATCTGCCATCCCTTCTATCCTTCTCTTATCCCCTAGCCCCCTATTTTCCTATAGGATAAGACACCCAATTGAGTGTGTATGTTATTCCCTCCTTAAGCCAAATTCAGTGAGAGTAAGGTTATCCCATTCCCTCTCACTTTCCTGCTCTTCCCCTCCACTGTAACAGTTTTCTCTTGCCTCTTTTATATGAAATAATTTACCCTAATCTGTCTCTCCCTTTCTCTTTCCCCCAATATATTCCTCCCTTACCTCTTAATTTTATTTTTCTATATCATCCCTTCATATTCAACTCATCCTGTGCCCTCTGTCTATGTATACATGAACATACATATGCACAATTCACATATATATTTATACACACATACACCCTCCTGTACATACATATATGTATGGATACATACACACACATATACACACACACATACATATATATTCCCTTCAACTATCCTAATACTGAGAAAAGTCTTATGAGTTACAATTGTCATTTTTCCATGTAGGAATGTAAATAGTTCAACTTTAATAAGTTCCTTATGATTTCTTTATCCTGTTTACCTTCCCATACTTCTCTTGCTTCTTGTATTTGAAAGTCAAATTACTGTTTAGCTCTGTTTTTTTTCATGAAGAATGCTGGAAAGTCCTCTATTTCACTGAATGACCATATTTTCCCCTGAAACATTATACTCAGTTTTGCTGGGTAGGTGATTCTTGGTTTTAATCCTAGCTCCTTTGACCTCCAGAATATGATATTCCAAGCCCTTTTATCCCTTAATGTAGAAGCTGCTAGGTCTTGTGTTATCCTGATTGCATTTCCACAATACTCAAATCGTTTCTTCCTGACTGCTTGCAAAATTTTCTCCTTGACCTGGGAACCCTGTAATTTGGTTATAATATTCCTATGAGTTTTCTTTTTGGGATCTTTTTCAAGAGGTGATCGGTGAATTCTTTCAATTTCTATTTTGCCCTCTGGTTCTAAAATATCAGGGCAATTTTGCTTGATAATTTCTTGAAAGATGGTGTCTAGGCTCTTTTTTTGATCATGGCTTTCAGCTAGTCCAATAATTTTTAAATTATCTCTCCTGGATCTATTTTCCAGGTCAGTGGTTTTTTCCAATGAGGTATTTTACATTGTCTTCTATTTTTTTTTATTTGTTTGGATCTGTTTTATAGTATCTTGATTTCTCATTAAGTCATTACCTTCCATTTGCTCTAATCTAATTTTGAAGGAATTATTCTCTTCCGTGAATTTTTGCAATTCCTTTTCCATTTGGCCAATTTGGCTTTTTAAGGCATTCTTCTTCTCATTGCCTTTTTGGGCTTCTTTTGCCATTTGAATTAGTCTACTTTTAAGGTGTTATTTTCTTCAGTCAGGCTGTTGACTTACTTTTAAAAATTTTCTTGCATCATTCTCATTTCTCTTCCCAGTTTTTCCTCTACTTCTCTTACTTGATTTTCAAAATCCTTTGTGAGCTTCTCCATGGCCTGTAACCAATTCATATTTTTCATGGGAGCTTTTGATGCAGGAGTTCTGACTTTGTTGTCTTCCTCCTATTCCATGCTTTGATCCTTTTTGTCCCCAAAAAAGGAATCTATGGTAGGATTGTGTTTCCTCTGCTTGCCAATGTTGGCAGTCAATTGCTTGACTTTTGAGCTCTTTGCCACAGTAGAACTCTGCTTTCAAAATGGAGAGAGCTTTGTCCGAAATCACTGGAATTTTCTCAGCAGCCAAAGCTGTTAGGAGGGCACCCTCACTGCAGGCCCTACAAGCTCTGGCTCACTGGCCACACACCCCAGGACCTCCACCCAAGACCGAGATCCAGATCCAGGCAGGTTAAAGCAAGAGTGATTACCTCTGAATGGTTGCTTGGTCTCCCTACAATCTGCAGGCCAGGAGTTCTGAAGCAGCAACTGCAGGTCCATCTCCACCACTTCTCTCCCTTCCACCAGAGTTCTTGACTGATCTCTTACTATGTCTTTGGTATTTATAGGTTGATAAGTCTGGAAACTGGCACAGCTGCTGGTGATTCACTCTCCTGAAGTCTGCTCTGGCCACTGCTGATTAGGCTGCCGTGGGACTGGGACCACTTGGCTCATGTGGATTGTGCTCAGCTCCCATCCTGGTATGAGAGGCCCTTCCTATCTGCTTGCCTTCAGGGGGAGATTTGTTTCTTTCTGTCACTCTGGGGGTTCTGTAGTTCTAAAATTTGTTTAGAGTCATTTCTTTTTACATGTTTTGGAAGTGGTGGGAGCTGGAGCCACAAGTGTTTTCACTCCGCCATCTTGGCTCTGCCCCCCCTCCCAATAAGTTTCTGCAGGGTTGTGCTGTGTGCCCCAGCAGACTACAGATAATAATTATATGCTGGTGTATTCAATTACCTGCACTGGGGTCATTTATTTTAGGTGCTCATCTAGCCTTTGCTTGACTTGAAAGTCAAAAAATTTTCTGACACAGGGAAGTGAGCGTTTATGTATAAACCTGACATTCTTTCTCATCACTTCAAAATAGAAAATGAACATTATTAAGGAAATAAACTAAAAGAAGAAAAGGAAAAGAATTCCCTTAAAAAAAACAACAGAACTAATTGAGAAAATGAGCAAGTAAAGAAAAATTCCTAATATAATGATCATGGCTTTCAGTTAGTTTAATAGTTCTTAAATTATCTCTCCTTGATGCATCTTCCATATAAGTTATTTTTCTTATACGATAGCTCACCTTTTATTCCATTTTTTTTCAGTCCTTTGGCTTTAATTGTTTTGTGATGTCTCTTAGAGTCATTAGCTTCTACTTGAACAGTTTTAATTTTTAAGGAGCTATTTTCTTCAGTATTTTTTTGTCTCTTTTACAAAGTTGTTAAATTTCATAATTTTCTTCTATTGCTCACATTTCTTTTGCAAATTTTCCTCTACCTCTTATTTAATTTTAAAAATAATATTTTTGATCTTAAAAAAACTTTCTTTACCTCTTTTAGGAATTCTTTTTTGGCCTTGTGTCCAATCCACATTTTTCTTTTAGGCTTTGCTTGTAGATAGTTTCAAATCATTGTCTTTTTTTTTCTGAGTTTGAGTCTTGAACGTTCTTGTCACCATAGAAGTTTTTTTTAATAGGTTATTTTTTGTTATGGGCTCGTTTTTCCAGGCTATCTCTTGACTTTGGATTATATACTACAGTTGGGCTCTGCTCACCATTGTAGGGAGGAGTGGGGATGGCTAGCTTGAGCTTCTGTAGCTCCATCTAGAGGCATGTATGTTTTTGGTTATCATTCCAAGGTGGTGCAATCTGGGGAGAGCTCTTGTCACTGTCCTAGTCTCCTCTCTGATTCTTACCTAGATAGGGACTTCATTCCTTTGTGATCCCAGATCATGACTGTGACTGCTCCTCTGCCTTGGAATTATGACCCAGAACGGGATCATGGCCCCTGGTGAAGGGGCTGCCAAATGGTGCCTGGGCCTGAGCCCAGTGATAGCACTAGGCTACCCTGAAATCTTCTCCTGACCAAAGTGTTTTGTTCCCTTTCTTTCCGTGGATGCTGCTACTGCCCATGCCAGCTCCAAGTCCCATAGCCAATGCCACTTCCCACACTGGTATCTGAAGATCTGTCTTTCTGTCTTCCTAAGGTGTCCTGGACTGGAAAGATGACTATGATTTTTTGTTGGTTATCCTACTCAGACCTGGATTTGACATTCTTTTTGAAAGTCAATTAGAGAGTTGAGTCGAGAGAACTCAGCATAAGTGCTCACTTCATACCACAATCTTGGCTCAATCCTCAGAATTCCTAATATGAGAAAAAATACAAATTCCTAAAAAAAGAAAAAAAATATGAGGGTTTTGTGAGAGTGGGGGGTGGGAGGAAGGGGAAATCACAATATGTTATTTATAAGTCTAGATAATTTCCAGAAAAATTTCATGAACCTTACCCAGGCATGGGAAGAATTTATCAAAAGGGAAAAAAAAAGATTATATTAGTGCAATACAATAAAGCAAGGAGTGGACTTGACTGGGATAGGAAAGAAGGAAAAAGAGGTGAGGTGTCTGAATTAGAAGATGCTATTAGGGATAAGAATGCCTCAAGTAATATTATATCATCATTTTTATCTTGGCTCTAAGAAGGTTGTACTTTGACTATCCATAGACCTCTGTTTTGGCAATGCCTCCCACATAAATAAGAGTTTCTATGAAAATATAGTCCATTTACCTTTCATGTAATATTATTTGATGGTATGCTTGTCATGTCTATGCCTTCACATTTTTTTTAAGAAAGCGTCTTACACAGTATGTCAGCCTGTGAGCATTTAACTTTCAAGATTTCACGCATTCATGTGATTTTATTAGTAACTTCATATTCACTTTTGCATTACCAAGTGTGCTTGTGGCTTTGTGCAGTAAAAATGAGACACATGATGCAAGGAAGTTCATATCCATAAAAAGGAGAATATTTAAGCATTTGTGAATCTGCTCTAGAAAGTGCTAAAGTAATCTCTCGAGTGCTCCATGAGGGAATTGAAAAACAGGAAAAGCAGCTCAATTTGTGGGTATATGAGATGGTGGTTTCTCCACCTTCCTGAGGCTCAGCAAGTCTCCAGCTGCCCCTGCTGCCTGAGTCCCCCTCCCCAGGGCCCAGGAAGACTGAGAGCAATGGACCTGCTTGGCCTACCAGTGTCTGCCCCTGACCAGCCACCCCATGGGAGCTCCAAGGGGAAGGGACAGGGCACTTACCCTGAGACATGTGCTTTTCATTGGGGAGCAGTTCAACCACAGAGCTTAAAGGGAGATTAGAGATGGCAGGTTGCCCCTTTTCCTTTTACCTCAGGGTTCTTCTGACAACATGGGTGTTGCCTTTCCTCTCCTTGCACTTATGGGTTACTTCATGGTTTCAGAACTAACATTTTGTTATAAAGAATTGTATGCAGAAATGTTTTTTTTTCAGCGATCTCTAGCAAAAGATTACAATTATCTCTTTCATACTGCGGAAATTAGGGGCATAGTGCCCCGACCACCTGGAAAATCCGGGTAAAATATTTTGACCCTCCTTGCATACCAAAGAAGAAGCCATATATTTTCTGTTTCTTTTATGGGTTTTTTCCAGAACTATACATATATTTTATGCATTTATGAGTTTCTAAACTTTTCTGTGTCATCTGTTGGCCTTCATGTGTTGTCTGCAGCTACTGTAAAACTCCCCTCAAATTGCCATTTTATTCCGTGTGTGTGTGTGTGCTTATATTTCTTATGATATATCAAAACCATGATGGAAAAAGTAGCGATGCAGAAGGGAGAACTACAGGTTTTGGTGGTTGCAGGAACCTAACCCCCTATTTCCCATAGGTTCAATGTATCAGCATCCCTATTTTTGACTTTTGTGCCATTTTTTCTAGAAACGTTTCCCCTGAATAAGTTGAGAATTGACTGTATATGCATCTGTAATACTTCTGTATCTTCTATATATCTTTGATATTTTTCATTCATTACTCTAGAATCTCATTTTCCTAAACACTTTTCATTGTCTAACAACATATCCACCCATGGATTGAAGTCACCGAGTATTTAATTTGGAGGGTCCTAATGAGTTATCCATAAATTTTCTGTCATCCTTTCTTATGTATCAGATGTTGTGTAGAAGCAGAGATGTTTTCCATAACAGTCTTGCTGCAAATGTTTATTATGGGCATGCCAAAAGGAGATGACTAAATATATGTCCAGTGAAATGATATCACTGTAGCCACTGGAGGCATGATAAAACCACACCCAACTCCTTTATCTGCCTCCCCAAGGAGAACCTGTGAGTTTACAGCAACTTCCTTCTGTCTTCTGGTTGTATTTACAGAGAAAACGTCAAGATTAACATGATTCAGTTCTGCACTCTATATTCACTTGGTTCTTGATCCAACACACTTGAATAGCAACAGTTCAGTGAATATTTATATAGAGTCTAAAAATCACTTGATCCATTAGCACCCTTTGCTCTATTTTCTACCATTTCCCATGGTCAGTGCAGAAACAGCAAGGGACCACATAGCCATTTTTGTTTTTCTCTGTCTCATTGGCCAAACAAGTGATCACCAAATGGCTAGTGTGGTACTCCATATTTACTTAGGTTTATTTTTGGAAAGCAGGCACAGTCTGTTTCTGGAATCATACCTGGAAACTGTTGGATGGGAGAGTTTTCTGGTACTTATGTACTACTAGCATAGCCTTTGAGAACCCAGGGTCTCTTTAGTACCATGATGAGACATTGGATGGAGTAGGAATTTGTATAATATTCTGAACATTTTATTCTATAAGAAAATATCCCAATGCTCTTCCAAATTTCAGGCTCTCCTTCCATCACCATCATTCAGTTAACACTGTCCTCTTTTCATATTTATAACCTAATCAAGATTTTGGTGGCTGTAGTCTACTGACCTCCAGAACACTCTTCTTACTTCCTCAATGGGTTCAGTGCCTGACTCACAGTCTATCTCTCCTCTATAACTCTTGCCCTCATAGGTGGGGACGTAAATGTATGTGTGTGTTTACATACATATATGTATATGTATGTATAGACAGATTCTCCTTCAAATGCCCTAAACTCCAAAATCTTCAACTTATTCATTCCCTATTTATCTATCACCAATAACCATACCTATATTTACCTATTACCTAGATTTACAGTAACACACAGAGATGGTGTAATGGGAATGTAAATTTTAAAGATCTTCCCTGCCCCTAGGCTAAAGTGCACCTGGAGCCTGGGGGTTGGGAGGCTTGTTTTTAAGTAGATACTTCTTGATTGGCCAGTGGGTCCAGAAAGTTGTTACATTCTCTGAGCCAGGAGAAAGCAATATAAGCCCTGATGTGTAGCTTTGTTTTGGGGCTCACTTTGAGAAGTGTTCTGTGATTTGATCTGGATTCTGGGAAGCCATTGTCCAGAGCCCCCCAGCTTTGAAAAACCCAGATGTTGAAACCCAGATGTTGATTTGGTATGGATGTAATGGCTGGACAGTTTGGAAAGCTGTCTACTTGATCTGTTTCTTCTTGATAATTCTGCCTGTATACTTTGAAGTTCGGGGTGCTGACCTTTTTCCCCTGAACGAGGTAAATGATACATGTTTGACTGATTAAAGTAAGCTTGTTAACCCATTTTGAGTTGCTTTCCTTTATCAAAGCAGATCCAAGAACCTGTGGTGGCAGCAAACCCTGAGGATGCTTGGGGTGCTTGCTGCTACAGATGGTCATACTATCGACCTCATCTTCACCCTGTAGTGTTCCACTTCCATGTTCATGAACTCTGTAATTGCTTTTTTTCTGATCCCAATCTGTTGCCATTCTGACTCTCTTTCTGCCCTGCAACTCCAAACTCCATTCTGAGTACTCAGTGTGACCTCCAAGCCTTCTACCTCTTAGTTCTTTCCTAGGCTATCACCCCTTCACAGGCTCTATGCTCTTTTTTTCCCCTATCCTGACCCTTTGATGAATCCATTCACCTAAGCATTGTCCTCTCAAGTCCCCTGACCTTATAATCTCATAGAAAATCTTTGCCTTTCCCAACCCTAGCCTTGGATCTTTCTCACTGTCCAATGCACTCACTACTCTTATGCTTCTCAACAAAGCTAGAGAAATCATACTGATTGGGTCCATACATAATAATGGTTAAGTAATCTCATCTAACTAATGATCTCTTAATTCCCAGATTCAATGGCCTTTTCTCAATCTTCATTCATTTTGACCTCTCTGTAAAACTTTAACATTCCAGATGCCTACTTTGTTTGGGACTTTATAAGAAAACAATCAATCCATGAAGACTCAGTCAAATGGTATTCTCAAGGCAATGAAGTGATGTGGCCGGATTTAAATCAATATTTTTGATGGAGAAAAATCCAAAGCTTTGAAACAGGTATTTTCTTCTTTGTAGTGACACAATGATAATACAGAGTTTTAAAGTGTAATAGTTCCTGTCGGCATCACCTTTGCCATTCTCACACTCACCAGCATATACCTGTCATGTCTAACAGTCTATTTTTATAGAAACTTCAATCTGTTATTGATGCAGCCTTTAATTCTCAAAAGTTTCTTCTGTGTCTCTTGCACTTTGTTATTGTTATAGAACCAATATGTATTAGAGTTCTGTTCCCAACCTCTCCTGCCCTGGACATGGGATAGGTTAGTTTTCCCTAAAAGAAGAGCAAGCTGCACCAAGGACCTAATTAGCCCCTCTACTTTTTTGACAGCAACATCCCGGGCCGTCTGGCTGTACTGGATATTATTTCCTGGCTACCTAAGGGCATAAAAAGGCTTGCTTCTGTAAGAGTCTGGTCTTTCCAGACTCGGTGTATGCTGCAAGATGGATAAAATTACTATACCCTTCCCTGATGATTGGACAGGTTTCCATATTGGGTAGAGGGATCCCCACATCTATTCAAATTGAATGATACTGTATCCTTGTTGGATATACTTTCTATGCTATAGCTAAGTAAGCATCCTGCTGTTAACAGTTTAATGACTTATGGATACCTCATTCCATCCCAGTGTCGTACCTGAACAAACCAGGTATCAGTCTGAGTCAGGTCTGCTTTTAAGAGTCATGCTGAGAATTCCAAAGGGAATTAGAAAGAAAGCCAGGCCATGAGAACAAATCAAAGTCCATGGTCATTGCTGAGTATTCGCACTGAACTGGGTCATATGCTTAGAAGAGATGAAGCCAGGACAATTGTAGGAAGATACAGAAATGAAGAGAATAGAAGAAATATGGCAAAGAGAAATCAAAGTGCAGTGAGTCCATCAATTTGTCAATGTAGAGGGGCTGTTTTTCTCAAACATGTGGCACCGAGCCTGAGGTAGAGAGAAGCACACAGAATGCCCTAAGTACTGTCATTTGTGGGAGGAGTTTTTCCAAAGACCATAATCCTACTCTGCTGAAAAAGACAAAGAAAAAGAAAAAGAAATGCTTTGGAGAATTCTTGAATTCCAAAGTTGCATAAAGAGACGGTTGTATTCTAGCAGATTAGAAGAACAGTAGACAACCACCTAGGTTGTATTATTTGAGGGGCACCAGATAAGTGTCTTGACCTACCTACTACACTGTTTCACATAGCCTGAAATTTCATAGCTTCAAATGGCAAATTCCTTTGGCTTAAGACATCTCCTTTCTAGACATTTTGCCTTAAGATACAAATCCCTCTGGAAGTAGTAACCCATTGTGATTATTAGCAATAGTGATAATAGATCATATTTATAAAAAATTTAGTTTTTTTTAAAATAAATCCCGTTTAAGTCATTTGATATAACAGCAAATACAAATATTAGTACTTCTGTTTTGCAAATCAGTAAACTGAGCTTCAGGGAGTTTAACTTAAGTTCACACAGCTAACTAGTACCAGAGCCAATATACCTGATGCCAAGTCCTGTGCTCTTTTTAATGTATCATGTGAAGATGTCATAGAATCACAGAATCTCAAAGTCCATCTTTAATACCTTGTTGTGAATTAGGAAATCAGAATAATTGTCTCTACTATTCTAAGTATGAGGGAGACAGAGGGAGTGAGAGTTTTTACATGCATCACGCTGTAGTAGATGAAGATACTAGATTTAGAATCAGCAAGGTCTTCTAGCTGGGTGGTTGTGGGCAAATCACTTAATTTTTTTCTGAATCTCAGTTTCATCATCTACAGAATGGGAATATTTCCTATGAAACTTCACAATGGTGTTTCAAACTTCAATCAGCTAATACACGTAAAGCACTTTGCAAACTTTAAAATGGTATGTAAATCCAAGAATCACAATATTTTAAGAATTGGAAAGGACCATGTAGTTTAACTCATATGCTTAAAGTAACTCCCCACTACAGCCTACCAGAGAAGTATCCGAACATCTGGCTTCTGCTTGAGGCTTCAAGGGCAGTGAAGAACCCATCACTCACCTAGGCTCCATATTCCATTTAGACACCTCTTGGGATTAAGAACTGATGTCAAGCTGAAATGTGCATTGCTCCTGGTTCTGCTCTCTGGAGACAAGCAGAACAAACCTAACCTTTCTACATAATGAATCCTGTCCCTTTGAGTCTTCTTCTCTCCAGACTCAGTATCCTTAGTTTCTTCAGCTATGTCTCCTTTGCCATGGATTCTAGGTCCTTCTCTTGAATCTCACCTGTCTGAAAAGATTTAAAAAGGCCAAGGTCTCCCACTGCATCCTGAGCCATCGCCAGTCATTCTGACCTATGTCTTGCCACTGGGCTCCTATGACTCTGGAGAGAGAGTGAGGCTGATGATTTTTCGCAGTTCTGCCTCACTTAAATCCAGTTTACATGCAAGTCAAGACATCACCCTCCTAATGTCATGGGGTCTCTTCCAGAACAAAGGAAGAACAACAATCTGAAAAGTTGTTATCCCAGGATTAAATGCAATTCTCCATATGTTAATTAACCAGAGAAGGATATGGAGGGATTTTACAACCTTATTCCAGGAAAATGTTCCTTTCTTTTTTTTTGTTTTTTTAAGCAACTGGGGCTAAGTAACTTGCTCAAGGTTACATGGCCAGTTATTTCTGGGTGTGGTTCTGATTATCTGAGCCTGGATTTGATCCAGGTCATCCTGACACTGGAGCCGGTGCTCTCACTCACTGAGCCACCTGGCCGCCCCAAAATATTCCTTTCTTAAGCAGCCCAAGGTTACATTAGATTTTTTTTACCATATCCCACAGCTGAATGATATTGAGATTTCAGTCCATCAAAGACCTCACATCTTTCTCATATAAACTTCTATCTGTGCTTCTCCTGATTGATATTTTAAAATAAATGTTAGTTATTACTCTTATTAAATAAATATCTGCTATTGCAATATACCAAAGAAAATAAATCCAAGTCATGAACAACTGTAGAAAGAATATGGCTTTGGGTGGAGTGTCATCATGGTAAGGCAGTGGGAGGTAGTGTCATAAGCAATAGGGTCCCAGGAAAGAGAGTTGGGTGGATACCAAAGATAGGATTTGTCTATTTCACACTGTTTCTCGAGAGTAATTGAGGAGAAACGGTTCTTAAGTTTGAATTTAAAGACCACCTGTATGACAGGGCAGCAGACAGTTTATAAGGGGGAGGGGGTTATAAAGTAATCACCTTATAGAAAGGGCAACCAGGACTACACCTCTGAGAAAAATGAGATTCTGGTGCCAAGACTTCAAGCATTCAGAGATTTAGCACGTCAGCCTGAAGGACAGCTATGGCTGCTAGCCAGGTTAACCCCAAGCTCCCCCACCTCCCTTCCACCAAGTACTTGTAGCACTGCTTGGCTAAGCACAGAAAGAACAATCCTTCTTTCCTTCCTTCCTTCCTTCCTTCCTTCCTTCCTTCCTTCCTTCCTTCCTTCCTTCCTTCTTTCCTCCCCTTCCTTCCTTCCTTCCTTCCTTCCTCCCCTTCCTTCCTTCCTTCCTTCCTCCTCTTCCCCTTCCTATGTGCAAACCAGAGAATAGGAAGCTAGTAAAGTGGGAAAAGACATGATTGAAGAGTAAAATCCTGTAACAAGAAAGTGAGTGGGATGAAGACAGATGAGCAGTTAGCCTTCTTAACGAAGGAGACAATCCTGATTTCTGAAAGAAAATTTTAGGAGCAAAAGAAAAAACGTTGAAAGTGTATTGTATAGTCTTTAACTCAGCAAAGTAAGAGGAGTAAAATTTGTCTTCCAAGTGCTTTCCAGCCTTATTGATTTAAAATATTTACTTCCCTATAACCACAGGAAAAACACACACACACACACACACACAATCTTTATACACAAGCTACTTGTGACTTCAACAATAAGCCATTTTTACATATAACACAATTTTGGTATGACAGGTTATATCAATTATAAAATAATATGTGAACTGTAAAGCCATGTTTACATATATATTTATTCCTTATGAAATTCAGAGTTACACACTTCTGTTTTTACTACTCAAATATCAGCACAGAAAGTTTGCACCTTAAGTTTACCCATAACATTATACATTGACCGTGTTTCATTATAACTTAGATTATTTTTGTGGAAGTCCAGATTGACTATTAGAATTCAATAATGTTAATGGTTTTTGTATTAACAGTGAGCATTAGGGCATTACATTCCAGGCCTTCTAAAGTCTGGAACAAAATAATTACTAGCATTCCCAATTAAGATTGGACATTCAAAGGATTAATTTAAATTCCACCAACAAGCAAATGGTACTGTTTCATTCTTTGTTCTTCAGAGTAAATGGATGAGGACTTTCTATTCAGAATGACAAGGAAAAGATCTGGGCAAAAATCCCTCTCTGCTAATAGAAGAATCAATATCTAGGCAGTTCTTCTCTCTAACATTTAAAAATCAACGTCAAATCTAACAACGTGAAAGATCGCTGCTTTGGCGTACCTTTGTGAAGTATCCTTGTCAGTTTAATATACATATATACTCTAGTATCATGTATAACATAGAACAGTTGACTGAAAATGTTTTTCTAATTGAATTGTGTTCTGTTTATTGGTAAGATATGATAAGTTTGTGAGGATTACTTTAGGCTTCACAGCATACTCACACAGATGACCAAACACAATGCTTCAATGTTGTTGAATGTCAGGATCAAAGAACATTTGAGGGGGAGGGAATAGAATGAAAATTAAAAATACAAAAGATTTTATAGACCTCAGAAATAGCAAAGAATCTTAAGTCCAAAGTCACAGCCATTTAGTAATACACTATTGAGTTACTTTTTAACAAAATTTTATTGGCATGCTGACTAAATGCATTTTTTGTTTTATACATCAGTAAGTTCACCATCTAATGTATTTTTATAGTCAGCACATTCCAGTTGACTGATCTTTGTAATTTGTTGAAATATTTTTAGTTCTATCTATATTGGTCTGTGCTTCTATAGATGAGAAAATTCAAAAAGATTGTGAAAGGGGGGTTGGGAGTGGTGGGGTGGGGAGGTTGGCTTTTCAGAAAGGAAAAAAATAGGAAAAAATGAGTTTTTGAAATCTAAATGGTCCATATATTGTGTTGGGCAGCAGCCACTTACCTTTTCTGAGTCCTTTCTGCTAGTCTTGCTATCTCAATAGCTGCCTTTCTTGCTTCAAAGTCTTCCCTTTTCACAACTTCTCCACTTCCTCTGTAGCCCAGCTCCACCAACTGGCGGGCCAGGCCTTCATCCTAAAGAAAAACAAAATAAATTCCCATATGTTTTCAGGGAAATTGCACATTAATTTAATAAAAAAAAATTGGATGACTAACAGATTTAGTTTACATAATTAAAGTTGATATTTATTATTACAAATGAAACTTTTCTAAGTAAATCACAGTCAAAGCCACAATTTTCTCATCTGCAAAACAAAGAGGAGAATCATCTTTTTCTATCAATCTCATGGAACTATTATGATTTTCAAGTAAGATCATGTTTACAAATAGTATATATTTATTTATGTGAGATCATGCTTATAAAATATAAAATGTTTATAAAATATAAAAATTAAAAATATATAAAATATAAACATGAGATCATGTTTATAAAATATAAAAATATTCTCAAGAAAAAATAAAGTCATGTTTATAAAATATAAAATAAATATGAGGTTTTAATGCTACTGTTACATTTGATCAAATTGGATCATCTACATAAAATGTATTAGAATCTTTACAGTGCTATATAATTTATTTTATTTTTTTAAAGCAATTGGGGTTAAGTAACTTGTTCAAGGTTACACAGCCAGTTATTATTTCTGGGTGTGGTGCTGAGTATCTGAGCCCGGATTTGATCCAGGTCATCCTGACACTGGAGCCGGTGCTCTTACTCGCTGAGCCACCTGGCCAACCCCTAAGCAATCAGGGTTAAGTAACTTGCTCAAGGTTACACGGCCAGGTGTTTCTGGGTGGGTGCTAAGTGTCTGAGCCCAGGATTCAATCTCTAGGTCTTCTCAACACTGGAGCCGATGCTCTTACTCGCTGTGCTACCTGGCCGCCCTGTAGTGCTATATAATTTAGTTAGTAATATATTAGATACAAAAATACAATCCACCCTTTAAACAATGTATTTTTATACCTTTGATACATGGCTTTCCCCCCCAAATACCCAGTGTGCAATATGAATAGCATAAAACTCCTAATTTGTCTTTAGAGAGTGAAAAATAATAAATCATATTTTAAAATAAATTCTGAGAAAAGTTGCAAACACCTGTTATATTGACTTCTAAATAATGAAACCAGAGACAATAACCGCTTCTACATCAAGAAGGAGCTTTCTTTAAGCAATCAAAATAATTGCACAAGAAAAGAGAAGTGTTGCTTTCACAGGGACTCATCATACCAATCATTTACTTCCTTGAACTCATTCTCATCTCCGAATTCCCAATTATTTGTTGTCATGGCATGTTATAGCCTAATAGGAGCAGATGAATTTCCCACTAAATTACAAAGATATTTTCATGTAGTATGTCTACTAATAAAAACAAATAACTTGAAATTCAAGATGACCCCTTAAAGCTAGAATGCACTAGGATGGATCTTTCAACTAATTTAATCATAACTTCACGGCATTATTAAGGTGTCTAGAACTTCTTAGGTAATGTGAAAAGATTTGCTACTTTTGGTGTAAATACTGCACCCCTCAATACAGATCACAGCCCCTCTATGCCTTATGATCATACTATCCTTGTGGAGAAGATAGAGAGAAATGGATTAGATAGATTCAGAACAAAGAGATAGATTCAGAACTGGTTGGATAGCCAAATTCAAAGGGTAATTTTGAATGGTCAAATATCAAGATGGTAGAAAGACTTCATTGGATACCACAGGGATCTGTGCCAGGCCCTGTGCTGTGTCATTGTTATCAATGACTTGATAAAGGTATAAAAGAAATCCTCATCAAATTTGAAGCTGGGAGAGCTAACAAAATGGGTGAAGAAAAAAGATCCAAAAAAGTCTTGACACACTAGATTCCTGGTATGAAACTACTAAGGACCAGGTCAATAAAGATAAATAAAAAGTCTGAGATTTATGTACCAGAAATCAGCTTGACAAGTATAAGGTGGAGGAGACACAGACAGACAAGATGTGTTCTGGTGGGGAGGGGGTGACTTGGTGCACTGACTGCAAGCTTCATGTGAGCAGTGTGAGGTGGGGCCAATGTAATCTTGGTCCGCACTGACATGGCTTCTAGAAACAGAAAGCTGATAGCCCCGTTGTATTCTGCCCTCCCTTAAGTTCATCTGGAGTAGTGTGTCCACTTCTGGTGACCACAGTTCAAGAAGGACATCGATGAACTCAAGAATGTTCAGAGCCGCAAGGATGACCAAGGGCCTTAAGTCCATATGAGGACTGGTGTTTAATCTGGAGAAAAAAAAAAAGACTCGTGTGTGTGTGTGTGTGTGTGTGTGTGTGTGTGTGTGTGTGTGAAACATGGCAATTGTCCTCAAGTATTTGAAGGGTGGCTATCATGTGGTAGAAAAAATGAAACTTGTCCAGATCAGAACAGAGAATAATTTTAGGAAATGAGAGAAAAAAATAACAATTTAGCATTGGTGCTTCCATATTGAAATCTGTCTTATAATACATATGCACTGCTCCCCTCTTCTCTAGGCCTGGCTTCCACATTTCCCTCTCAGGCTCCTAGAGGTCGTCCCCCGAGGGGGTTAGGGTGTGTCCTCTTTAAAAATTTATTTGGAGTGCTTACTGGCTGTGTTCCCCCTGATTAGTAGCAGTGATTTAACATTAATGTATAAAAAATATATTTTAAGACATAGCTAGAACAAACATATAAACATTTCTCCCCATAGGGGAGAGAGGGCACACTCTTCTCTATACCACCACTATCTCTGAGGGGAGAGGGAGAGGCTCAGACTGAAGCAACAGCTCAGTTCTTAACTGATTCCACCAAATTTTTATTCAATTGTGGCATCACTGGCTGGCTGAGTCCTTCCACTGGGCTGTCGACCCCAAGGTCATTCCCAAAGATCTCTCCTCACTGCTCAGGGGATTGATTTTGTGCCGACTGTAAAATCTAGAATGTATCTCAACCCCCAGATTCCTGAACCTCACTCTTTCAAGGTCAAAATCTCCCTTTCTTCACCAGATGCCATGATTAAGCATGTCTTTAAAAGCTCCCAGAAGCAAAAGAGTGGAAGCTGACAGGGTGTTTTGGATTGGATGCCTAGGTATTAAAGGACTTTTAACTTGTAGAAACTAATTTTGAAATTAAGTGATGTGTCTAATCGAGCAATCAGCAATCTTATCCATCAACCCAAATATTAGTCTTTATTCAAATAATCCAGAATAAAATCCATGAAACAATAAGGAGAAATAGGCTTTAGCAGTGGATATATCATTGAATGTCTGGCAAATGAAAAGTCTTGAGTTCTCTAACATTCATTAGTGATAAGTCACTAATTTTTATACCTCTATCTTCTTAAGTGGAAAATACAAGATACAAAACATGGCTTTCTAAATGCAACAAATTGCAAAACTGAAAAGAATATACCTGGCTATATTATTCTTAAAGCAATTACTGTACTACTCATTGCAGTAAGTGGGGATTATTTTCTTAATGCAAAACAAATGCAGCAGCATGGTGTACACAGAGAGCTGGCTTCAGAGTCAGGAAGACCTCGAGTTAATTCTTACCTTTAATACTTGGTTGCTTTTCAATGGGCAAGTTACTTTTAAATTTCAAGACCGGACAGTGCTAATCCATGATGGCAGAGGACGCTGCCTTATGGCTATTGCCCATATCAACAAAATTAATAAGGTCCAGGAAGGAGGAGGAGGAGAGGAAGAGGAAGAAGAGAGGAGGAGGAGGAAGAGAAAGAAGTGTTAAATTGAAGAGCAGAGAGCCCTGCAGAATAATGACATTTGTCATTTGCCTTCAAGCAAATAGATTTACTTTTTCATCTGCACTTTACAAGTGCAATGCAAAACTGAGCAAATGCTTCCACCTAGTGGAATTGACATTTAATAGAAGAATAGGTGAAGCCCTATTCCCTGTCCCCCGCACTCCCCAAGATTGAATGGGTGTAGGTTTAAATTCTATTACAATTCTAGGAGATACAAGTTAAATTTTTAAGATAATACACTTATGTCTACCCCCTCACAAAATTTCTATGCTAGGGGTTCATGCTGTGGAATTAGTTTGTGAGTGAGAATGCCCTATGATGAAGCTCTCCAGCAATGAAACTCACCCTAGACCAAATTCCATTTTGTAGACAATAGGATTCCAGTGAAATCTAGTGTATTCCTGCTTACAAAGGACAAACTTTTTCTTCCTCTCTCCTCTTGGCAGGCAGTCTTCACAGAGAAGTTACTCAAGAAATGTCTGATAAGGATAGACACTGGCTCTGGGATTTGATGAGTGAAGGGACCTCATGGTAAGGAACTTTCTTGACCAATGAAAGTTAGCACCTTCTTTACAACTTGTAATCTCAACTGTTTAGAGCACTGAGAAGTTAAATGACTAGTCCAGAGTCAGGCAGTCATCACATAACAGAAAAAGGACTTGAACAAAGAGGTTCCAAATCCAGCCCCCTATTCACTATGCCTTGCTTTCCCCTGCAAATGTTATTAGCTTATACCAAGTGAAATAAAAATATCAGAACACATTTCATCTTTTTTTTTTTTTTGCTTTTTGGAGGGCAGTTGGGGTTAAGTGACTTGTCCAAGGTCACATGGCTAGTTTTTGTGTTAAGTGTCTGAGGCCGGATTTGAACTCAGGTCCTCCCGTCTCCAGGGCCGGTGCTCTATTCATTGTACCACCTAGCCACCCCACATTTCATCTTTAGAATAGATTAGACAGAAAATTTTCCTGTTTAACTTTAATTAAATAATTGCTTTTCTCTAACAGATCTGAATATTCTCAAGGATATTATTCCGAGATAATTCTGAGGTAAGTACTTTTAAATCAAATTTGCTTTCAAATGTCATTTAAGAGAACTTTGTTGTTCATCCTTTGTTTTTGAAGAGGCCAATGTCCAGGAAAACTGAACCGCTCTTTTGGGTTATGGCCCAGAATGGCCCTTGGCATCTTTGATGTAAGACTCCACAGCACTTGCTTCAGTCACCTTCATGGTGATTGGAACAAACTGTTGTCATGCACCATACCCCGCTTCCAGGAGGTGAGAGGTCCACAGGTGTTCCATGTTGCACGTGTGTTCCGAATGCATTGATCAGTTGGGCTGTGTCCTTTGTCTAGGAAGGTGTTAGCCTTTCCTGACTTTGGGGAGTAGGGAACTCAACCTGCCTCTTCCTTTAACTTTGTAAAGCTTGGAACATGGATTACAATTGAGTAAGTAGGACATTGGATCAAAGCCTGCTTCTGACAATGTCTAATTGTATAACTTTGGACAAATCTCTTTAAGTTTTCTGAGCCTTAGTGTTGTCGTCTGTAAAATGGGAGAACTGGACTTTAACATCTCTTCCAGATCTAAATCTATGACTCTAAGTTAAAAGGTAGAATTTTCTGGAAATGGAAAAAAAAAATAGAAAACATAGTATTTCCCTTATTGTTAATAATCTCATATGATTCAAAATCAAATAACTATATGACTGGCCATCTGGGGTCCTAGTCTTAGTTCTAGCTATATAATATTATCTTGGATAAATATTTCAAGCCCTTTTACTTTTATGACCTCATTTACAGATTTTTCCATATGTAACTTAATTGTTGTTATGAAATTGAATTATTACTTTTGCTCTATTATTTCATTATCATATTTCATCAATAACAATTTGTGAGGACTGAAGAGGAAGAAAAAGATCCATTCCATTTTGGAGCCTTCTTGACAGAACAGATATGACATTTATAAAATCACAAGGATTTATATAAGTCAAAATATTATAGACTATAAAAATAAATATTCTACTTCGAGAATGTAAACAAAGAAACCACAAAGTGGGTGCCACCAATGGCATTTCTTTCTCTATTACTTAATCCATTCCCCTAGTTAAACCCTTGAAAACATAAACTGGTTGCCATGTAGAAATGGAGCTCATGGCAACCTGACTGTTAACTCTGTTTAAACATGTAAAATCTTTTGGCTTATGTTACTGTGACTCAGTGCCTTGTTCTTGATAGGAAAAATAAAATAATGAGCTTCCTTCCAGTGAATAATAAACTTATTGGCATTTCTGGAACCTTTGTGATTCGATGACTTAAGATTCCACTTGAGAAAATAAAAATTGGCCGAATGACCCTATCCACATGTTTAGCATGTTCTACGCGTTCAAACCGGTGAACCCCCTAGATTAAAACAAATATGTTGATCCGTCTGGCAACGTCCAAGTTAATAGCCTCAGTACTGGCTCACATTTCTATATCCAAGAAGCAAATAGCGCCCAAGGCTGCCCCAAGACACAAGAAACCTTTCTTGTATTAGAAACAAAACAAAACAATAAAACCTGAATGGTCCTAAATCAGTCTCGTGTCACTCTCAGAGATGCAGGAAGTCACATGGAGGGCATTTTACACCTCCACAATTTGGTTCCTAACTGCCTTTCCATCTTTATTTCATATGTCCTTTCATGAATTCTCTATGCCAGCAAAACAGAAATTCTAGCCCTTTCTCAGACTTGACAGTTCATTTCTCATCTCCAGGAATCCCCATGGAATACTTTCTCTCATCATCTCTCAGAATCCTTGTCTTTTTCCCTCAAGGCTCAGAACCAGGACCGCCTTCTTTCTCTGTGCTCTGATTCAATAAGTTAGTCATTCATCTCATATGTTGATTAGGGCATCTCCTCCACTTCATCTAAGGAGCATATTAATTCCTTGAGATCTGGCACTGGTTTTTCTCTCTTTATGTCCCCAGTGCCTAGGAGAGTGCTTGGTACATCTATTTTTCAGACTGGATCTGTGATTTCATTTGTGATGGTGGTGGTGGAGGGTATTATGTATACACTCCTGGGAGCACTGGAAACCTTCACTCTGCAAAATATTTTGCTGATGCCACCAATATAATGTAACCAGCACTGGAAGGTCTGGTGCTGCTCTGGAGGCTCTTGGGAAAAATAAAATACTTAAAAAGCCTTTGAGGTTCTGCAAAACTCTTATATTCTGGAGTTAATGCTTGCTGAAAAAAAACACTACTTATGAGTCCGTAGGAATGGAATAGAAATGAAACAATCTATTTCCATTTCATTCTTTGGGTAACCTAGCCACTTTTAAATTAGCTTAACCTATTACATGTGAAGATGGATATGTTTCCAATCTTAACTATTTCACTTTTGCTAAGAGCTATAGAACGTCACAGTAGCTGCACAGGAGGCTTTCCTTCAAAATGGGGTCACCAAAAATCCCCCAAAACACAAAACCCACCCCCAACAACTGCAACAATGTCATATTCCTCCTCAGGCCCAAGCCCTGGGCCATACATTGCTTCAAAGCTAGTCAAGCTTGGCCAGTTTTTTTTTTCCTGATGTATTAATCAAGAAGTTTTTCAATGTTTTAAAACTTGAACTCAATATGCATTGAGATAATTTTCTTCCTATCTTTCAAAAGTTTGGAATGTTCTTCATAGATAGGCGTGGTAATTTTACTTCATCATTTATTTCTTGAAACAACATATTTACTCTTGTGCTTTGCACTTGGACTGTAATAGACTTTTCTTTCTTGTTTTCTAATGCTGAAAAATTCTACTATAATGAGTTTGAAGAACGAGAGAAATCTACCTAGAGGTATTATTCTCTGAGCACAGTAAAAGAGTATCTTACTGAGGAGCTAAGGTTCTGAGGAAAAAATGAAATAAAATAAGGGGGAAGGACAAAGTTCTGGTGGAAAGGCTGTTTCCCCTCCTCAAGGTGCCAGTATCCAGGGGTAGAGCATATTTTCTTTCAAAGGTATCCCTCCAGTGAATTGCCCCTACTCCCTTGTGCAAACCCCGATTGTCACTCTTAAGGTCTTGCTGCGTGGCATCCGTCCTCTCCCATGACTGCATCTGACATAAATGGATCCAATGTTGGTGTATGCCAGCTGAAGGGAGATTCTGAGGAAGGCATATGATTTATCTGAATTACTACAAAATTTGGAAGGACAGAAAATGAAATTTGAGTAGCAATGCTGGCCTGAGTGGGCAACAGCAGGTGGAGAGTAAGAAGGTGTAGTGGAGGCCAAGAATACAATAAATTTAAAAGGAGTGAGGGTTGGGGTGAGAGGAAATGGGTAGTGGGATGTGATCAGATAGAGGGGGTTCAGAGTTTTTAATCCATGAAATAGACATTTGTGGGTGACTGTGAGATGAAGAGCATTACAATCCTTACAAGGCCCTTGGCTAGGTTTGTGGATACACTCTGGACACAGCAAGATTGTCATTAGTCCAGGAATTAGGTCTGGGAGGTAGAGGCCTGTGCCAAGACCCTGAGAATCTAGGCCTGGGGGAGATTTTGATCACTCTAATCACTTGCCTTCATCAGTGTACTTCCTCACGTCCACTGATACTCAGCCTGGACTCTTTGCCCAGTGGTAACGAGTATCCCCATCCCTTCTTAATCACCCAAGCCCAGGGATACTGAATGCCCAAACACCAAACAACAAATTGCCCTTTCCAACCATCCGCTTAAACTTTTCTATCTCCACCTCTATATATGACTCAAGATCTTCTTGCCCCTTCCACTGTGCCCCAGGAAACTTGTTCTCTAATGAATAGACCATATCTAGTCATCATTATTTGCCAATATTTAGGATATTCAACCTCTTTTCTCTATGAATTCACTCCCTGGTTCACAGTTTCATTCTCTACAAATAGTCCTGCTCTCGTACTAAGTGACCTTAACATTCATGCTATTGTTTTCTCCAATACCCCAAGTTCCCATTCCCTTAATCTATTCAACACATGTGCCTTGTCCCTTGATTACCTCAGCTCAACACAGGGATGGCCACCAGTCTGGTATTTTGTAGGGTGTATTCTGGTTCAACCACAGTTTAGACAAGATTGTCTTTGAGGACTTACATGAACTGATGCTGAGTGAAATGAGCAGAACCAGGAGAACACTGTACCTAGTACCAGTAGCAACACTGTATGATGAATTATGAATGATTTAGCTATTCTCAGCAATAGTGATCTAAGATAATTCAGGTCCTCCTGACTCTGAGGGTGGTGCTCTATTCACTGTGACACCTAGCTGCGCCCCCCTTTTTATTTTTTTTTTGCTTTTTGGAGGGCAGTTGGGGTTAAATGACTTGCCCAAGGTCACACAGCTAGTTTTTGTGATAAATGTCTGAGGCCAGATTTGAATTCGATCTAAGACAATTCAAAAGGACTCATGATGAACCATGCTGTCTACATCTAGAGAAAGATCTGATATTGTCTGAATACAGACTGACACATGCTATTTTTCACTTTCTTTCATTCTTTTGTTGTTATTGAGTCTTCTTGTACAAAATGACTAATATGGGAAAGTTTTTACGTGATTGCTGTGTGAACAATATTAGATTGCTTACCATCTCAGTGAAGGAGGAGAGGAAGAAAGGAAAGACAAAATTCAGAGCTCAAAACTTTAAAAAAATGTTAAAAATTGTTTTAACATGTAATTGGGAAAATGTTATTTAAAAAAAAGATTGACCTCCTGCAAAACTCTGATATTCTGGGATTAAACATTAGCTGAAAAAACACTAGCATATGAGTTTGTAGGAATGGAACAGAAATGAAACAATTTGTTTCCAAATCTCTTTCAAGTCAATCTAGTCCAAAGTCTAGTTCAAGTCCAAATCTAGTTCAAGTTATTCATTGGTGCTGGGCAGGGCATGATTTTGATAGATTGTTCTCTAGGGAGAATCACATTTCGTATTTGATTATGGCTGCAGGAACATTTATTTTAACTAAAAGGAATGAATTACAAGTGCTGTATTACTTTCAGATTTCGAGGTGGGAAAGCAACTTAATATTTTCCCCTTAAAATTGTAATTTGCCTCAATCTTAAAAGAGTTTTCTGAGCCTCAAGAATGTTAAATGACTTAGCATCAGACATAAAAACCTCTATTATAAGGAGAGTTATCTGCCCAGTCATATCTTTCCTTTCTGGGTTCCTCTCCTGACTCTAAATTTTCTCCATCACAACATAACAGCCTTCTTGCCCTGGGAGTTAATTCCAGGGTGAGTCTTAAACATAGCCCCTTTCTCTGATTGGTTGGTTTCTCTGAAAACCTATATTTTAAGGAAAGGGTCCAGGCTAGCCATGTCTTCATTCTTCTCTGGGCTCTTCTTCTGCCTACAGACTTTTTATCTACCATGTTCCAGCGTTGGCCTTCCCCTTTTTCCTTTAGAGCAGGGTTGGGGAACCTGTGGCCTCAAGGCCACATGTGGCACTCCAGGTACTCAAGTTGACTGAATCTCTGCCTGAATCCCTTTGACTGAATCCAAACTTCACAGAAGAAATCCCCTTTAAAAAAGGGTTTGTTCTACGAAGTTTGGATTTTGAGGCCACAGGTTACCCACCTCTGCCCTAGACCCTCCCCCAGCTGTTCAGCTTCCTTTTATGTGAGATCTTCCTCTATTAGAATGTAAACTCTGAGGGCAGGGACTATCTTTCTTTTTGTTTATGTCTGTGTTCCCAGCACTTAGCACAGTATCTTAATGATTAATAAATGCTTGTCAACTTATTGACTTGATCCAGCTGTTGAATGCCAGAGGCAGCATCTGAACCCAGTTTTTCCTGATTCTAAGTATATCTATCTATTGACTGAATCTACCTCTTAATATTTTCAAGGGGCGGCTAGGTGGTGCAGTGAGTAAAGCGCCGGCCCGGGAGTCAGGAGGACCTGAGTTCGGTTCTGGGCTCAGATACTTAACACCCACATACACACACACACACACACACACACACACACACACACACACACACAAACTAGCCGTGTAACCTTGGGCAAATTACTTAACCCCAATTGCCCTCCAAAAAAAGGCCAAAAAATTTTTTCAAAATTACATTTTGAAAACATAAAGACCTTCTCATATAATTAAGGAAAAGTGAACAATTTTCACTTCAAAAATGTGCCTTCAGAAATAAAGGAATCAGTTGTTTCTTTACTGGGAGAATATATTTCTCTTCTAGCACTAGTTAGTGAAATCTGATCTCCAGAGACTGAAATCACTTTAAAATGTGTCTCCACCCAATTTCATAATAAAGGCACCACCTACAAAACTAATGCAGCTAAAATGAAAATGGAAAAATTAACTAGGTAAAA
This sequence comes from Petaurus breviceps papuanus, assembly GCF_028583685.1. Lineage (NCBI taxonomy): Eukaryota > Metazoa > Chordata > Mammalia > Diprotodontia > Petauridae > Petaurus > Petaurus breviceps. The sequence goes on along the minus strand of NW_027185655.1, from coordinate 12,208,214 downwards.
AAAAATCTCTGCAGCAAATTCCAAGATAAATAAGGAATTTTTAAAAAATTTTGAGAATATGAGTCATTCCCCAAATGGTCAAAAGACACAAGCAAGCAATTGTCAAAGGAAAAAAGTCAAGCTATCAGCAACCATATAAAAAAAATGCTCCAAAATCACTAATAATTAGAAAAACTGCAAAATAAATTAAATCTGTGGTTCTACCTCAAACCCAACAGATTTGCAAAGATAACAACAACAAAACAGAAAATGAAAAATATTGCATAGGTTACGGGAAAAACATCCACATGAATTCACTGTAAATTGTGTTATGGAAACCTGGATTAACTACATTTGTGAGACGAATTGGGGATATATGCCTACAAAGTCACTAAACTTTGACAGAGTGATACTTTTACTAGGCCTACATCCTAAAAACATCGAAGAAAGAGGAAAAGGAACCTAAGTAAAAATATCTATATTTTTATATCTATATATCTATATAGCTCTTTTCATAGTAGCAAAGGACTAGAAATGAAGGGGAATGTCTATCAATTGAGGAATGACTAGATAAATTATGGAAAATAAATGTAATGAAATACTAGTGTACTATAATTATGAAAAGGATGGTTTCTGAGAAACCCAGGGAAACTTGTATGAACTGATAAAGAAAATAGAATCAGAGAATAAGTTATACAATACCATAAAGCATTGTAAAGTCAACAATTTTGAAAACCTTAAGAACTGATCAATTCAAGAGGACTGATTTCGCTCTTCATTATTTTGTGTCTTTTCATATTTTTTTTTTCTAAAATCATAGAGCTCATCATTTCTTACAGCATAAGAGTATTCCACCACAGTCATGTACCACAACTTATTCAGTCATTCCCCAATTGATGGGCATCCCTGCACATTTCCACTTCTTTGCCACCACAAAAAAAGGCTGCTATAAACATTTTAGAACATATAGGTTCTTTTCTTTTTTTTTTCCCCCAATCATCTACGGGAATAGATCTAGTAGTGATATTGCAAGGTTTAATAATTCAAATTTAATTTAATAATTCCAATGAATCCTTGTCCCAATTTTTCCTCTCCAACATTTGTCACTTTCTCCTTCTATCATTTTATTTAATATAGGTTAAATATTAATTTAACCTATATCTCAAGGTTGTCTTAATCTGTATTTCTCTAATCTGTAATGATTTAGAGCATTTTTATATGACTACATATTGTTTTGATTTCTTTACTGTAAAACTGCCTTTTCATATACTTTGACCATTTATCAGTTGTGAAATGAGTTGTATTCTTGCAAATTTGAAAAAAAAAGTTCTTTATATATTTTAGATATGAGACCTTTAACTGACAAACTGTCTATAAAATCCTCCTCCCCCCCTCCCCTGGCCCAATTTTATGCTTTCCTTCCAATCTTCACTACAATTGTTTTATCTATACAAAACTCTGTAATTTATTGTAACAGAAATTATTCATTTTACACCTAAACTTGCTATCTATTGTTTATTCAGAAATTGTTTACCTGTCCATAAATTTGATTTGTAATATACTCCATGTTCTTCTAATTTTCTTGCAAAATCTCTCTTTTTATCTGGTTTATGTATCCTTTTGAACCATATCTTGGTAAACGGTATAAGATATTGGTCTATGCCCAGTTTCTGCCAAAGTGCTTTCTAGTTTTCCCAACAATTTTTTTACCAAATAATGAATTTTCATCCCCAAATCTTAAGTCTTTAAACTCATCATATACAAGGTTATTATGCTTATTGCTGTTGTAAAATGTATGTCTACTCTATTCCATTGATCTACTTTTCTTTTTCTTAGTCCGTACCAGATACCTTTGATAATTACTGCCTTATAATATAATTTAAGATCTGGTGCTGCTAAACCTCTTTCCTTTACATTTCTCATTATTTCCTTTGATATTCTTGACTGCTTCTACGTTGGACCCTTCCAGCTTTAAGATGCTATGATTCGTAATCATATTTGAGTCCTATAATGAGATCATAAAGATAAATTTGACTGGCATTATTAAAAATATCTTTTAAAAGTTTCTCCATAAGTTTTCCCCTCCATATTCTTTCATTTTTATAAAGCTAAATATGATTGAATTGGGGGTAAATAGCATGGTGTACTGGGTATAGAGCCAGCCTCTGAGGTAGGAAGATGTGCATTTAAGTTATACAGGTCACTTAACCTCTTGTGGCCCTAAAATGGCTTTTTAGGATTATAAATTGCAGAGCTCCCATCATTATTATTATTAGATTTGTTAAAAAAAAAAAAGAATTTGATCAACAAGAATCCCTATGCCAATAAAATCACAGGCCTAAGATGTTCTTAATTCAAGTAAACAACAAAAAAAAAAATTATTAAGCCAGGGACTGATGATTTTTTATTTTGCTCTGGTTTGAATTGTTATATTAGAATTATATTATAGGGACGGCTAGGTGGCACAGAGAATAGAGTACTGGCCCTGGAGTCAGGAGGACCTGAGTTCAAATGTGACTTCAGACACTTAACACAAAACTAGCCGTGTGACCTTTGGCAAGTCACTTAACCCCAAATGCCCTACCTTCCCCCTCCAAAAAGCAAGAAAATAAAAAAAGAATTATATTATAAATCACTATTATGGTATATTATATGATCAATGTGTTATATATTGCTATAATGTGTATTGTCTGCAATATATTATAAAATATAAATTATATCAAAATTACTATATGAAATACATCATAAACTTAATTTCATAACTGCTTTCTACCTCAGATTTTAGTATAAAAATAGTAGTTGCTCCAATGATTTTTTTCTGATTTTTACCTGAAATTTTATACCTCTAAGAAAGGGGTTCTTGACTTTTTTTTGGTGTCATGGACCTCTCTTTGTCACTCTGGAGAACCCTATGTACTCCTCAGAATAATGTTTTAAATGCAAAAAAATGTAGCATTCAAAGGAAATCATTTATATTCAAACACATAAAAATACTTTTTTTGAAAGAACAACTTCATAGACTCAACATTAAGAACCTACAAGCTAATGATACAGAAATTAACTTTCCTTTGCCCAGCTCTCCTCAAAGCATGGTCTGGGGATATCTAGGGTCCCTGAAACCTTTTCTGGGAGCCCACAAGGTCAAAATTGTTTTCATAATAATACCAAGATGTTTTCGTTTCTAACATGGTAAATAACGATAGCTATTAGCCATAAACAAAAGCTCTTGGAGGGGAGCCCTCAATACTTTTAAAGAGTGTGAAGGGATCTTGAGGCCAAAATATTTGAGCATACTGCTTTAGCCAGCATGGTGAAAATTGGGAGAGGGAGAAAGGAGACATTTTTCACACCTTGGAAAATAAACTATTTTGCAGTGAAATTTTGTAGTCAACTATTTTCATTTAAATATTCTATCAACATTATTAACATTTATCAGTTCCCTACTTCAAAATCTGGAGTTGGCCTTTTTTGTTTGATGCATCTGCAATAGTAATTACAAAGAAGAAGCAGCCTAGACTTCTTTAACAGAGTGGAAGAGACCGATTTAAGTTCTGATATACAATTCTCTGGTTTGGGGGTTGCCTCCTCCCCAGATAATCATTAGGGATGGAGTGATTTGTAAGCAGTGAGACTTATACTGGTTTCTGCCCTCAACAGAAAGGTAACCACGGTAAGTTTCTAATGAAGATTTCACTGAAAGTAAAACCCTGAAGAAAGCTTTGAGGTCCCTATTTTCCAAATTAGGAAGATGAGGACCAGGGAGATGAATCCCCCTTTCCACACTCACATAGAACCAGCATTCCAACATAGATTTTCAATGCTCTTTGCGGAAGCTTTGTTCCCTCACCCCAGTTCGGACCTCTGTAATACATAAGCTTTGCACCCCAAAAACCTATTTATTATATAACTTGTACTACATAGTAGATTCTTTAAAAAACTACTTATTGATTGATCTCTCTTTAAAGAGTATGGGCTCTGGCGTCAGAGAATCAAGTTCAGACCCTGCCTCACACATTTACTACTTGGGTGACATTTTCTCATCTGTTGAATAAAGGGTTTGTACTAGATGGTCTCTGGGGCTCCTCCCATCTCCAAGTCTATAATTCTATGACTTGCCTCCACAAAAGACAAACCCCAGGGATTACTGGAGTGGACTGCCATTTGCTGGGCTGGGAAAAGATAAGGAGCCAAGATCCCGGGGAGGGAAAGGGGAAGAGGGAAGGGAATGCTGCGCCCCTCCCCCCTCCGAATCGCCACCCCCAAATCACAAGACACCCTGGCTACACCCTCTATTAGAGGATGCATAGGTCCCTGCGCTGACTCGCTGCACGGTGCACGCGTGGCTGTGCTTCTCTGCACTGGGGGTGAAGCAGGCTGGACTAGTCCATCCCCGGGATGTTGACAGAGCCCGGCAGGCTTCTCCAGCGGGTGGTCCAGCCCTTCACTTACCTCCAGGTAATAGAGGTCCAGTGTGGTAATCTGCGAGTCCAAAAAATCTTCGTAAGTGTTAAACTGGGTGACTATATTGTCCACTGCCGATACCCCTTCTTCATTGTCCATAGTGGTTACTAAGGGCGCGGCGTCCCTAGCAACCTGGATCCTGGAGGGAGCTAAATTAGCCCCGCTCTCCTCGGGCCCTTTTACTCACCTGGGGGAAAGTGATCCTCCCCAGGTACTCGCTGCTTCCCCTGGTCCCTAAGTGGTCTCACCGTTTCCTTTTCTAATTTTTCTTAGAGGTTCTAGAATGAACTGCACCTTCCTACATTCTGACCCTTACTTCACGTTCCATGAAGCCTAAGGTTAGATATTTTGTTGTCCCAAGTTCATTAATGAGCCTGTCATCTCAGAGGTCGGAAAAACGGAGAACAGAGCGAGAGATACAAGCAAAGCTAAAATGAAAGGATGCTTCCGGAATTTAAGGGGAAATATTCCGTAATAAAGTACAAATACAGCCCCTCGCAGTTTGGTCTTTCAATGTCCTTTGCAGAAGTCTAGGAAGGTGGCAACAAAGAATCCTGGGGAGGAAGCTAGGAGGGTGATTTTAAGTTTGGCCGCTGGCCTGGATGAAATTTTAAGTTTGGCACGGCTGGTCAGGCGCAGGTGTTAGGGATGTGTTCTTCCCCACCTTTCCCCTCTCTCCAGGGGGAAGCCAAATGATACCATTAAAAAAAAAAAAAAAACTGTGACGCTTCCATTGAAAAGGACAGCTAGGGATTTGGTAGTGTTTTCCTTTCCCCTTTAAATGTTTAGTTTCTGAGGTTGATACAACGCTGGCTAATAATACAAAGCCGATTTGTTATATTTTAAATACTTCTTCAACCTTTCATTTGTTCCGCTCTAGAGACAAGCGGAAAAAGCGGGGAGTGGACTGCCGTTTCAGATGCTGATGGACTAGTAAGTGGGGGATGAATTTCTGAGCCAATAGCATAGAGTCAGAAATCAGGCAGTAGACTATGCCAAGGAAAGAAGCTACGACCAAGGCTTTATTTTATAATGTGAGCCAATATAGCCCCAGAAGAAAGTAAGCAAAGCTAGATGGTTTTCTCCATTTCCTGGAAGGCTGAATATAGAAGGTGTAAAAGGACAGCTATGTCCCAGAAGAGGAGTGAGATTCTAGGACAGCTGGACCCAAGGGAAGGGAGAGGAGAGTGATTTTTCTAGACATAGGAGGAAGTCAGCTTTCCCTTTCACCCTCCAGACTCAAGAGGGATTGCGTGACCCGTTTTGCTTGACAAAGCCACCTTGTTTGGCTGTAGGTAAAGGACAGAGAACCTGAGTCTTCCAATGTCTAAAAAGGGTTCTTTCCTTCGTATCTCATTGGCTCTCTGAAGGTTCTATTGCCATATAGATTCTGGTGAGCTTAAAGGATGCTGAAATGAAATTTATATGGAAATTTTTGTTTTCAAATTTATGACTTTAATAGGATTGTCTTGATTTTGATTTTGTAGCATCAGAGAATCAGAGCTGGAAGGGACCTCAGAAATCATCAGCTAGTCTCAAAACCTCATTTTCCAGATGACACTGGGAGATGTTAATTTGTCCATGATCACACACTGATTTGGTGCATGCTTTAACTTACTCAATAAAGTCAAAATACTGGATTTGAAGTCAGAGAGATCTCGGGTTTGAATCCTAATTTTTACTTTTACTAACTTGGTGATATTAGCAAGGGTAATATGCCTGGACTTCAATTTCCTCATCTTTGAAATGAGGGGACAGGATTAATTTCCCTCCCCATTCTCAATCTATCATACTAATTTGCAGAGAGAATTTGAACTTTGATCTCCTTGACTGCAAATGCAAGATTCTTTCTGCTGTACCATACTCTGAGTTCTTACAACACATGTGAAAATAATATAACACAGCTGCTGGAAAGCTTCTCAATAGATATTTTAGAATTTTAATTGCTTTTAAAAGCCCTTGAAATGTTAGCACCTAGTACAAGATTACACATGATATTAAATTGGGTTAGCACGAACGCACAGACACACACACACACAAGCACCAGGCTATATAAATAATTTTGACTTTGCAACAAATTACTTTTAATTAGTCACCTAAAAAAAAGTAGTATTAAAATCTAGGCATTATTCACAATAATATTTTGAATATAATAACTTGATTAAAAATAACATTATGAACTTTAAAAATAGTTTGGACATGATATCACTTCTATCATCAATAAGAGAATTTTAAATATAAATTTGTCACCAAAGTTAAGAGAAATGAGTTAAGGGCAATAACAACAAAGGGGACTTGTATATAATTATTGACACGACAAATTACTTAATATCATAATATTAAGTCGTGAACGCTCTTTTTAAAAATATGTGGAAATGGCCAATGGTCAAGTAAGAATCAGTAGCATTTATAACATTTCTTTCACATATAGGGAAATTACTCATAAGTATTGTCCATCATATAGCCAGCTCTATAATTCCATACTGTAAAGAGTATTATGGATAATATAAGTGTAAGGGGAAAAAAACATGCCCAGATATTTTAATTCCTACTAGGTAGATATTATTAGTAGTAACAGTAATAATAATAATAATAATAATAATAATAGCTAGCATTTATATAATTCCTACTATGTGCCAGGAACTGTGCTAAACACTTTTTGAATATCATCTCATTGGATCCTTACAAATCCGGAAGGTAGGTGTTATTATTATCTCCACTTACAGTTGAGAAAACTTGAGGTAGAGGGTAAGTGACTTGCCTAAGCTCACAGAGCTAGTCTAAGTTACGATTTTAATTCAGGTGTTCCTGACTCCAGATCCAGCACTCTCTCCACTGACCCACAGAGCTGCTTCCATATTCTGTTAGTTATTAAGAATGGATCAAACACCCGAATCTGACCATTTCATTCAATTCAACAGATGCTTATTAAGCTTTTTCCGCATACCTGTATTGTGTTACCTCGTGGGGCAGATACAAAGTTCAGATATGATATGGTCTCAAACCTCTTGAACTTTGACTCCAACAAATGGAGGAATGAATGTACTCAGACAATTATGCAATGCTCTAAAATATGCAATAAATTCATTAGAAAGGTAAAATCAAAGTGTTCCAAGAGAGGGAAGGTCACTACTGGCTAGGGAAATCAGCACAGACTTCCTGGAGGAGATGGCCTTTGATGGCTTAAAGGCTATGTAGAAATTCAGAAGGAAAAAGAGGAGGCAGAATATTCCAGACTATGGGAACTTGACAGGAAACCACAAAGCCTATCTCTACTTTAATTGTTCCTAAATCACCAACTATCAACCTAAATCTATCTCTATTGATGCCCTCCCCTTTTTTTGTCATTACTTAATCTATACTTGGCTTCTGGTGGGATTACTATTCAATTCAATTTAATTTAATAAACAATTATAACCATCTAATACAGGGCAAGGTACTAAGCAAAATGAAGAGAAATGCTAAAAACAACAACAGCAAATTACAAAAACAAAGACCAAAATCAGTCCCTACCTTTAAGGAACTTATATTCCAGTGGGGGCCATAAATTTAGAGGAAGAAGGAAGGTTAGGGGGACATTCAGTAAAATTTTACAAAAATTTTCATATTTCATTTAGGAAAATTTATATTTTATAATTATATAATTTTACAGATGAGATCACTGAGGCCCAATGGGGTTGATGAATTTGTTCAAATTCACATAGACAGTAAAGGACATAGCTGGGACTCAGATGTAGCTCCTCTGCTTTCAAATCCCAGCATTCCTGCTACTTTACTAAGGGAACATGGGATCAGGGATTTTTAAATCTGGAAGGGAGTTTATAGGTCACTCATTTTACATATGAAGAAAATGAGACCAATGGAGGTTAGGCAAATGGGCCAAGGATAAAAGCTAAGTATAGGACAGAATCTAGACAGAACTCTGGCCCTCGTGATTTATGTCCCTCTCCTTCATTCTCCAGTCTCCACAAGGACAGATAGGTGGGTACCTTCCTCCCTTTTCAGTTTCTTTTTATCTGTGCTCTTTCCAATTAGAATATAACCTTCTTGAGGGTAGGAATTATCTTTCTTTTCCCTTATATTTTTATTCCCAGCACTTAGCACCAGGCCTAACCTTAACAAATGTTTATTGACTGACTGATGGACTTTGACTCCAAAACCAGTGCTCTTTCTGGGAAAGGGAAGTAAATAGAAAATTATTTGAGGGAGATTGCCAACAACTAGGAAGATTTAAAAAGTTTTCCTGGAGAATAAGGTGCCTGAATTAAGAATTATAGAAAGCTGGGGTTTCTTAGAGACAGAGGTAAGAGATAGAGTGCATTTCAGGCATGGTGGACCCCTTGTACAAAGAAGCAGGAATGGGAGCAGGAGACAGGATGCTAAAAAGCAATCTAGTGGAATCAGTGGTGACCCTAGAAACTGGGAAGATCTGGGGTCAGGTACCTCACTCTGACTTATTTTTAAAGGAAAGGAAAGAAGCATTCATTAAACACTTACTTTGTGTGAGGTCACAAAAAAACCCCACAACTATTCAAGAAAGATGTTAACATCACAGGATGGGTGTGGTCACTGATCTAGAACTAGACATCCTGGAGAATGAAGTCAAGTGGGTCTTAGGAAGCATTGCTAACAATAATGCTAGTTGGAGGTGATGGAATTCCATCTGAGATACTTAAAATCCTAAAAGATGATGTTCAAGTGTTGCAAATTTGGAAAACAACACTGCCCACTGGAATGGAAAACATCAGTTTACATCCCAATCTTAAAGAAGGGCAATGTCAAGGAATGCTCAAATTACCAATAATTGTACTCATTTCACACACCAGCAAGATGCTTAAGATTCTGCAAGCTAAACTTCAGCAATATGGGAACTGATAATTGACAGAAGAACAGACTGGTTTTCAGAAGGGCAGAAGAATTAGAGAAAAAATTGCCAGCATTAGCTGGATTATGGAAAAAGCAAGGGAATTCCAGAAGGAAAACAAATTACTTCTGCTCCATTGACTATACTAAAACCTTTTACTGTGTGGATCACAACAAAATGTGGCAAGTCCTCAAAGAGCTGGTAGTACTAAATCATCTTACTTTTTTTGCCAAGGAACCTGTATGCCAATCAAGAAACAACATTTAGAACCAAATTTGGAACAACTCATTGATTTACGATTAGAAAAGGAACATGGCAAGGCTGTATATCATCACCTTATTTATTTAACATACGTGTAGGAAACATCATGTGAAATGCCAAACTGGGTGAATCAAAAGCTGTAATTAAGGTTGCCAGGTGAAATATCAGAAATGCAGACAATACCACTCTGATGGCTGAAAATGAAGAGAAATTAAGAAGCCTCTTGATAAGGGTGATAGAAGAGACTATAAAAACTAGCTTGAAGCTTAACATAAAAAAGCTAAGATCTCAGAACCTGGCCCCACCAACTCCTAGCAATAGGGGAAGAAGATGAGGACTGTAGTCACGAAATTAAAAGACGCTTGTTCTTTGGAAGGAAAGCTATGGCAAATCTGGACAGCAAAGGAAAAAGCAGAGACATCACCTTGATGACAGAAGTTCATAGAATCAAAGCTATGCTTTTTCCAGGAGCTGGAAAGTCTAGCTAGTCCATTGGGGCTGTGAGAGTTGGACTATAAGGAAAGCTGAGTGCTGCAGAATTGATGCTTTCAAATGGTGGCGTTGGAGAAGATTCTTGAGAGTCCTTTGGACAGCAAGGACATCAAATCAGTCAATACTTAAATTATTTCAAACTATTAACTGGAAGGTCAAATACTGAAGCTGAACTTTTAATAGTTTGTCCACATGATGAGAAAATTGGACTCATTGGAGAAGACCCTAATGCTGGGAAAGACTGAATGCAAAAAGAGAAGGGGATAGCAGAGGATGAGATTGCCATGGAAAAAATGAACAGGAACATGGAAGACTTTGAGAGAGAGTGGAAGAGAGAAGGGCCTGAAGTGCTATGGTCCATGGGGTCAGAAGAGTTGGACATGACTGAACAACTCATGTCAGGCACTGGGTGAAGTTCTTCACAAACATTACTTCATTTGATTCTCACAACAGCCCTAGAAGGTAGGTGCTGTTATTCCCATTGCAAAGATGAGGAAAATGAGGAGGTTGTGACTTGACAGGATCACAAAGTGTCTGAAGATAGATTTGAACTCAGGTCTTCCTGATTCCAGGCCCAGATCTCCATTCTCTGTTCTACCTAAATGCTTCTGAAACACAATTAACCAACAACATTTTTATCCATATATTTTGTTTTTCTGTCACCTTCATTTTTGAATATTTCCTTCCCAGTGAGCCATCCATTATAGCACAGAATAATAAAGAGGGGAAAAATCAGTTCAGCAAAACTAACCAACGCACCAACTGCATCTGATGGCATATACACCTTTTTTCACATCCCTCATCCCACATCTCTACAAAGAAGAAATAGGGTTGTATTTTATCATGTCCTCTCTGGGGTCAAACTTAAACTTTTGACATTTACTAGCTGCATGGCCCTGGGCCAAGCCATTTACTGCCTCCAAGACTCAGTTTTAGAGCACTTGTAATGCTTGCCTTTCAGGGTTGTTGTAAGGACCATATGAATTAATGTGCATAAGAGTACTTTGCAAATTAAGGATTTTCTCCCTAGATGTCAAGGGTTGAGGTCCACTGCTTATTTCCCTTAATTCACTGAAAAAAAGACTAAAGGGTAAAAGTCAAAAAATACTGTAACATACAAAAGTATGGAACCAGTCGTCTATTAAGGTCTACCCCAAAGCCTCATTGCAGTGGGGTCATCTTGGATTCTTAAAATCTAGGCTAAGATAGAACAAGTTCTAACAAGTACTAACCCCCAGCTTCAAGTAAGGGACCATTGAGAGGAGACTATGGAACTAGAGACAAACACATTAATTAGATGGAAAAGAAACTAACACTGGTGCCCAAATGGCAAAGAAGTCCATGAAGGATAACAACCAGACAAGAAATGGGCTAAGCAGGAGCCACATGGATAGCATTGTAAGAGCTGTTCAATGCTACTAAGAGTAGAACTAGTAGATCTCCATGAGTTCCCATTTGCTTCACTCTCACTCTATTGGGAGAGAGGTAAGTCAGTTTTCCAAATCTATTTTTTAAGAATTTGTTTTGTTGTTGTTTAAAAAGTCAGTTTGTCTAAGACAAAATGGCTATCCATTCCACTGCTAATCAATTAACTCTTCCCCTACAAACTTTTGCTTCATTTCTTCCAGAAATTCTTGTTCAATTTGTATCCAAGCTGTATTTTTCTTTGAAGTTTTGCTTGTTGGTGTTTGGGGGACATTCCTTTCTTCTAGGTTTTCGTGTTGGATATCTCTGCCACCATAATAGCTCTTTTTGGTTGGTTACTCTTACTTCCAGCCTTACTCTTGGAATTTGGATTTTGTATTAGAGTCAGGTTCTATTCACTTCTGGAGTGAATCTGGATCTTACTTATTTCTGTTTTGAATTGTCTTGAATCCTGCTGGTGTTTTCTTTATGTATTGTATTGAGTTATGTCTTCTTTGATAACCTCCCATGTGTTTTAGGCTGGGATCTTTCAAGCTTTCAGTGTGCCTAAAGTTGTCTGATCCCGGGTGAAATGTGACTGCTGTCCTACTGGTCTGAGCTTTGCAAGCTTCTGACCCAGGTTTGGGCACCCCCTGTGGACTACTCACCTTTGGTTGTGTAGTTCCATTAGATTGTTTTCTGCTGCTTACTCCATCCCCAGTCAGCTAGCTGGAAGGCTCCGTAGGTGTTTGCTTGGTCTGAACTCATTGACCTTGTTATTCAACCTCAGGCTTCAGACCAGTCTTGGGGTTGCATCTGAGACCTTATCTAGGTACTGGGCCACCCAGATGCTTCCAGCTTTTCTCCCCGTTCCTTATTAGAATCTAGACTCAGGCATGTCACTGCTTCTTGCCCTAATGCACCGTGCTTAGGAACAGGTCCCCTCCACAATTCTCAGTGGATCTGAACTTAGCTCTGGAATGCAAGAAACAGAGCTGCCGTGAGGCACCTGTTGCTATTCCAGCGGAGTATGACGAATGTTAGAGGGGTTGGGAGGGGGAAAGCAGGGGGAGGGGAAGGGAGGAGAAATAAAACAGTCACATTAATGCACTCTTGGTGGAGCTGTGAATTCATGAAGCCATGCTGGAGAGCAATTTGGAAGTCTGCCCAGAAAGTTGTTAAACTGCATATACCTCTTTGACCCAGTGAAGTCATTACTGTACTTGTACCCCCAAAGAAATAAAAAAAGAGGAAAAGGACCCATAATACAAAAGATATTTATGGCAGCTTTATAGCAAAAATAGAAACAGTGGAGTGTAGGAGACAGAGCTTACATCTGGCACCTGTTCAACAGTATCAACGTCCTCCATGTTGGATCTGGGACTTGTTCCCCTAGTGCCCAACCATACTTCCTGGCTGCCTCTTAGCTAAAAGCCTCTAGTTTCACCAGATCTCTGTTCTGAATGGAAAACACAGCGGGTGCTTAACACATGTTTATTGGCTATTAGCTATTGTCAAGCAGGCAGTATGGTTTTGAAGTGTTAACCAGGAAGTAAGGTTCCAAGCAAGATATTATGAAAGGTCCATCTGTCACAACCCAGTGTGATTCCAGGGCTGGTCCCAGATGCAAAGAGATCGATATGATGGCTACAATATCTTTTCATTTCTCTTTTATAAAGCCGTCAGATTTTTCTGGGACTGATAGCCCCCATTTTTTTAAAAAAAAAGATAGATTCTTTTTATCTCTGGTGCAGATAAATGGGAGGGGAAGAAAGACCCGACAGAAATTAAAGCTAAGTCCAAGGACACCAAGATTGTGCTTTCCTCCTGGCCTTGCCATTTACAAGAACGGCTTCTTAGAGGAAATGAAATGAAGTCAAATGGTGAAAAAGGGTGAGACACTTGAAATGACATAGAAAAGGAAGAGGAGGGAAAGATATGTTCAAATGCATAGAGTCAAGAAAATGGAAATCTGTAGAGAAGACAGAAAGAGGAGGAACCTGCTTACAGTGGAGGGGTCAGGAAGGGAAACATCAAGAAGTGATTGAGTCGGGTGACAGTTAGTGGGAGGGCTTTGAATCCAAAAAGCAAGAACAGAAAGCTTCTAATTGAGGGTCATGGTCCTTGGGCAAGATGAAAACTGCTTTGGAGATAATTGCATCCTCAAGGGAAACTATTCTTGTACAGTCTGTTTAAACAGCTCCAGAAATTTTTGCAAAATATATGTGGATGAGAAGCTCTAGTTTCAGCCATATAAAGGTGTTATATAATGTGTTTCAAATATTTTTCCGACTTTCAGTTTTTTTCTTATGTGATTTGGGGCACTGTGGTTTTTCTGACAGCAGGTGGTGCTCCTGGACCACAAAGTCCTGCTACAGGATGCAAGTGAAGTCATGGAGCTATTTCTCCCAAGGATGGCTGCTCCCTTTTCTGTTTCACCAAACTCCAACAGCCGCATGATTTTCTGCCTCTCAAAAGGCTTCAGTGTCCCAGTCCTTTTCAAGGTCACTCTAGTAGTGATCGACAAGAGAGAATATAATTGTCAAATACTTCGATATACTTGGATTTGTTAAATTTTACTTATTAGAATCCTTGTCATAAACATCTGCTTTTCAATGTTTTTGGATTTGAAGTTTTCTGCTTATTTTCTTCGTGACTTTGAGCAAGGAAACCACTGAAGGCCTCTGGGGCTCACTTCCCCATCTGTAACATGATGGGGTTGGACCAGATGGCCTCTGAGAGTCCTTGCATCTCCTTTTACATCTATGATTTAATACACAGTGCAAAATCTTCTTCTCTGGCATCTAGCATAATGTATTGCACTAGTTGTTTAAATCTAGAACCTTAATTTCATTGTTGTGGGGAATACCTGCTGAAATTCACTTTATCAATAGAAGCAGGCAGCCTCTCTATTAGTCTTAGAGAATTGTTTAGGGTACTAAGTAGTTAAATGATTTGCTCCTAATCACACACATTTTGCCTAAGGTAATTTTCATTTGTAATTTCTTGAAATATAGCTCTGAAAAACCAGGCTTTGTTAAAGCCCATTGTGGACAGCTTTATGCAACTCGGCCTCACTTAAATCTAACCCACTAGCTTTCCCATGATGTCCTAGGTCCTCTTCAAAAACGATGCACGCACAACAATGCCCATACTTATTTTTTAGAAGTTAGCTTACTCTTTTGTAACACAGAAACACAAAAAGATACAGACACAGAAGCACAAATAAACAGGCACAAGACTGATGGATTCTTGTGCAGTGTCCCCCATGGAGCCACCTTTAAGCCCAAATCACTCTGGCTCTCCCTGATTGGCCAATAACAGGTTCCAGCCCAAGCCTCCCCTGTTCATTGTTTGGGCTCCCATGTTTCAGTTAGTGTAAATAGCAATTGTTTCTGTTCTGGTCAGAAACTCTAAGGGTCTTCCCCTCCCAGACTGATTCTTTCAAGAAGGCAAACTAGTCCCTTTTGCCTCAATTCTTACCCGATCTTTAATTATTGAATGAGTGTTGCTTCAAGCAAACTGACACCCGGGAATGATGTTAGCTTAGAAAAGTCAAGGTCTCTCACTGCAGCCTGGGCCATCAAAAGATGTCTTAAACTATGTATTGCCACTGGACGTTGATGATTCTAGTGGAGAGAGTGAGACTTTGCACACCCCTGCTTCACTTAATCCCAAAACACTTTAAAGTCAAGACAACATCCTCCTGATATCATTGGTCCTCTGAGAATGAAGTACAAACAACAAGAAATATATGTCCTGAGTCAGGACTTGAATTCAGATCCCCTTCAATCCAAGCAAATCTCTGTCAATTATGTTACACTGTCCTTATTATACATGGTACAGTTCTCACTTTACATAAATAGACTGTACTTTCATGTAAAGTGATTTTTATATAATGCACATTTACCTGCTGAAGAGAGGGAGGGAAGGAAGGAGAGAGACAGAAGGGGGCCATGTGCCCTTGGAGGGGAGGGCTGGCTAACTGTTGGGGGTCAGGGACAGAGAAATGAGAACACATAGGGGTCAGGGGAGGGTGGATGGATAGAAGATAGATGAAAGGGTCAGACACATGGGCAGAGTGGGGCAAAGGTGTCCTCTCTCAGTGCTGGAGGTTTCAAACCAAGCCCCAAATCTGGTGGCAATGGTGGTGGTGGGGAGGGGTGTTTAAGTTTTTCTGCTTTCACTAGGAAGAGTTTTTTTAGGTTATTTGATTTTGTGTGTAGGTTTGTTTTTTTTTGTTTTTTGTGGAGGAGTGGGGAGGCTGCTGAGCTCAGAGCCAAGAGGTAGGAGCAGAAGGAGAGATGGAGAGAGACAGAGACAGAGAGCACAGTACTGTACAGTAAAGTTAACATAAGCGTTTTTTTTTGGAATGTGCATTTCTTATAAAATTTGTGTAATTGAAATACACATAAAGCAGGAAATGTGATTTAAAAAGTTTGTTGAGGGGCAGCTAGCGCAGTGAATAGAGCCCTGGCCCTGGAGTCAGGAGGACGTGAGTTCAAATCCGGCCTCAGACACTTAACACACACACCCACCCACCCACACACACACACACACACACAAACTAGCTGTGTGACTGGGCAAGTCGCTTAACCCCAATTGCCCTCCAAAAATAAATAAATAGAGTTTGTTGAATGCATACATAAATGAAAACTTTACTGCTTAAAACCAAATTCACCATGATTCAACTTCACAGTAGTAATCTTAAAGGTATCTGATTTTAAAGGATCCCTGTATGCAAAACAGCCCAACCAGGGATGATTTTTAACAAGGTCATCTTCTCTACCCAACTAAGAGAAAGAAAATGTATATATTTAGAATTGTTCAGGCTCCACAGATAGGGCCAGGAATTTAATTCTAATAACAATTTCTTCCAAATTCAATATAACAAAATTTCTTCCAAATTCAATATTAAAAGTCTCCAAACTTTTGCCTAAGATACATGGAGGAATTTTTAATAAAGAAACTAATGAGCACCTAAGAATCTCTATTTCTCACCCCAGGGTCTTTGTTACTCTCAAGAACTATGTCATTTTAGGATAATATGAATTTCTACATCGTCTAGGATCTTTTAAACCTGAAGCATAACATTTATCAGCATTCTCCTAAATTCCACCCTTTGCAAAAGGACAAACAAGGATGTGGTTGATTCATAACAAACCTCAAAAATGTTAAAAGACAGAAAACACATGTTTACGGGATTATAGATTTTGAGTTGCAACAGACCGTAAGTGGTCACCTAGTTCAACCATGTCTTTTCACAGGTGAAGAACTGAGACCTGGAGAGATGAAGAAACAGGTCTCAAGCCACAAAGGTAGCAGGTGATGGAACCAAGATTTGGTCTCCTGACGCTGATGCCAGTGTCTGATCCACTGCGCCTAATTTACATGGATGCAAAATGTAACTTACTTATATAATAGCAATAATAGCTAGTGCTTTTATAGTGCTTTAAGATTTTCAAATATTTAGAAACTTTATCTCACACCACCCTGGGAGGGAGATACAGATGAGAACACTGAGCCAGACTGAGGTTAAGTGACTTGTGCAGGATCACACAACTAGACAGTGTTCGAGTTTGGATTTAAACTATAGTAAGATTTTTAACTGGAGGAAGCAAGGTGGTCAATGGATAAGAACTCTGGGCCTGGAGTGAGGAAGACCTGAATTCAAATTTGGCCTGAGACACTTGACACACTTACTAGCTGTTTGACCTTGGGCAAGTCATGTAACCCTAGTTGCCCTGCCTTCCCCCCGCTCCAAAAAAGCCAAAAAAAAAAAAAATCTGTATGATAAATACTCCATGTTGTGTTGTGGGCTGTTCATATTTATTTCCTTCTAAGTTTTTTTTTTTTTTTTTTTGCTCTCTGCTGTACATTTTTTTACTTTGTTCCCCCCCATACACAGTTCAGTGCTGATAGGTTTCTTTATAGCTATAAACATACACATATGCATATATACCTACATATAGACATTTTCTTCCCCAACAAATTCTGCTCCAGATCTTTGTTTTTATACTTACACAAATCTTTCCTTTCCTATCCCTCCTGCCTCCTCTATTTTACTTCTGCCCACTACCTTGCCCTGCTATTACTTGTCTATTCCCCTCCAAGGATCCTTCCCCTAGCCTTGCATTGCCATAAATCTAAACGTCCTTCTATAGCCCCCCATGACCTATTCCCTCACCCTCCTCTCTAGTGATCCTTCCCATATCCTTCTATTCCCATTTCTTGTATTATTGTATCAAGATTCTTTCTTTGATCATAGCTTTCAGTTAGTCTGATTATGTTTATTTTTTCTCTTCTGGATCTATTCTCTAGATCTTTTGTTTTTCTTATGTTTCACTTTCTCTTCTATTCTTTTCATTATTCATATATTGTTTAATTATTTCTTAATTTCTTAGAATTTCACTGACCTTGCCTTGCCCAGTTCTAATTTTCAAGTTATTTTCTTCCTTAAGATTCTGAATCTCCTTTTTCTAATTGGTTACCTTTCTTTCATAATCTTGTTTTTCTTGGATTATTCTGATTTTTTTTTTTAGTTTTCACTCCATCTCTGTCATTTGATTGTTAAATTCTTTTTAAAGACCTCCTATGAATTCTTTTTGGGCAGGTGACCATTTGACATTATTCTTTGGGGGTTTCTTTGTTCCAATATTCTCTGAAGGGGAACCTGGATCTTCTCTATTCCCATGATAGCTTTCTGTGGTTGGATGCATTTTTTTTTTGTTAATAGCTTAATTTTTGTAATCATCTCTAACCTTGAGGGATGGGAAATGGTGCCTCTTGTCCCAGATCTTCACTTCTTCCCCCTTGCCTAGAACTAAAGGTAACCTCAAACCTCCTGTAAGTGCCCACAGCCATGGCATCCTGCCCCACCCCACTGCTTCTGCATTCACCTGGGGCTTCTGGTTCCTTCTCACCCCACTACTCTATGAAGCACAGCTGGGTCTGGCTTTCCTGGTCAGCAGAGGTTCCCTGGATCTTCCCCAGGTCAGACCCCAACTCCCCTCACTATCCCTGGGGTAAAAGTTCCTGTGGCTGAGGCAGAGGCAGCCTCCCAGCTAGGGCTGGCCGCTGGTTGTTAAAGTGGCCCCTAGCCTGGGGGGGGGGGGGGAGTGGTGGTGGTTTACTCTTTACTGGGACCAAACCTGGTCCAGAGATTTCCCTTCTGATCTCAAACTGTCCCAGGAAGACAGACCCCTATCATGCTCCTATTCTTATTTATTTTTACACGCACTTTATTTGCCTTAAGGTGTTGTTTTATCTGTTTTCTGGGACAATGTCTGGGAGAGAGTTTGGAATTTTCTGACCTACACTGCCATCATCCCAGAATCCTCTCTTTCTCATGTTTATTTTCCAAAGTAACTAGTATCAGCAATCTACACTGCTAACTAAATACATGGAGAAAAATAAGACATACTTTGGTTGGCATAATAGAAATTGTTTAAATAGGATAATTCCTGAAAAACATCATGGGACTCTGGTCATGTATAGTGTTGTAGGAAAGAGAAAAAAATGGTCTAATAAAAAAATATATATAACTATGATGTTGCCCTATTGCTTAATTACTGGCAACATTTATAAATATTCTTATTTTTAATAATTACATTAACACTTTGAAATTATTAAGATATTTCTGCTGGTAAAATCACGGAACTTTCACAGTTTTTCAACTGTCCTTAGAGATAGAATTCATATGGGGCCACTTGGGGCTTTGCTCTCTAGAGCTGACAACACCCTTCCAGGCTTGGTATCTAGTTAATAGAAATAATTCGTTGAAATGAGAAGCAACCAGAAGACATGTCCAGGGGATCACTCAAAGAGTGAGCTCATTCTCACACACCCAGCCCTTTGCTTCCCGCCTTGCATTGATAGTAGCATTTAAACATGTAGTTAGCACACTTGCCCCGGGAACATTTTGTGTTATTTGATTTTCAGCAATAGGAGGGAGATGAGGAGTCAGAGAAGGGTGGAAATTGCTAATTGAAGTTCAGGCCATTCAACTAAAAAATTCTCTTTTTTGTTGTTGTTGTTAACTTAAAACATTAGCCATCACAGGCATTTCAGCATACAAAGGAGAGCAAAAGAGATTGTTTATTAATACTGCTTGGTTTTTTGAAAGTTCATATTTTTCATATTGATCCCCATTCTTTTTTCTTCTGTGTCTGCACTCCAACATTCCGATGAAGTCATGATTGTTCATTGCTTTGATGGAGACTTCTGAAATCTTTCAAAAGTTACTTTTTGGGGGCATTATTGTGGAAACTGACTTCTTATTCCTCATTTCACGCTGCATCTGGTCTCACAAGTCCTCCCAGTTTCTCTAAATACATCCCTTTTGACATGTATTATGATGCAGTAGTATTTCATTACATTCAGGCACCATGATTTGTCAATCCATTTCTCTATTGATTGGTGCCACTTTTACCAATAGAATCCAAATAAATAAATATTTATTAAGTATCTACGGAATGCCAGAATGTGCATTAAGAGCTGGGGATATGATTACTAAAGAAAAAAAAAAAACAGTCTCTGTCCCAAAGGAGCTCACGGTCCAATGTGGGGAGACAACACATACAAGAAGGCAGAGAAATGGGGAGCAGAAGGAAGGGAAGGCAGGGGGTACCTGGCTTGGGGACATCCTTGGCCAGTGGAGCTAAAATCTGGCAGAGCAGCAGATACAGAGTCCAGTTTATGCCCTCTATAAAGGAAGGCATTGGGAAGAGTCTAGTCTTCTACCTGCCAGCCCTCCAATCAGAGAGGCGAGGAGGCTGAGAGAGCTGGTGTAAGACAAAGCTTGAGTCAGAAGCATGGTGATGAGAGTAGAGGCGAGGAACTTAAACTGTGTGAAGCATCTTGTCTGGTGAAAGGCCGAACAGCAGATGCAGAGCGGACACTGCAAAACACAATTTGTTACCGGTTCTTTGCTACAACAACAAACACTAAGTATTTTTTGTGCATGTGGAACCTTTTCTTTTGTCTTTGATACTTTGGCGATATATAGGCATGTCTGTGGCCCGGAGAGGTGTCCCTGGGTCAAAGGGCTTGAACGATTTGGTGATATTTGGGATATAGCACCAAATGGCTAGTTGGACCAATTCACAGGCCCCACCAAAATTGCATTGGTGTGTCTATTTTCCCAAAGTCCCTCCCACAATCATATTTTCATCTTTAGTAATCTTGGTCCATAGACTAAGTGCATTTCTCTCATTAGTAATTTTTAGTATTATTACAAGTTTGTGGATTGCTTTCATTTCATCATTTTAAAACTGGCCATTTATATCTCTTGATTGTTGATTCATTTCAGTTTATTTGATTCTTTGGGACCCCATTTGGGGTTATTATTTTTTTTGCAAAGATGCTAGAGAAGAATGCCAGTCCCTTCTCTAGTTCATTTGATAGAAGAGGAAACTGAGGCAAAAAGGGTTAAGTGATTTTCCCAAGGCCACATAGCTGGTATTTGAGGTTGTACTTGACTTCTTTATCTGTTAGAGAAAGGCTCTCGTCCTTGATATTTGCATCGATTTTCTAAATATCTTGGCTATTAGAACTTTAACAGATATCTTAAAGTTATCTTCCCAGTTTAATTTTTGTTTCCTTTCTAATTCATATTGCATTGATTTTTTTTTCTTTTTGGAGGGCAGTTGGGGTTAAGTGACTTACCCAAGGTCACATGGATAGTAAATGTGTCGAGCATCTGAGGCCTGATTTGAACTCAGGTCCTCCTGACTCTAGGGCCAGTGCTCTATTCACTGTGCCACCTAGCTGCCCCCTATATTGCATTGATTTTGCTTGTGTAAAAAACTGAAAAAAAAATACATAATCAAAATTTTCTTCTTTGTCTTGGTTTGTAGTCCATATTGAACAACATGAAATTATAATTTCAGAACCAGGAAGACCTGAGTTCAGATACTAGATTTGTGGCTAGGAGTGATAACCTAACCCTCTATGCTGATGTAAAAATACTGAGACATTCTCTGAGACTTGGTTGGCTCAGGGGACTAAGGGCTCAGACTGCTGATAATTCCTCATCGCCTAAATACAAAGCAACCACAAGGAGCTCCAGGGGGTCCATGATTCTTGGCTGGTGAATCATGACTACACTGAAACAACTCAAGGGTTACCCTTGTGGGATGCCTGTACTTGTTGAATATCCTTCTCCTGTGATGACTAAGTAAATCTCCTTTTGTTAATTGTCGAATGACCTATGAGTATCTTGTTCCATTCCAATATCAAACCTAAGCTACCAAGAGACTGGCCTGAGTCAGACCCACCCCAAAAACAATTGGTACATTATTGAAGGATTGGAACATGGTGATCTCACTGAAGAGGGAGATCAGCAATGCAGAGAAAGGTGAATGCAGGTTGACCTTCATGCTTTTGGTGCTTTTGGGGCAATTTCTAGAAATGTTTTTTTTTTTTTCATTATGAGGCACACTCCTCTCCCCCAACTCCTGGGAAATTAGAGAGTAGACTGCCTGTGACCATTCAATAAGAAAAGAACCATGTGAACATTCTCTGTATCCTTAAGAAGTTTAGCTTCCAAATAATTTCAGTAAAGTGTGTTTTAGGCCCTCTAGATTTGTGGAGGCCTTCTAGCCTGGTAATTTAAGCTTCTTCCAAGTTCTAGTAGGGGAACTCTTCAACACCTTCAAAACAGACTGGAAGGACTGAATTTGAGGGTGAGGGGAATATAGAAAGAGATTTTCCTTTTATTCAAAAAGGAAAAGTCCAGAAGAACTAGATATGCTTAGACCTTGCTGGGGCTGCATGCCTTTGCATTGCTTATAATCATCATCACCCATTGCCACTTTAGGAAGGTACCGTTTGCTGCCACCTTCACCTCCTCAGGACCTGCCTTGAGCTCCAGGCAGTCATTTATAGCCCTGTGGGGACCCCCTTCTCCTCTTTCTGAATCAGTGGAACTAATCTATGGAGGATGAATACCTATGGACAAGATAACCTAAATGAACTCAGTCCTTAATGATTAACTGCCTTTCAACCTCTCATATACAGCCTTTCCCAGTGGTTCTGAATGCCTAGCTGCCATTGTTCAAATGTCATTCTCTATCTTACACTGACCAGTCGCTTATTCCCATACACCTCAGCCCTTCCCTCCCTACTCAAAACTATCCAACCCTTCCATTATGTTCTTTAGGATAACTGCTGAACAGGTAACAAATTCCATTTCATCTTTTTTTCCCCTTGCTCCCTCCCTCTTCTTTCATTCATTGAGACCTTGCTCCATCATGATAACATGGTTTCCCCTGGCTACCATTTCCAGCCCTGCTTGTCCTTTCACTTATTCTTCCCAACTGACTGGTCATGGTGGAAGGGTTGGGTGATTCATCACTCCTCATTGCCACTTTCAGGTTCAACTATCTGCATCACTCAGTACTTCCTCCTCCTTTAAGGTTCCTTCAATCTGTATTTATCCCCTAATCAAGATTCTGGCAGCTATAGTCTATAGAGCTCCAAGACCTCCCCCTTCCTTCTTCAATGAGTTCAATGCCTGACTCATGGTCTTTTACTCTCCACAGCTCTTGCTCTCATACTATGGGTCTTCAACATACACATGATACACCCTTAAATATCCTAATCTTCCAAATCCTCAATTTATCCACCTCACATACCTCATTTTTCTCTATCCCTATCATCTATTTATTCAACAAATGTTTGTTAAGCATCTCTCAGTACAAGGCATTATGCTGGGTACTTTGGGGAAGCACAAAGATGAATAACACAGAACTCCCCTCAAGAAGCTTGGTAAAGAATTGGTAAAGAATATAAGCTATAACCAGAAGGTAGACTATGTTAAATGCGATAAGAGAAGTCAAAGAGCGCCCTAGGATTTCAAAGGTAGAGGTGACCCCTTCATATTATAGTGATCAAAGAAATTTAGAGGGATTATAAAAGGTTGCACTTTTGTGGAACTTCCAAAGATGACCAGTACTCAACTGGAAGAGTTTTGGAAGAAGCATTCCGAGGATGTGGACTGTTAACTGTTAACTGTTCCTAACAGTTCAAGTGACCAATAAGTATCTCATTTCATTCTAATAGCGAATCAGAAAGTGAAGAAAAGGCAGAGGAAAGTATGGACCATGTTCAGGTCAAGAAAAGTGGTCCAATTCAATAGGCATGTGTAAGGAGAGAAGACTAGAAAGATAGGCATGGGCCAGATTGTAGAGGGCCTTGTATATCCAACTAGGAAACTTGAAGTTATAGGAAGAAATTGAAGATTGTTGAGCAGAAGTAACTGGATCAGAATTTTAGTTAGAAAAGTTAATAGAGCAGGGATACATAGAACGATTTGGAAAAGGAAGCAATTGTGGTGGGAA
This sequence comes from Petaurus breviceps papuanus, assembly GCF_028583685.1. Classification (NCBI taxonomy): domain Eukaryota; kingdom Metazoa; phylum Chordata; class Mammalia; order Diprotodontia; family Petauridae; genus Petaurus; species Petaurus breviceps. The sequence continues at coordinate 12,184,412 of NW_027185655.1, read as the reverse complement.
GGATCAGTTAGCTCCAGGAAGCGACTAAGGAAGGGGGTAGCAGCAGGGGACATGGAAAGGAAATGCCATACCCCGTTGTGTTTGTTGTTACTGTTTGTCCTCTGTTTTTGAAGAGAATGGGAGAGCATAATTAGCTCTTTTTAATCCTGGGGCAATTAAAATGCACGCTAAGGTCTCTATAAGTTTTTTGCTCTGTAGATTCAGGGAATTTCTTTTAGATAAAATGAGTTCAAACACAATTGTTAGGAGTCCCTAATTAGGAAAATTACTCACATTTAGGCAGAGATCTCTGCCTTAATTTACATATCTCTGTGGTTGAGACAAAAATTTAGCTTGCTGGAAATGTTTGGGTAATAAAACAGTAAAATATAGCATAGTGTTTGTGGATGGTCAGGGACCATGAGGGGGGAGTCAAAGAAGAGCAGACCTATTTCCAAGACTTCCTTGAGTCCTTTTGGAGGCGCATGCTGTTGGTGGCATCATGAGTCCTCTGCTAAGATGCCTACGGGCTCTATCTCCTCTCTGCCAGAGCTCAATCTTATCTTCTCTTTCTCTTTTTGCTGGTTGTCCTTAGATGGCTAGTTCGATCCAACTCAGTTTTGTATGACCCACTCTTTCTCCTCTACTTCTAGACCTGTATCTTTTTCTGATTTTGAGATAACTTTTCCTATTTGTACAAATTCCTCCAGTTGTACCCTGTTCTCTCAACAAAGGCTTTGTTTGAGTGAAAGATGTGTGAACTCAGATTAATTCAATCAAAAATGTTCTTAACTAACAAAGTAAATTCATTTTTTCCCTTGCTACTGTTTGGCATTTCTCTGATAAAAAATTCAGCTGACAAGTTTTAAATATTAGCTCTTTTTGAAACATGACTGATACTTGATAAATCCTAAGAGGGGGGGGGACTTTCAGGGTCATAAAGGACACTTGGAAAAATAATCATTTTAGCAAGAAAGAAAACATTTCGATGTCCTGAAGAGGCTAAGTGGAAGGAAACAGCCTATTTCCATGAGGAATATATTTAGCTTCCCCCACATATGAGATGGCTACTGTCAAATTCTTATGGGGAATGGCTTGATCTATTTTAGACCAATATCTGGTTTCTAGCTTAGCATTAGATGTCTAAGCTTACCAGGTACTTAACTATTTTTGCAGCTACAGTAACCATATGGGCTCAGGAATGTCTGTGTCAATACAGACAAATTATTACAAGAAGTTATAAATCCAGCCTAACGGATTTGTGGGTTTGTGGTTTATAGCACAAATTCTTATCACTTCTCCCCACCATCTCTTTTGTTTTTTTTTTTTTTAAAGTCTGATGCTTTTACAGTACTCAGGCTGCTTGGTCAGAGTAAAAGGTGCCTCGAACCACCTTCCTTCCTGGTCATCAGTCAACACTGAAAAGAAAACAAATGAAAAAGCATTACCAATCAAGAACTGAAACAACCAGCAATGGAAATGTGATTGCTTTGTATTGGACAGCAATCAGGAGGATTACAGTCTTGCAATATTAGAGTTGGAAAGGACCTTCACAATTTTTCAGCCCATTCTCCCCACTTTATGAAGAAAGGGACTGAGACCCAGTGAAGTAAGGATTAGTCTTCAGATTGCCAATCTAATGCTTTCCCTGTTGTTCCATATTTATTCCTTGTGGCTGAGATGTGTGTGATGGGGTGGAGTAAGCAAGGGGTCCTAAAACAGGCCCAAGCTTTGTCTTCACATGAACCCTCTGGGTCTCAGTGCTGGGGAGCTTTACCCTAAAGAGAAGATTTTCTCCCTGACTCCCTCTATTTCTTTCACAGAGTATGAATCAAGGGGAAATCTCAGTAAAAGTTTGGTTTGACTTATGTCTAGAGCCATACCAATTCAGATCAATAACACCATTTATGGAAAAGTTATATAGTATATGCTTGGCCATGAAAGAAATGCTTAAAATACAAAAGATTTATAAGTACATATTTATAAATATTTAAAATATAAAACAGTAACCCATTTTTCCTATTATACTCTCCCAGGAGGTAGCGAGATTCCCAGGAGATGCAAAAAGATGAAAATGCCTCACATAAACCCATAGATACACAAACACATTACCCATCATCTCTATTATTCTCTCTTACAAGGTAAAAATACCCAGGAGACTGGTAGGACTGTCTATAGACAAAATTTTACTTTGTTCTCAGTCTGCATTGTCCTAGGAACAAGGCAGTGACTTGAATAATGACACAGATAATATTCCCATCAGATTTGCAGATGGTGCAAAGCTGGGAGAGATCTGTGGCCTCCTAGATGACAGAATCAGTATCCAAAAAGGCTAGAAATTTGACTGACTCTAATAAGATGAAATACAATAGGGATAAATGTAATTCCTACATTTAAGAGCAAAAAATAAAAAGCAAAAGTGTAAAACAATTTAAAAAGGATTCAGAGGTTTTACTCTTCCCAATAGAGCTCTGGGACTGAGTTCAAATGTGAGCCTAAGATACTTATAAGCTTTGTGACCCTGGGCAAGTCAATTAAACCTCTTTTTTGCCTCAGTTTACTCAACTATAAAATAGCCAATCTTAATAGCACCTATATGCCATTGTTGTTGTAAGGATCAAATGAGATAATATTTTTAAAAATTCTTAGCACAGTGCCTGCAATACAGTAGGTGCTTAATAAATGTCCATTCCTTTCCCCTTCCCCTCTTAGTAGACTGCCAATTCCAAATGAGTCAGCAGTGTGATGTGGCAGCATCAATTGTGATCTTGGGCTGCATTAACAAGAGCTGAATGGTTAGGAATGGGAAGGTGACCAGAATCTCAGAGGAGGTGAGCCCTCTTAGTGACTTGAGGACCTGGGTGGCCAGATGATCCCACCTTCACAGAATTTGAGAATGAGAAAGGACATTGTGCTGTGTCACCATTGGCTCTCACCTGGAATACCATATATCAGTTTTGGTTTAAGAAAAGCTTTGTACAAGGTGTAGTTTCTAGAGGAGAGTAGCTGGGATGGTAAAAGACCTCAAATCCATTTCATATATCAATTGAAGGAAATGGTCATGTTTAGCCTGGAGAGTTGAGGCTCCTGAGCAGTGGGGACACAGTTGCTCCCTTTCAAGTATCTGAAAGGCCTTCACATTGCAGAACAACCTGACTTAGTTTGGCTTCAGAACCAGAAGCAGTGGGGAGAGGCTGCAAAGAGAAAACAATGGCCTTAATAGTAAGAAGATATTTCTAGTAAGTAGAGCTGTTCCAAAGTAGAACCGTCTCCCTTGAAGTGGAAGGGATTCCCCTTCCTTAGAAGCCTTCAAGTAGAGTTGAGCTTGTCCTAGTGTGGATTCCTTTTGTTTGCAGGTTGGACAACATGTCCATTGAGGTCCCTTCTGACTCCTCATATTCTGTAACCATCTGGCCAGCCAGACCTGCAGATCACTAACAGTGGTCATCGCTGAGAAAGCCGTAGTTGTGGGAAGCACTTCTCACTGCCTACACCCAGTAACTCTCAAACTCTCAGACACACAGGGCTAAAGACTTCCATTCTGGGATTGTTTGGTCACCTGTGCACAAAAAATCCCACAAAGCATCAGCAACAGCAGTCAGGAGTTTGAGAATCAATCTCAGAATTTAATTAACAACAACAAAAAAATTTGGTATTTTATTTTTTCCCAACTGCATGTAAAGACAATTTTTTAACTTTCATTAAAAAATGAGTCTTACATTTTCTCCCTGTCTTCCTTACATCTCCCCTTCGTAAGATGATTAGCAAATTGATATAGGTTATAAGTGTGCAGTCACATAAAATATATTCATAATCACTTTAGCAATTATGTCCTTCCTGCTATGGCCACATAGCTCCCATGCTGTTCCTGGGGAGAGAAGAGAGAAGTCCTTGTAGCCAATTAGGAAGCCCAGGGGAGCATTATAGGAATCCCAAGCTAAACCTTTGAGAGTGAGGTTAGAAAAGCTTGCTTTAAAGGCTACTGAGTGGGCATCCCTTTCTGCTTAATTGGAAATCAATCTTGACACGCTTGATAATCAGTCAGTCAACAAGTCTAATAAATAATAATCATGCATCAGGCACTATGTTAAGCAATGAGGATATCAAAAATATATTTAAAATACATATTATACTCCTAAGGAGCTCATATTGTAATGGGGAAAGTGTCATATAGTAATGATGTACACAGATCTTCATTCAACAAATGAAATGCAAACTCCGGAAGGAGTAGCTACCAAGGGGGAGAAGAGGGATGGAAAAAATCCTCTGACAGAGACTTGAGTTTTGAATGAAGATAGAGAAATTAGGAAGTAGAGGGAGAGGGGTAAAGCATTCCGGACACTGGGGCAGTGCAGGCTCTTTTGTATAGCATGTCATGTTAGAGTACAATTAGGCCAATGGAATTGGATTGCACGGTACATGGTGGATAGTGTCTCCTTCCTCCATCACCAGAATGTAAGTCATCCCCTGTGCTATCTTTCTATCTTGCAAGCCCTCTTTTTGGGGGAAAAAATGTCTGATGACCCTTGAATACTAGCAGCAATGTGGGTGGGAACTCATCATTCCAGGATTACAGAAAGTAAAAGGCTATGCTGGCTTTTGATACTGCCCACACCAGTTCCCATCCCACTAGGACCTTCTGTTGAACCTGGAGATGCTACAGACCCTTACTGCTGCTTCTGGGGCTGAGTGCTGATTGTGGGTGCCATTCTGGATGTTATCTGGATACACTTTGCATACTATGCTGTGGCCTATGCAAGGGCCCCTCATCCAGCCCTCCCTGGAAGTCCCAGAGAGAAAGAGAAGTAAGCTTTTAGGGAGTGAGAGTATGAGTTACCTCTCCCTTTAAATTGTTAAATTCTTTCCTTGAAGACATAGAACACATTAACCATTCTTCCTAGTTGCTGAATGCCCACAAAAGTGGCCAGTATGTGTCACCAGACACATGGTGGCCACCAAGGACTCACTTTCCTTTGCATTGCCTTTCTCCTAATTCAGTGAGGCCATTCCACTCCACTGAGATTCTCCTCTCCAAACGGGTCAAGCTAGGCCCAATCCAGGCCACTCTGGTGTTTCAGGTTCAGAAATGGAACAAAATGAGACATTTCTAGAATGTCCAACAGTTTGTTCAGACACAACAGGGGAGGTATGCTCAGCAAGGACACATCATTGATTCCTTTGAGCTCAGTTCCCTGGCCTCTGTGCTAGCCAAGTTCATGGTCTGGCTTTTGTACTTAGACCATCAGGAAGCTGTACCAATATTCCTAAACTTAATCTCCTGAGCCTATTAAACCTTGAGGACAGTTTTGATATCTTTTAAAGAAAAACGGATAGAGGCACCTAGGTGGCACAGTGGAGAGAGCACTGGTCCTGGAATCAGTACTACCTGAGCTCAAATCTGACTTCTGATACTTACTGTGTGACCCTAGACAAGTCAATTAACTCCAATTGCCCCCACAAAAAAGAAAGAAAAAATAGGCCATCTTAGAGGGCATATATTGATCCTACCATCGAAGGGAGAAGGTGGGTTTCGTCAAACCCATTCCTATAGTTGCGGTGTGCTGGAGCCTGCTATCATCTCTTGAGGGCTGATAGTTAAAATTTCAGCGTTGAGGATTTACGCCTTGGAAACTTGCAAATTTTACACTCGGTTTGATTTATTGTTTTATTGATTGCTTAGACTTAAGAAAGTGAAGGAGCAAATGTTAATAATGTAGGTTAAATGCATAAGTGTGTCATGAATGCTTATTTTCAGAGAGATACTTGGTATCACTTCACGTTTACTAGCAAATCTCTGCCTATGTCAGGCTGCATGTTTATAATCACATAATTCCACCAAAGCTACAGAAAATATATGATCCTAACGTGCTTATTTGTTGACTAAAAAAAACTGATGTAGTAGGGCAAGATGGAAGATGCCTTAAAATTACCTCCAAAATCCTCACTAAGGTCATAGCTTCATTAAAATTAATCACTCAGTCACTCACTCAACATTTATTATTTACTATTGCCACTCACTGTTATGCACTGAGGATGCCAAGAAAGTCTCTTACCTCAAGGAACTCACCTCTGACATAGGAGACAGTATCTTTGTAACTAGTTACGTATAAGACATATACAAAGCATATATAGATGGTTTCAGAGAGGAGACAGTAGCAGCTAGGGGAAAATCCTCTCCTTGCAGAAGCTGACATTTAAAATGAGTCTTGAAGGAAACCAGGGAAGTTAGGAGTTAGAATGAGCAGAGAGCATTCCAGGTACAGGAGACACAAGTGAAAATTCACAGAATGCATCTGCCGTAGTTCTGTGTGTGAGGAATAGTGTATCTAGATTGTGGAGTTCATGGAGGCGAGCAAAGTATAAGAAGACTATAAAAGTAAGGTGCCAGATTTATTAGGGCTTTAAATGCCAAACAGAGGATTTTATATTTGATCCTAGAGGGAACAGAGTTTATTGAGTGTGTGTTTAGCAGATGGGGGTCAGGTGTTGGGATTTGGGGTGGGAGGTCAAATTTGCACTTGAGGAAAACATTGACAGCAAAGTGGATGGTAGACTGCAGTGGAGAGAGATGCTTAAATATGTTGAACCTCTAAATTTTAATATCAAATCACTCATAGAATTGAGATATACGGGCTCTTGAAAAGGGTTTTCAAGGAGGATAGCCTTCACAGAGTCCAAATAGGAGATCAAGTCCTTGTAGATGATGTCCAGGCACTCTTGTTTTCAGTTGATACGCTATCAATCACGTCAAGATGCAGATTTTTGGAAGGCTTCCTAAATGAGATCAATAATCACTAAAAAGAAGGAGGTCCAACGTTCAAAGTAGCAGAAGCAAGTAGATTGTGTCTGTTGTAAAAACCATGGATGAGCGGCCCAAAGAGCTTAATTGTCACTCACATTGGACAATTAACTGAGCATAGAATTAATAAGAAGAGAATGGGCTGGACTGCATTTGAGAAGTTCACTTAGTGATTACAAGCTACTCCATAAAACAAAGGCCCACTATTCTTCCAATGATGCTAAATGGCTGCTTAGGTGTTAATATCCACTAGGGTCCCTCTCACATAGTCTGGGCTGGTAAACTTTCTGAACTACCCTTCCAACTTGCCCTTACAATGGCATATTGAGTGCTCTAGAGGGTGACGGCTTCCTTGGGTTTTAGGATGTTGTAGGATAGGAATGGATGTGTAACACCCTACCCTTCTATTACACAGTGTTTTCAATGATATTTCCCCAAATGAAAACAATTTCCTTTGTCCCTGATTGTACAGTTCTTTATTAACCTTTTTTCCTTTCCCATGGTTATTTTTTAAATTTTCCTTGAAATCTCTTCCCTAGGTCCATGCCCTTACAGTCTTCCAAATGTGAGTTGTCCCCAGCAGTTGGGATTCCCCTTTTCCTGAAGCAGAATTAATAGTTTCCCTAAACTCCAAATCCATCATAAGATTTTCATCTCCCTTTATAAAATCTCTCTTTTCTCCCTTTGGAGATTTCATTAGTGTTACCCTTCCCATCACAGAATACAGAATCCCTTCTCTTTTCCCTCCAACCCCCCCATTTCAATCTGTCTTTGCCTTCTTACCCATTCACCTTTAGACTATCTTCTTTATGAGAGACTACCAGAATTATTTCCCCTTCATTGTTAACCTCTGATTTGATAAGAATACATCACATGTTCTCTTCTTCCTCCCTTCTCCCCTCTCTGTAATCTAATTGCATAAGAACATTGATTCTATTGTAGGTAGGGTGTTGTTTAGTCTGTGCTATTTTTCATATATTTCTCCACCATAGCTTCTATTTCATTTTTGCTTTCTTCCCTTGCCTACTTGCGTACTTTTAGAAAGAAGCTCTTATTGGTCTGTGTTTCGGTTCTTGGTTGCTGTATTTATTGGACTGTCCTGTATTTCTGTTGTCTGGAAGTGTGTGAAAAGCAAATAATTTGTTCAGATCTGGTTTTCTTTGTAAAAGTGCCTTGAATATTATTTAAATTGAACATTCATTTCTTTTAAATTAATGGATAGACTGAGGTTTACCATGTATATATCACTTCAGTTTGAGTTTCTTTTCTGGTGGATGCAGAATAGGCTTGTGTCATTTGAATGTCCTTTCCTTTAGATTTGAAGGTTTTTCCTGGTCACCTGCAGAATTTCTTATTTGTCATTGGAATTCTTAAATTTAACCATCGAGTCTTAGATTTTTCAGCATAGCTCCCTTCCCTCCTCTCCTCCCGAGTCAATTTGTGGATTCCTTTGAGTGTTATTTTATTTTTTGTTTTCAGAAGTTTTGGACAATTTTCTTTGATTATTTTTTTCATCATGGTGTTCAAGTATTTTTGACTTCTCATGTCCTTTACTTCTGTGTTTTTGCTTTCCTAACCCTTTGTTCTCTCCTTTGTTTCTTTGGTAGCCTTTTCTGTGGATTCAAGTTTTTCTATTTTGCCAGTTAATTCTGTTTCAGGACTCTTTTTCTTGTAAACCATTTGGGAACCTCCTGTTTGTGACTCCACATTTTGTTGGAAATCCATAGATAACTTGGGGGGGGGATCTTTAAAGCAATTTTTTCTAATAAGTTTCATTTATAAAATGATTAAAATGTATGATACCAATAGGCATTCTTCAACTGATAAGTGACCAATTTTATGGAGGTTATTCTCTTTTTAAAAAATATTTTATTTTTCCTCAATTACATGTAAAAAACAATTTTTGACATTTTTTTTAGTTTTGAGTTCCAAATTCTATTTCTCCCTTTCTCTAGTCCCCACTCTCTGAGACAGTAAGTAATCTGATACAGGTTATGCATGTACAGTCATGTAAAACATTTCCATATTAGTCCTTTTTGTGTAAGAAGACTAAAAAAAAGGAAAGAGAAAAAGAAAGGATGAAAGAAAGAGAGAAAGGAAGGTAGAAAAGAAAAATAAAAAATCATATGCCTCAGTCTGTATTCAGACAACATCAACTCTTTCTTTGGAGGTGGATATCACTTTTCTTCATGAATCTGGGATTGTCTGGTATCATTGCATTGCTGAGAATAGAGAAATCATTCACAGTTCTTCATCAAACAATATTGCTATTACTGAGTACAATGTTCTCCTGGTTCTGTTCACTTCACTTTATATCAGTTCATGTATATCTTTCCAGGTTTTTCTGAAATCATTCTGCTTGTCATTTCTTAGCACAATAATACTCCATTATAATCATATACCACAATTTGTTCAGTCATTCTCCAATTAATCAGTATCCCCTCAATTTCCAATTTTTTGCCATCACAAAAGAGCTGCTATAACTATTTTTATACAAATAGGTCCTTTTCCCTTCTTGAAAAATCTCTTTGGGATGCAGATGTAACAGTGGTATTGCTGAAACAAAGGGTATGCACGGTTTGAGAGTCCTTTGAGAACAATTCCAAATTACTCTCCAGAATGGTTGGATAAGTTCACAACTTCACCAACAGTGCATTGGTGTTCCAGTTTTCCCACATTCCCATAAACATTTATCATTTCCCTTCTTTTTTCTCATATTAGCCAATCTGAAAGGTGTGCAGTGGTACCATAGAATTTTAATGTGCATTTCTCTAATCAATGGTGATTTAGAGCATTTTTTTCATATCACTATAAGTAGTTTTGATTAATTTTTCTGGAAAATGTTTTGTATGGGCTATTTTCAAGGGAAGAAATACAGTATGTTTATCATGTCCTATTTAGGAAAAGGACAATTTATGCTGGATTAGGATTAAGAAATCCCTGGGGTTTAGGAAGGAAAATTAACTCTTAATCTCTACTAGGTGGATTCATATCAGCATCAGGAAGAATGAATTTAAAAGATTGGGTTAAATCCCTATGGGTTTTTTTAAATTAAAAACAACTTTTTGGTGGTACCAACATTTTAGGGATTAAGATAGAAATATGAAAAGAACTGTGGGGTAGAAATTAATATCAAGAGATCAGCAGGATAAGCAAGCCTGCCTAGCTGAAATAGAAAGGCATGCTGATGGAGAAATAGGAGTCAGCATGTGCTGGGCAAGTCAGTCTGCCATCACAGTCATGACCGCCATCTTCCCTAGGACATTATGAAAATATCCCAAGACCTTGAACCTAACAGGCTTGAGAACACAGTGTTCTCAACCATCTTGGTAGGATGTATCCCTTGGGCTGATAACGTCTAATTATGACTACTGAAGAGCCAGAGAGGCAAATTGTTCCTATTGAAGACCTTGGAACCATCAAATGGTTCAATATCAGAAACTAATATGATTTTATTAGTGGGAATAACATTAAAATAAAGGTATTAATATCCTCTTTGTCACTGGATCCTAAAGGCCACGAGAACTTGCTGTTTGACTTGCAATTGAAACATTCCATTTTTGTTTTTCCTCATTAGAAAATGAGTGCTTCGAGACTGAGCCTTTTTGTCTCTATCATTTAGCATAGCATTTTGCAAGTAGTAAATAATAAATATGTAAACAATCAACTTTGGAAAATCAAGTTTTTCTGATTTGCCTGGCTCGCCAAAACACTGATCCGTTAATAGTGTCTATGAATACTCCCTGCCTATGCCCTGAACTAACGTATAAATTTGGTCATCAGCTTATTCTGCCATGTCTACACATGTTTTAGTTTTGGGACTATAGCTTGATGGCATAACCTTAGTCAACACCCTCTGTCAGTTGCAAGATATGCACATTGAACCTTGGTTTCCTTGTCCTTCTAATCAATCAACCAACTGACTAAAGAGTAAGCATTTATTAAATGCTGACTTTGTGCATGGCATTGTGCTAGGCATTGGATACAAAGATAAAAATGATAAGAGTCTCCATCCTCAAGTAATTTATAGTCTTCTACCCTGCTGGCATACCAAGTACTAAAATCAGCCTTATTGGTTTTGTAACCATGTCCACTTTTCCTTCCCATTCACAATTATTGATGACAGGCAACGGCAGGTAGTATGGTATCAATGAGATTCTGTCTTAATAAAACCATGAATGATCTTACGCACAATTCTGAGTGGTGAGTCCTAGGTAGGGACAGTTCACCCTTACATTCAGTTTCTGAGAATGTGTGATGATGCCAAAGTTATGGGAATGGCTAGATATTTGCTTTAATATTAAATTTCACAGTTTCTACTTGTCTCTGGGGTTTTCATCAGAAATGTTTGATAATCCTCTATTTTGTTAAAGGTGCATTTTCTCCCCTCTAGGTTTATATACTGTTTTGTGGAGTAAGTTATTTCTTATTGAAACCTTTATTTTTTGTACTTTGGAATTTATCATTGTAAGATTTTCTCTCCTTTATGGTAGTATTATATAGTGTATAGGATTGGATAGAATAGGATAGGATAGGATAAGATAGGATATGACAGGATAGTATAATACAGTATAGTCTTGCATGGTCTTGACTGGTTCTTTGGAACTTGAACTGTTTCTGATCTCAGGAGTTGCATGTGGAAGGGGATAATTGCCCTGTCTCCCACTCAACCTCCATGTGACTATGAGCACATATATTTACAACAAGTACTAATCACTGTGCTTGGGAGGCACATTTTCTAAAAATAGAAAAAAAAATGAAACTATTCTTTTTCACAAGGAGCTTATGTACTAATATTTGGCCATCTTTTCCTTTTTTGCTTATTCTTTCCTGATCTTAAATGAATGAATATTTCAAGGTGAAATATTTAGAACTGTGCCATATAGACTTTCCCCCTGAGACTCTTTAGTACAAGACATTGGGGAAGGCATTCAAAAATGATAATGTGGACCCTCACCATATTACTAAAGAGATATGCAAAAATTTGGGGCTATTGACTTTGCCAAATACACTTGGTTAAATTTTCTGAAGACAGCAAATATTAAAACTGAAGTGATGGGAGGAGACTGTAAGGCAGAGAATCATTTGGGTCTCCTAATCAATTACCCAATTCTACTTAATGTAGGTGACATAAAGTTATAGCCTAATGACTGTGGCAGTTGAGGAAAATCAATCAATAAATCATAGGCTTTAAGTGTGAAAAGAACTTCATCAATTTATAAGCCCCTGAAAGCCATTGAATGAACTGGAGTGATGCTACACAAGATAAATGTTCATACTGTTTGAAGAGACAGGTATTTTCTGTGGGGTTTGCATAGATTAGAAGTCCAAGTAAGAACTTATGGACTCAAGTTTCTGGCAGAAACTCAGACAAAAGAGTCAGTCTCCTGGGAAAGAATCACTCAAGGGAGTGGAGAAGAACTCAGCCTTCGACATCAGCCTCAGTCTCTGTTTCCTCTCTTCTACTCCATTGACCAGAAGAGGATCCTGTGAACTTCAGAAGGTCAGAGAATTTGGATTTCAATCTCCTAGCATCATCCCTATAATGACTGATGGTAGTGTCTGCCTTGGGAGCCAAAGATAAACTGGATCAAAGGAAACGTAGATTTAAAGTTCCATAAGGAACCTAGAATCAAAGCTACACCACATTTAAGGTAAATTTCATGACTACTTTACAAGGGGAAACAAGATAAGAGCTGTGACTTAACCCCTTTAGCACGTGTTGGGTTTTTTCTCTTTTATTTGTTATATAAATGAATAGCCGTTGGACTTCATTTTTCAAATTTGTTTCATGGTGATGATAAAAACTGAGAGTTCTTCTAGAGAGCAAGGACCTGTTCTAGTTCTGAATCCAATCTAGAATTAGAAATTCAAAGTTGGCTAGTTTTACATGAAATTCTTTTCTACTGATTCCCCTTTGAGATACATAACTCCAGAAATGTGTTTGGAGATATGTAGTATTTAGATAATTTTTTAAGAAATGTTTTGGAAGAGAATTTGCAGTGTTATCACTGCCTGCACAAGGGTCTTAGGGATCTTTAAGCATGGCTAGAATAACACCTGTCAAAAGTTGAGTGGCTCTTGGTAAAGATTTTAATTAATCTAAAACATGTTAAGTTTGTAAAAAAAAAATCTTAAAATACCAGGCAAAATCCTATTTCTTAATTGGAATGAAAATATGAGAAATATGTTAATGAACTCCACCTGAAAGCAGGACCCTCACTGGCATCTGGTAATTTGACCTGCTTGACTGTACAAGGCTGACAAATTACATATGCTTCACATGAAATATCTACAAACTCAGAACTCTTGGAATTCTGTGTAATTTATAGTTTTCCTATAAAATATACAGATTATCACATAACTAAATTGTTTCCCATATTATCCAGTCACTATTATATTCCTAGGGCGTTAGCACTCCTAAGGTTAAAATAATTCGTATCCACATTTTTGGATTTTACCGTAGGAAAAACAAAGCAAAAAATGGGCCTCTTGAATCAAAATCAGTCCCAAGGTACTTTTCAAGCAGGTCTTTTCTGCTGAGCACTGCATTGGTTACTGGGGATACATATACTAAGAATGAAACAACCCTTACTAGCAAGGACCTCATACTCTAATTGTGGAGATAAATACATATGAAAACATATGGCTGTATCGGCAATGCCATATCCACGATGCCTATGGAGATTACAGATATGCTGATGTAATTATCCATGACAAAATACATCAGGCTTGCTATATGGGGGAATAAGCTAGAAAATTTATTTAAATGCCAAAAGACTAAGTCCCAAAACCAGAAAGTGAAAGCCATCAGAGTAATTATGAAATTGGCACAGGTAGATAGAGTAGAAAGCACCCACATTCTCAAGCCTTTAAAACAGAACAGGCTACCTCAGGCAAAGGTCCACCTCTCCCCACTCACAGCAACCACCCAGCGTCCAGGAAGCGTGCTCCCAGCAGCTCCGGCCCCTGGCAGTCCTTAGCAGGAGTCCTTAGCAGAAATTCTGGCTGACTCAAAAAGGGCTTTGTGCTGCCGCTGCTCCTGCCTCTGCTGCTGCCGCCGCCGTCGCCACCACTGCTAGCCACCACAGGAACTCTAGCTTGGCTTCCACTTCCTCTTGCTCCACCCCTTCCTGCTACATCAACAAGTCCAATGGGGCATGGAAGATCTTTAAATCCCATAACCCTTACATTCGGCCCCAAGATCTTTCATGTCCCTTACTTGGCAAAAATACAGTAGGAATAACTGGTGTCAACAAAATTTCACAACAATATAACAAGAATAGCACACAATAAACACAGAAAACCATATTTTAGGGTGGGGCATGAGCACAAGCTCCCCATCAATGGCCTAAACATATGATTATTAAATTGTTATTTGTCCCTTGTTTTCAAAGAGGGCCAATGAGATCACAGGGTGATGTCTTGACTTATATGTGAATTAGATTTAAGTGAAGCAGAGCTGCATAAAGTCATCAGTCTCACTCTCTCTTCCAGAGTCATCAAAGTCCAGTGGCAAAGCATAAGTCATGTTGTAACTGAAGAACGATTTTCTGCACAAAGTCTCCCTGATGATTGTCCCAACTAGTAGTGTGGGTCCCCCTTCTAAACAATCTTGTATTTATCTACGTTGTATAGATTTGTATTTATTAACTTTAGGGGTCTATTGGGTGTTCAAGGAGGACTAGTGCCTCTGGCACGAGGGCTTGCTGAGCCATTTTCAGGGCTGGTCATCCCTCTTTTGTGTTCACCTTGCACACAACTTGTGGCCCCCAGAAGCTGTAGCATGAGCAGCGGCCACCGCTCAGTAAAACTTTCTTGACAGTTGGGCTGAATCAGTTTGAGGGTAATTGATAAGCCTCGAACCCATCAGTGAGTTAGGGAGATCAATGTCTACCCCAAGCATGTGAAGACTTCTCTCAGTAGAATAGGTTGATGAGAAAAAATTGTTCCCATGACCATAAAGATGACTGAAGCCGCAGGTGTTGTGGAACACTTAGAGCTTGGTCACACATTGAAGATGCCAAGGTCATCCACTGCATTCCAGGCCATCAACATCCTTCACCATTTATTTTCATTGCTATCCTCTGGATACTCTCCAATGGGTTAGTATCCTTCTTAAATTATGGTGCACAGAACTGAAAGCAGTATTCCAGAAGTGATCCGCTCAAGGCACAACACTATGGTAATATCGCCTCTTTCATATGAGAAGCCAAGTCCCTCCTAACACAACCCAATAGGCTTTTGGTCACCTCATCATTCTGTCAACTCACATTGAGCTTGCAGTCCAATAAAACCCTGAAATCCTTTTCCTAACAATTGTTGATAATGCATACATCCTCCATCTTGCATACCTTGGAGGTTTTATTTATTCCAATGTAAGATTTTACAATGCCCATATTGGTTTTTATTTTATTCCATTTAGCTGAATGTCTTACCCTGCCAGAATACTTTTGGATCTTGACTTTGTTATTCGCCATGTTAGTTGTCACTGTCAGATTAGCATGCATATCTTATAAGCATACCATTTGTCTTTATCCAAGTCATTGATAAAAATTTAATATAATACCAATGCTTGACCCCTTGGGTACTCCACCAAAGACTTGCTATCACATTGAGCCTGCATTAACACCACCACTTTGAGTCCAGTCATATAACCATATAACTAGTTTGAATCAGTACGATTGTATTGTCTTCATTCTAAACCATATCTCTCCCATTGGTTTCCAAAGAATAAAAGGAAATATTTTTTTAAATCAGTTTTGCCAAAATCTAGGGACAATATTCACAGCATTCTCCATATCTACTAGAATAGCAATCTTATCTAAAAGGGAAATAAAGTTCCTGTGACTTGATCTTGATAAGAGCCTTATTGGCTCTTTGTAATCATCTGGTTCATTATAAATTCCATCCTTCCTTCTGATGTGTTGATGATCTGACTTTGCAGACAGCTCATTCAGGGATGATTTCCATGACAATAATCAGTATTTTTATGCTTGTCAAGATGCAGTTTCACTTTTGTGATGTTATTTGTGCTCAACACATTCAGCGCCTGATGATGATGATGATGATGATGATGATGATGATGATGATGATGATGATG
>NW_027185655.1:12166069-12168521 GCF_028583685.1 Petaurus breviceps papuanus | reverse complement strand
TGATGATGATGATGATGATGATGATGATGATGATGATGATGATGATGTTTAAAGAGTGTTCATTGTGGTCTATAAAAACTCAGGTCCTATCTCACCTCCAATTCATGAAGTCTAGTTCCTAACCAATTATTGCTTCCCTTTAGGATCCTAGGTGTACCCCTGGGGGGCAGGAAGGTTTATTTCTGATGCCATTCATTCTAACCCTCATTCTAATGAATTCTCATCAATATAACCACCAATAATAAGTGCCCCAGTATCAAATTGCACCTAAGGGTGAAGATAAGAGACATAGACACAAGACAGAGACTAGTATTCATGCGCCATGTGTTTTCTAGGTGAGGAGGACTGAGACCTTTTCCCAGCCAGAGAGTTGCAATATGTCTTATTTGCTGGTTCCAGCTGGGCAGGACAGTAGGCGTGAGCTACCCTCTTGGAAATCTTTTAGTTGTCTTTCAGTTCTGGCTCAGTAGCCAACCAGAAGACCCATATTCACCATTAGGTAGGTGAACTAGAAATAGTCAAAATGAAGCAAGCTTCCTAGTCCCTTCCATGAGGGATGGAAGGAAGCAGGAAAAGCATATCTCATACATGCTTTGGAGAAGGGGATCCCACTGGCCAGTCCTCTTATTGCATTATTTTATGAAACTATGATGCTTCTATATACCTATATTATTGGACTAATTTCTTTCTCCTTGAATAATACTTTCCCATGTACGTCTCCTTCATCACATCTTTTCATGTATACTTACATATTATGCAGACACATATGTGTGGATACAGATATACATACATTTGCATGCATATATTTATCTAGAATACATATATATATACACATATACATGCATATTGTATATAATACCACCTGCTTTTAAATGCTTTCCCACAGAGACTTTAGATACCATTAGTGTGTCTTTAAGAATCACTTTGATGTTGAGAAACTGGAAGCTGTACTGGAGGTTTTTGAAACACTGAAAACAGCAAAGATTTGACAAAAACTACAGAGAAGACAAATAGAGGAAGAAAAACTTCTCTCTTGGAATAACTCTTTAACTCACATTTTGAAGAAATATTACATAGAAAATTCCTTCAGGAGACTGGAGAGTTTTAATTATCATTATCAAGAATAACCTGTCATGGCAAGTCCTTGGCACCATCAAATGTTTCAGCATTAAAAACTGATATGGTTAGGGGTGGCCAGGTGGCTCAGAGAGTAAGAGCACTGGCCCCAGTGTCGAGATGACCTGGGGATCAAATCCGGGCTCAGATACTTAGCACCCACCCAGAAATAGCTGGCCATGTAACCTTGAGCAAGTTACTTAATCCCGATTGCTTAAAAAAACAACCTGATATGGTTTTATTAATGGAAATCACACTAAAGAAGATACATTACTATCCACTTTGCTCTGGCACCCTATGGACCACTGGGCCTTTCCCATCTTATTGAAGGTAAAACTTGCTTCCTTATTGAAATGTGAGCTCTTTGAAAGTACAAACTGCTTTGCTGTTCTGTTTATACTTTTAGTGATGTTCTTTGTACATAGTAAGCATTTAATAAATGCTTTTTTATTCATCTGTCCATACATTCATTAATCTGAAGAGAGATTGAATGGTTCATAGAAAAAACTAAAATAAAAACCAAAACAAAAACCATTTCTGATAAATTGAATTTAACTCTTTATCTTGAGAAATATGATACTTTATTTGGTATCCTCAGTGAAATAGATGGTAAAATTGTATTTCCAGGAGCAAAATCTTCTAGTGTTGACCAAAGAAATTTTTGCTGTGATCTTAAGGCAAAAACATAGTAAATAATTTTGAATTTTTTTGTTATTTCATTACATTGTCAATAAATTGTAATAATAACAAATAATAAATGTCAGCACTACTAATATTTAAACCAAGGATTCTTGACCTGTTGTCCATGAGTTTCTTGTTATTTTGGATAATTGTATTTCAATATAATTGGTTTCCCTTGTAATCCTATGTATTATATTTTCTGAATTTAAAAACAATAATCTGAGAGGGGGTTATAGGCTTGACTAGACTGCCAAAGGGGTCCAAGACACAGAAAAAGTTAAGGGCCCCTTATTTAAACTTAAGGGACCAGGGTTGATAGGGTCAGAGAAAGATGGAGACAGAGACAGAAAGACGAGCAACTAAGTATTATAAAAACATTTTGCAGTTTATTAAAAATATTTAATTAAATAGACCAGGGGTTCTGAGTTTTACTGACTATTTAGGGGAAATTTTAATAATAAGGAAATATTTAGACTTTCTTGGATTGTCTGAGAATAAAAATAAATATGGTAATGAGTCAAACTGCATTAAGGTTGACCTTTTCATAGAGCCTTTCAGTGTGGTCAATTCATTATCCTTTGTGTGCACACACACATATAGATAGATAGATAGATAGATAGATAGATAGATAGATAGATAGATAGATAGATAGATA
>NW_027185655.1:12153680-12166059 GCF_028583685.1 Petaurus breviceps papuanus | reverse complement strand
ATAGATAGATAGATAGATAGATAGATAGATAGATAGATAGATAGATAATTACCCATGTATTACTATCTGGGCATCTAGGTGGATAGAGCACTAGGCTTGGAGTCAGGAAGACTCATCTTCCTGAGCTCAGATCTGGCCTTAGACATTTAGCTGTGTGACCCTGAGTAAGTCACTTAACCCTGTTTGCCTCAGTTTCCTCCTCTGTAAAATAAGTTTGAGAAGGAAATGGCAAGCCACTGCCAAGAAAACTCCAAATGGAATCAAACGACTGAAAAATGACTAATAGCAGCAGCATGTAGATTCTCATCATTTGGAATTCTACAGTAATCCAAGTATATGCTTGGATAACTATTCTTTATTTACTAAGTTATAACATCTCATATGCACACATACACACACTCTCCCTCTCTTTCTCCATACACACATATACATGAAAAAATGTGGAAAGACAGGTGATAGATGTACGGATAAATGAATATAGATGGGTAGTTAGATCATAGATGGATAGATAAATTATGGTGTTTATTAACATCTTAGCTATGTGAAAACAGTTAAGGCTTCTCTCCTTTGTACCTGCTTACCCTCAATGAAGTTTCTCAGCACCAACTGTGAGTTTAACTGTCTTAAGGCAGTTATGTGATATGTGAATGAAGCATCCTCAGTCACCTAAACTTTTGAGCACTAGTATGTCTCCTTAAGAGCCTTCTAAATTGGGTAAGGCATTTTGATGCCCCAGTTTATCTGTTAAAGCCATTGCTTTCAATTTTATCCTAGACCTTCCCTGAGCGAAAATGGTGCAATAGATGAAGCATTAATAGATAAAAACCTTCCAGGTTCTGGATCCCTTAAGTACAAAGCCTTTGGGTGCCTTTCTTGGAGTTTGTGAAGTCTAAACCTAAAACTCTGAGAGCACACTAAGATAGTGCAGCTTTTTAAATAAAATAGGTGTGTTGTTTTATTATTTACAAGTAACATTTAAAACATTTTTGTTTGCATTTAAGTGACAAATTTGAAAACAATCCATTACTATTTGTTTTTTAGTTTTAGCACCCAGAACAACTCCTGACCGAAAGTAATTATTGACCAATGAATTGATTTTAGAACAGAAAAAGTAAAATCACAAAAGAAAATTAAATCCAGAAAATATGAAAACTATAGGATTATAAATGGAGAGTAGAACAAATATAAATTCAGAGGAAAGAAATTTGACAAAATAAAAATCAACACAATATCTTCCTCCCCCAATAACAACACTGTGCACAAAGTGTATCTTTTTAGAGTGGCAGTAAACAGAGGATGGACAAACATTTAATCAGCTGTGTTGAGCCAGGGCTTTGCAAGTGGCAAAGTATTGGTGCAAGTGGAGTCAGTAAGGGCTTGCAGCCCAGAATCCTGTTAGGCATTGGAAATGGTCTCATGGAGTTCATGTTGGCAGGGTTAGGTCCACAAGTGCACAAAAGTTCAAAGTGGCAAAATTTCATTTTGGGGTGGGGAGGAAAAGGGGGGAGACAGAAGTAAGAAATATATCTTGTGAGGCAGATGTATCAGTTATTGAAACATGAACACAAAATAAGTCCATTGAAACCTAAGTCAGGAAGTGTGTCTGGAGATCAAAAGAGTAGCTTGCCAATGAAGTTTCTATGAAATCCAAGGAATCATCATAAGTCAGTCCAAAGTTAGACCAACGTTCAAAGAAATTGGTTGTCTAATAAGATTTGAGCTCCACAAAGGGTTCTCATGCAATTTTGTCACATGCCCCTTGCTGAGCCATCATCTGGGCAGCTAGGTGTCATGATGGATGGAGCACTAACCTTGTAGTCAGGAAGACCCATCATGGCAGACCACTCCAGTATCTTTGCCAAGAAAACCCCAAGTGTGTGTCGTTTTATACCTAGGCATGTGATGCTGACTCCACCCTTATCTGAATTGTAAACTGTGATTACATGGCAGTAGGCACATTCTGATTCAATGGTCATTAGCAAGCTGTGAAGGCTGGGCTCACTATGTTAATAGGAATTACATCTATGCCCCAGTTTCCAATCCATTGATCTCTGGACCCAGACAAGTCTAGACCATGAATCTGGAGGTGTATGCTTCTGAATGTATACAAACCAAGGTTTAGGTAATATGAAAAGAAGCACAGGGCTAGGATGGAAATGGCACCTATTCTGGAGATAGTCACTTTTCTGTGATGGGATTTTGATTGGAAGGCTGGGTCTCTAAGCAGAATTTTGACAAAGAGATGAGTGGTAGGGCAGGAAAGGCTTCTGTTCCAGCATAGGGAGAAGAGCCAGCAGATAGGATAGGGCAGAGGAGGAATAAGCATCTTTACTCACACTGTCAGCAGCTGCCCTGAAGAGAAGAGATAAATCCAGATTCTCCTGGAACTTAATTTTCCATGATTTGATTTTGACCATTTGGAAGATCATGAGTGGAAAGGCAGATGGAAGATGTTTGACCCTTCTGGAGGAAACAGTTAAGTATGAGCCCCTGGACTGTGTCCATGAACTCCTGGATTTAGGTGCAGCCATTGACCACTTAGACCTGGGAAAAGTTGCAGCTTCAAAGGACCCATACAAGTTGACTTTGGTAGAGTTTTTTTTTTATTCCTTTGGAATCCATGGTCATGAGTAAAGTTGCAGGTCTCTGAGTGGTTTAGTGGATAATGAGTGGGATCAGGGGTTCAAATCCTACCTCATGCACTTTTAAAAACTTTATTTTTTTAAAATTTATGGAATAAAACAAGCATTTCTATAATACTGAATTGAAGTGGTATCAGTATAGTTTAAAAAGATATTATTGCACATGAAACTACAGACTGATTATGTACAAGTTGCTGTTTGTTTTAAATATAACAAAGTTTTCATGTAAAATTTTTCCTGCTTCCCACCCTAGAGATGGTTACCATTAGATACAAATAGCTCTGTGTGTATGTGTGTGCATGCATGTGTGTGTGTGTATATATATATATATGTAGAAATATATGCACACACATGCATATGAATGTGAGCATGTGTATATATATGTATATGTATACATATATATATATGTATATGTATACATATATATATATATATATATAAAATTATTCTATATATCTATTTGCCAGTTTTTTCTCTGATTGCAGGTAGCGTCTTTCATTATATGGCCTTTATAGTTAATTTGGGTGTTTATAATGGTCAAAATGACTTATTCACTAAAAGCTATTCTTAAAACAATAGTGCTGCTACTGTTATTTCATGCAAATCTTTCCATACACTTTTTCCCTATGTGACCAAGGGCAAGCCACTTACCTAACATCTGCCGCCATTTCCTCATCTACAAAATGAAGAAAGTAATAGTGACTACATCCCAGGGTTGCTGGTAGGATCAAAAGAGAAAAGAAATTCAACCTTCTTTCACATGCTGGACAAATGCTAGCTATTTTGACATGTGTTAGAGGCAGGCCTGAAGTTTATTCTCTGTTAGAGTTTGGTGGGATGAAGTGAGACCTTGGTAGCCCACTGAACAATTAACAAAATGGGTTTCCTTAGCTATAGGAGATCAGCAAGGATATAGCAGAAACTTAGCTTCAATTTTGGTAGACTATCCTTAGGCCCAGCTCCTTAAGGAAATGCTTCTGATCAATAAGGCAGACTACAGTGACTCTCTTCGTTCCAGGACATCCATCAAGCACAAGAAGCTCAGACTGTGTGAGTGGGAGGGTTTTTAGAAAATTTCCTTAGGCAATCAGGAAGCTACATCAAAGGATGCAGGAGCTAAGCAGATCCTAAGGACAGCCTCGTGATTTTTTAGGGAAAATTAATTCCTCTTGTTAAGGAAGGAGACAAGGGCCTTAGCCATGTTATGGGGGAGGGGAGGAGAGGCTTGCAGAAACTTAGTAGATATTAGTTCTATTCCATACCATCCCAGGGTGGCAAGGTCCTCCTTCTAGAGGACCTTCTACCATTTAAATGCTTCCAGAGCTTTTACTGGACAGTCCTGCTGGCATGGACAGTAGTAAATCGGAAAAACAAAAATTTGTATTCCTGCCAGGAGACATCATAAAAAAAAGGAAAAAAAAATGTGGAGGAGAAAAAACTTCACAGATCCCAGGCTTTTTCTCATTCAGGATAGTTTCATCTTTCAACAGCCCACATACCCGGTGGGGAGCTTGTGACCTCAAGGCCACAGGTTCCCCACCCCTGTGCCAGATCTCTGCAATTTATAGTGGGTCTCCTAAGTCATGATGGAGATTATGAACTGGAGCAGTATCAGGAATGTCAGGATCATAGCATCGTCAGCATTGGCACAACTAACAATTCTTCATATTTATTATGCATCAGGGTCATCTGCACCAAAGAGATCACAGCTGTCTTACGTGAAACCTGTCCCAAGAGCTCAGTTTATGCCACACATCTCCTTCTTCTTCCACCTATTCAGTGTTTCTTGGCTCACCTTTCAAAACCAAATCTTTGCTCCTTCAGAAGCCTCTGTTCAAGTGCTGCTTCCTCTTCCCCTGAGGGCTGGGTAAGAACTGTCCCCCACAGAATCATCATAATTAGTAGAGATAAGACTTCACCCCACCCACCATTTTTTCAACACCCTGGCCACAACTCAGCTATGATGTGATACATGAGACCCTCTTTTCTACTGACTATGCCAAATGTTAGAAGTATACCTGATAGCAGCACCCTGTTAGTTCAGGTTCCACTGGGACATATGTCATAGAACAACTAACAAAGAGGGTTTACCTAGCTCTAGCACAGAAGGGATATCAGTTAAGAGGCAGCAGTACTTAGATCTGCTTTGGGAGGCATAGTATCCTTCCCCTCCTTATGGGAACACTTCTGGTTAGTAGGGCTGGATATGATGACTCTAATGATATTAAGGTCTCTACCAATTGTGAAATGTCTTTCCTTTGAGGAGGAAGGAAAGACATTTCCTTGAAGGAAAGACATTTCACAATTGGTAGAGACTTTATTAATCAATAGATATGTAGGTGTGCCTTTTTATGTGAATCGATGAATAGGAAATTGCATGGACATATGGATGTCAGACCTGAGGAGGTCCAGAAGACAGCTTTGTTGCATTTTAGAGAAAATGAATAACTTGTTGAGGACAGTAGATACACAGGGGAGATGTTGGCCTTATTCATGATGAGTGTGCGAGAGGGTAAGAGGAGCAGTAGAGCTGAGCTGAGGGGAAAACGCTGATAGATATTAGTCCTATCACGACACGCGTGGTGATTAAAGTCCATTGAAATGTAGCATCCCAAAGGGAAGAACCCTGGTGATGAAGGGCCAAGTCAAGAGTTGAATTGGGGGGTCGAGCCAAGATGGCGGAGTAAAAGCAGGGACTTGCTTCAGCTCTCACTCCAACTACCTCCAATCCCTGTAAAAATGACTCTAAACAAATTTTAGAGCTATAGAACCCACAAAGTGACAGAGAGAAACACATCTTCCACTGAAGGCAGCCTGGCAGGCCAACAGGAAGGGTCTATCACACACAGCTGGGAACCCAGCAGAGTTCTATATGAGATGCAAGGGCTCAGACCCAGGGCGGCCCTGACCAGCGGCACAGATCAGCCAGAGCAGACTTCAGGAGAGTGAATCACCAGCAACTGTGGTGGTTTCCAGACTCCTCAACCCATAAACACCAAAGAGAAAGTAAAAGGTCAGTGGGGACCTCTTATTGGAACTGGGTGAGAGAAGAGTGTGGTCTGGCCCCTGCTCCTGGGGTGGCAGAGGTGGCAATCAAACTGTGGCTGCAGTTGCTGCCACGTGGTTGCCTCCAGTACTCCTGGCTGCAGATCATAGGGGGACCAAGTGACCATTCACAGGGTAATCACTCTTGCTTTGACCTGCTTGGATCTGGGTCACAGTCTTGGGTGGTGGTCCTGGGGAGAGAAATGCCAGGGTCCCAGAGCCTTGCGGTGGCTGTAGAGAGGGTGCCCTCCTCATAGCTCTAGCAACTGCAAAAAACCCAGCAATTTGGGACACAGCTCTCTCCACGATGGAAGCAGAGTTCTACTGTGGCAAAGAACTCAAAAGTCAAGTAATTGACTGGCAAGATGAACAAACAGACGAAGTACAATCATATCATAGAATCTTTTTTTTGGGGGGGACAAAGAGGATCAAAACATGGAACCAGAAAAAGACAACAAAGTCAAAACTCTTGGATCAAAAACCTCCAAGAAAAATATGAATTGATTGCAGGCCATGGAGGAGCTTAAGAAGGATTCTGAAAATCAAGTAAGAGAAGCAGAACAAAAAATTGGGAAGAGAAATGAGAATGATGCAAGAAAATCATGAAAAGTGAGTCAACAGCCTGCTAAAGGAGAACCAAAAAATACTGAAGAAAATAACACCATAAAAATAGACTAACTCAAATGGAAAAAGAAGCCCAAAAAGCCAATGAGGAAAAGAATGCCTTAAAAAGCCAAATTGGACAGATGAAAAAGATATTTCAAAAACTGCTGAAGACAGTAATTCCTTCAAAATTAGATTGGAGCAAATGAAAGCTTATGACTTTATGACAAATCAAGATACTATAAAACAGATCCAAACAAATGAAAAAATAGAAGGCAATGTGAAATATCTCATTGGAAAAACCACTGACCTGGAAAATAGATCCAGGAGAGATAATTTTAAAATTATTAGACTACCTGAAAGCCATGATCAAAAAAAAGAACCTAGAAATCATCCTTCAAGAAATTCTCAAGAAGACTGCCCTGATATTTTAGAATCACAGGGCAAAATAGAAATTGAAAGAATTCACCAATCACCTCTTGAAAAAGATCCCAAAAAGAAAACTCCTAGGAATATTATAGCCAGGTTCTGGAGTTCCCAGATCAAGGAGAAAATATTGCAAGCAGTCAGGAAGAAACAATTTAAATATTGTGAAAATGCAATCAGGATAACACAAGACCTAGCAGCTTATACATTAAGGGATAAAAGGGCTTGGAATATGATATTCTAGAGATCAAAGGAGCTAGAATTAAAGCCAAGAATCAGCTACCCAGGAAAACTGGGTATAATACTTCAGGGGAAAATATGAATATTAAAGAAATATAGGACTTTCAAGCATTCTTGATGAAAAAATACCAGAGCCGAACAGAAAATTTGACTTTCAAATACAACAAGCAAGAGAAGCACAAGAAGGTAAACAGGAAAAAGAAATCATAAGGAACTTATTAAAGTAGAACTATTTGCATTCCTATATGGAAAAAATGATATTTGTAACTCATGAGACTTTTCTCAGTATGAGGATAGTTGGAGGGAATATATATATATATATATATATACATACATACATATATATGTATGTTTAGGAGCCTGTATGCATGTATAAATATATGTGTGTATGTGTGTATATGTATACATAGACAGAAGGCACAGGATGAGTTGAATATGAAGGGATGATATCTAAAAGTAAAATTGAGAGGTGTGAGAGGAATATATTGGGAGAAGGAGAAAGGGGGAGATAGAATAAGGTAAATCTCATATTAAAGAGTCAAGAGAAAATTGTTACAATGGAAGGGAAGATCAGGAAGGTGAAAGGGAATGAGTCCACCTTGCTCTTTGAATTTGGCTTAAGGAGGGAATAATATACACACTCAGTTGGGTATCTTACTCTACAGGAAATTAGGTGGGGGGAGAAGAGGGGGGATGATAGAAGGGAGAGCAGATTGGGAGAGAGGGTAGTTAGAAGCAAACACTTTCGAAAAGGGACAGGGTCAAAGTAGAAAATAGAATAAGTGGGGGGGCAGGATAGGATGGAGAGAAATATAGTTAGTCTTTCACTATATAACTGCTGTGGAAATGTTTTTTGTAATTACACATGTACAACCAATATTGAATTGCTTGTCTTCTCAGTGGGAGTGGGTGAGGAGGGAAGAAGGGAAAGAATCTGGAAATCAAAGTTTTTAAAACAAATGTTTGAAAAAATCAATTTTCACATGCAACTGGGAAATAAGATATACAGGCACTGGGGTATAGAAATCCATTTTGCCCTACAAGAAAGTTGGGGGTGGGAATGGGGGAGGATGTAAGAGAGAACAGATTGGGGGAAAGGGTATTCAGTAGGCTTGCTATTTTGGGGTAGGGGAAAGACGGTAAGAAAATTTGTAACTCAAAATCTTGTGGAAATCAAAGTTGAAAACTAAAAATAAATTTTTAAAGCAGTTGAATTGGATAAATCAACACAGACCACGCCCTCTAGGTCCTCAAGTCCTCATGACTGAATCCAAACTTCATAGAACAAAGCTCTTTAATAATACTCTTTCACTTATTTTCAATCTCTCCTGTCTTCTAGGTCACACCCTCTAATTGTAGGTATCATATAGGGTTCTGTCCTGGGACTTCTCCCTTTATATGACTTCACTTGGTGATCTCCTTAGATTCCATAGATTTAATTACCATCTCTATATGGATGATTCTCAAATCTACCTGTCTTGCCCCAAACCTACTGCCTTTCAGAATCTGGAACTGGATATAGATACCTTAAACTATGTCCAAAAGGCAACTCATGATCTCCCCCCTCCCATATCTTCCTTCTCCTACCTTCCCTGTTAAAGTAGAGGATAGCATCATCCTCCCAATCCCTTGGACTCACAACCTAGGACTAGTCATCCTGGACTCCTCATTATCTCTTATCCCACCAAACCCAATCAGTTGGCAAGGCTTATGGATTTTACCTCTGAAACATCTCTCAAATAGACCCCGTTCTCTACTCTCACACTGCCACCCCTCCTGTGCAGACCCTCAACAACTCGCTGGGGTATTGCTGGTGGGAATGCCTGCCTCAGCTCTGTCCCCATTCTAATCCATCTTTCATTCAGCCACCAAGAAGATGGATTTTCCTAAAGAAAAATCTGATCATGTCACTCAATAAATTCTAGTGGTTCCTTATTATTCCATGATCAAATACAAAACGTTCTGTGTGACAATTCAAATTTCTTCATAGCTGAACCTCCTTTGCAGTATTCTCACTCTATACTCTCCAAAATGAACCCTTTAATACAATGACCTTGGTCTCCTGGCTGTTTAACAAAGAAGATAATACATCTTTCAGATTTGAGTATTTCCTCTGTCCCCCCTGACTGAAATGTTCTTCCTCCTCTGTTCAGCCTGTTGACCTTCCTGGCTTCCTTTAAGTCAGTACTAAAATCCCATTTTTTTAGTGGAAGTCTTCCTCAGTCTCTTAATTCTAGTGCCTTCCCTCTTAGTTATTTCTAATTTATACTGTATATAGCTTGCTTTGTATATATTTCCTTGCATGTTGTTTCCTCCATTAAATTGTAAGCTCCTTGAGGGCAGGGACTACTTTTTTCTCTTTTTATAATGCCTAGCATTGTCGTTGAGTCATTTCAGTCATGTCTGACTCTGTGACATTATTTGGGGTTGTCTTGGCAAAGATACTGGGGTGGTTTGCCATTTCCTTCTCCAGCTCATTTTACATATAAGGAACTTGAGGCAAACAGGGTTAAGTGACTTGCCCAATGTGACATACTTAGTGTCTGAGACTGAATTTGAACTCAGGTCTTCCTGACTCCATCCCCAGGGCTCCATCACTATGCCAACTAGATGTAAGCTATCATTTAAAAGAAAAACCTCTTTCAGTTTATTGGGGGATGATAGAATCAATCATAAATCATCAGACTTTAGTACTGGAGGGGGCCTTAAAGATCATAGAACGAAAGTCTGCCTCCCAATTTTACAGCTAGGCCTTGCCCAAGTAACTTGCCCAAGGCAACAACCTTGATTCAATACAGTGCCCTTTCCCCTCCATATCTCTTCCCCAGGCTCCACCAATGTACCCTAACCATACTTATAAACTCTGGTGTAATTCTACTACAAAACAACCCAGTATGGGACTATAATTCTTGTCATGTGAGACCCAAAGGAAAAATATCCTTGGAGAAAGTGGGAGCTGTATTTGAGCAATGGTTTTCTAAGATACTCCCAAGTCCTTGTACTACTTCCCAGCAAGAAAATTCTAATGTCATTTATCAAGAGAAATAAAACAGTTTCTTGGGCAGCAGCTGTCTGGAGCCCTGACAGCTGGTGAGTTACTCTTTTCGACACAAGTGGGGAGCAGAGTCTTTTCTCCACTTTTGCCCTTCTACACAAAGGGAGAATCAAGGATATTTTATGCAGAGAAAACATCTGCCAGATCCTGAGTTATCTGAGTGAAAAATCAGGTCGATTCCAGCTTCCCAGGTAATTCAGGCAAAGGTCTATGCTGTAATTTGTGTCTGTGTTATCTAGGCAATTGGCTTAATTCACAACCATGATCTAGATGGGGAGATCTGGCTTCCAAGAGATTTTTGTTCTCATTTTGGTTGTTTTTAGAATAAGACAATGATAGATTTGTTGTAAGAAACATGAAGTCATTCCCACAAACTGTTTCCAACTGTCACTCCATCTGGCTGGCACTTTGACATTCTCGATCTGGAAAAGTCCAGGGTGAAAAATGGCAGAATGCAATGACTCCCTTAGAGCAGTGTTTTGGGAAGGGGGTATTGCAAAATCTCTGACTAACACATTTTTTTTTTCATATGTATTAAGTAAAAAGGCTCAGAGGCAAAGAGGAGAAGACAAACAAAGACTGAGCTCCTGTGCCAACACTTCAGAGTTCAGGTGTGATGCCCTGAGATGGCATCCCTAACTACCTAAGACATGTTGTAAATGTACAACTCCTGGCAAGACTGTTTTCCACCAAGATATCTACACAAAAATGAACATAAAGTTAGTCCCAGCAACAGTTGGCTTATTATGCACCTGTTTGGAAAGGAAAGAGGGTCCTGAAAATTCTGTTCTCTGATTTCAGATCTCTTGACCTTTTCAACGGCTAACTCCATGATGTACATGCTGGTGGCTGATGGTTAGCACAGAAAAAGATGAGCCATGACTTTGGAGTTTAATTTTAAATCCAAATCAGATTATCCAAATACTTATGTAATTGTAAATACTTAATAATTGCAAATAAAAATCGTTCTCATACATATAACTGGAAAATGTACTTCAAGAAAATTCCAGCACTTAGGAACCAAAGAACTAACATAAATAAGAAATAATAATCTGGTCACATTATTGTTTTTATTCCTCAGTCCTTATTGAAATAACTGCACCCATTATGCTTAGATCTATGCCAAATCAAATAAAGTAAGTAATCAAATAAATTATTTGGACCATCTTCTTTTAAAATTTATTTTTGCCCTAATTTTCTGAACATTTAAGGCAAAGTTTTTTTATGTGTATATTCATATGAACTTGGATAAGTATCTCCATTCCTAACCTTGCTTTTCTATTGTATAATTTTCCATATGTGCTGAAAGATACAGTGGTTACATTTCCTTATGATGAAAAGATGTTATATTCTACCATAAGGTCATCTTAATATCCTCTTCTTTATTAATCTATCACACAAATTTCTCTGTAAAATGTCTTTACACAGAAACAACCCAAAGGGCAAACTATTCAATGTAAAATCCCTGACAATGAGTTCATAAGCATTTAAATAATGCAAAAGAACATCTGTCTAAAAGGACCCAATTAAATAGTTGATTTAGCAGTCTCTCCATCTATGAAATTTAATTATCTTACACTGTTGCCTTTTTCCCCCTTTGTAAAAAAGTGCTCCTGAAAGCATTTTAGAGTACTTGGAATTAAAAAAAAATAACTATCTTTTGGCATCAGACTGATAACAAAGCAATAAAATTTCGCTAAGAATTATATAACTAATTCTGAGCACACCATGAAGCTTTCAGCATATATGTCTTCCTGTCTCTGCCCTAAACCCATCTATCATCTACATATGGTTGTCTTCATTAGAATTATTTTTTTTTTCTCAGAGGCTCATTAAATCATGCAGCTGGCAGGGCAGCATTCTGCCAAACAGGGAATGGAGTTCAGGAGGAACCTCCTGACCCCACTGCCTAGCCTTACACAGGGAATGTCAGAGCCATGAGGCACCCTCATGTTTCTGTAGAAAAATGGATTTCCTTTGGAAAGCACCAGATCTGGAAGTTAACCAAAAAGAATCACTGGAGCTTGTATGAGGTTATAAGTCCTCATGGCAGAAGGATTAGGTTAAATCCCTAACACAGTTTCAGTCCTATATTCACATGTTTTGTGTTACATACTTAAACACACAAACAGGTTCATAAGCACTTACAAAAATCACTAGGGAAGTTTACTTCATCAGTCTTCTGTTTGACTTCTTTCTCCTAGATTTTTTACCAGTGACTTTGTACCTTTACCCATTTTCCTCCCTTTCTCCCTCCTTCTTTCCTTTCCTTTCCTTTCCTTTCCTTTCCTTTCCTTTCCTTTCCTTTCCTTTCCTTTCCTTTCCTTTCCTTTCCTTTCCTTTCCTTTCCTTTCCTTTCCTTTCCTTT
>NW_027185655.1:12153190-12153280 GCF_028583685.1 Petaurus breviceps papuanus | reverse complement strand
TTTCTTTCTTTCTTTCTTTCTTTCTTTCTTTCTTTCTTTCTTTCTTTCTTTCTTTCTTTCTTTCTTTCTTTCTTTCTTTCTTTCTTTCTT
>NW_027185655.1:12137036-12153180 GCF_028583685.1 Petaurus breviceps papuanus | reverse complement strand
CTTTCTTTCTTTCTTTCTTTCTTTCTTTCTTTCTTTCTTTCTTTCTTCCTTCCCTACTTCCCTCCCTACCTTCCTTTCTTCCTTTTTATATAAAAAATCTAGCTTTGAACTATGTATTACAATTTTACAAGATAAAATTAATTACTCTCATTAATCACAAATGCACAGTAATGCAAATCACAAAAATGTCTATTTACAAAGAACATATTGTAACATGCCCCCACAAAGCATATTTTTAAAAAAAAATTCAGCTCCTAATCACATTGAAAAATTGTAGCATCTATATTGGTTTCAAAGAAAACAAAGTCCTTTAGGGTGTGTGAAGTCTACAAGTCATAAAAATCTATTTTCCCAACTTACCTAATTGGGGACCTAAGTAACAAACACACTTTTAAGCGAAAATTATCAATTCAGAGATTACTTTTTCACTTAGACACACTTAATAATATTATTTTCAAACTCCTGACATTTAGGTTGAAATGGTTCTGTCCTAATTGTATTAAGCTCTTGTTACCCATTAGCCCTCAGGTAGGAGAGGGGGACGTTTCCACCTACCTGGCTCATTATTTATCACAGTATTGGGACTGGTTGAAGAATGACTAGCAACTAGGCTCCACCTGTACTCATGTTGCAGTTCAAGGAAATAAATACATATTCTTTCCCCTATTTTACCTTACACGACCATGCAAAGGGGCAAGAGCTGAAAGAACATTTTTTTTTTCCTTTTTGGAGAGGAGAAGGTAGGGCAATTGGGATTAAGTGACTTGTCCAAGGTCACATGCCTAGTTTTGTGCTAAGTGTCTGAGGCTGGATTTGAACTCAAATCCTCCTGACTCCAGGGCTGGTGCTTTATTCACTGCACCACCTAGCCATCCCTGAAAGGAACAATTTTTGTACAAGCCTTAGATACCTCTATCTCAGTAGTTGTCCAGGCCCATGTCCTTCAGGGACTGTTGAACAGTGATACAAACATGGAGGAGGGGAGCTAGCAATCTCACCCCAAACTTCTAATGCAATAGGCACAGAAGTGGGATATTTAAAGACAAACATTGTTTGAGACCCCATGTGCTTTGTAGAGAATATAATCAACAACCAAAAAGTTATTTGATTTGTTTGAGATGCATGAACCCTAAAATCTCAAGCCTGAGATAAATCAGAGAGCTTATCATAACTATTGCTGCCCCAACTTGGTAGACTCTACCAAGACTGCCCTTTGCTTTAAAAAATGCTCATGGGGTCCATTGGCTCACAACCCATTACATCAATAAATTTTCTGTATAACCTATATCTTATTATATTTCAACCCAGTTTGTTTGTTTGTTTGTTTGTCCTCAAGTGAAGAGGCATTAGGTGATGGGCTGTAGCACTGGACCTAGAGTTGTGAATAAATACCTGAATTCAAATCTGGGCTCACATTACTAGTTGTGTGACCTTGGCAAATCACTTAACCTTTGTGTCAATTGAGAGTAAATATTAGCTCCCAATTTGTAGTCAAATTAAAAAATGCTCTAAATGATTATCGGTTTGAGAAATGCGAATTTAAACAACCTCGAGATACCATTTTACACTTACATTTGGCTAAAATGATTGAAGGAGAAAGTTTCAAATGTTGGAGGGAATGTAGAAAAATTGGGACATGAATTCATTGTTTGTGGAATTGTGAACTGATCCAACCATTTTGGAAAGCAATCTGGAATTATGCCCAAATAATTATTAAACTACTTATGTCGTTTGACCCAGCAATACCATTACTAGGTCTATTTCCAAAGATAATTAGGAACAAAGGAAAAAAAACATATTCTAAAATGTTTATAACAGCTCTCTTTGTGGTGGCAAAGTACTGGAAATTTCAGGAATACCATCAAGTAGGGAATGACTAGACAAATTGTGGTATATGATTGTGATGGAGTATTACTATGCTATAAGAAATGATCAGCTCAGTGATCTTAGAAAAACATGAAAAGACTTGCATGAAATAAGGAAGAGTGAAATGAGCAGAACTGAGATAATATACAGAACAGCAATATAGTTTTAGAAACAATTTTGAGTGAATAAGTTATCTTGACTCTTATGAACACTCAACTATAGAGGACATGTGAAGAAAGATTTTATTTGCATTCAGAGAAAGAACTAATCAATAGAAGTATGTATAGGATAATTTTACATACATATGTGTGTATGTGTGCGTGTGATGGTAACCATCTCTGGGACAAGGTAGGGGAAGGGTAGAAAAAAAGGGGAAAAGGAAAAAAGAAATTTACAGGATAATTTTGTTGCATATTTGAAGTTGTGTATACTAGATTTGCAGTTTCATGTACAATCATTTTTTAAAATTGTACTGTGCTATGGAAATGCTTGTTTTGTTCCATAAGTATGTATTAATATAATAAAACAAATAAAAGGGAAAAATAATAGTACCCAAGGTTGTTGTGAGGATCAAATGAAATAATTATGTGTAAAATGCTTAGCACAGTGACAGACACTTAGTAGGCACTTAAAAATCTTTGTTTCCTTCATATATATGTATGTATATATATATACACATAAATATGTGTGTATCTCCACGTGTATATACAGAAAGGGGGAAAGTTATACACATACAGAGAGAGAGAGAGAGAGAGAGAGAGAGAGAGAGAGAGAGAGAGAGAGAGAGAGAGAGAGATTCTGAAGTAATCTTATCTCACAATTACAGAGAAAGCAAATGAAGTTGATGGAGAACCAGCTAGTCCTAACTTACCATTGGACATATAGTGGTACCTGTCCCTCTTTACTGTTTCTTTTTGTGCAAACCTTTATGGAAAATTCTAACTGAGAGGGGGGCATATTCTTCTTCAGGGTTAGAGTTGATCAGAATCTTTTTCCTGGCCAAAACAAGTCAAAGTGTAATGGAAAAAATGGCTAGATTTGGAGTGAGAGTATCTGGATTTGAATTTCAGTCAAGTTTTTTCATGTTCCTGGCCCTCACACTTGGTTTTTATCATTTGTAAAATGAAGGAGCTCAAATAAATGACCTAAATTCCCTTCCAATTTTAAACCTTTGATCTATTTTTATTCCCTTCTCCATTACTTCAACATGCTTAAACATGTATTCATCACTAAGGCAGGTAATTACACCTATGTCAGTGAATAATTGGATATGAAGATGGGCTTCCTTGAGGAAATATTGACTCCAGAACTTCAAGGGTCTGTGATTTTATTGATGTGCTTTGTCTACGGACTGAAGAATTGAGACCTCTACAATGTACTGAGTGCTCTTTGAGCATTGTTGTGTTAACAGTTGTGTCACCTTGTATCCAGCTTGGTAATGAGTTTCTCTGAACTTAGCCAGGTAGACACCGGGATGACAAATATGCAGGAAATTGCAGGGAAGTAAAATTCTTGGGGAAAGGACATGACTTGCTGGACTTAAGATGCTCAGTCTCCTAAGCTCAGCCCCCTTGACATTTGAAATGGGGGGCAGAGTAACTCAAATGAAAATAAAAAAGGGGAACCAGGAAGCCAAGAAAATGCTAGAACATGAGGAAGTGGAATCAAGCAACTGAGGAAATAACATGCTAGACTGGAGAAGAGATTGTGGAATATTATAATCCAAGACCAATTGTAGAGAATCATTATACTTTGTTTATGCAGAAAATGCAGGGAAAATGATACTGAATCTTTTCCCCTTCTTCCTCCCCCTCCATATGATTTTGTTTGGAAAATTTAATAAATAATTAAATTTATTTATATTTTGACTTTTAAAAGTCAGAACAAGATAAAGTTCTCACTTTCTTAAAGGTCTTATGAGAAACACACAAAGTGCACATAAGGTTAATACAAGAAAATACTTTCTTAACCACTTTTCAATTTGATTTTGAGCAAATCACTTAATACACCTAACTCTAAGTTTTCTCATCTATAAAATGAAAGGATTGCCCTACATCAGTGGTGTCAAACTCAGATAGAAAAGGAGGGGGTCATCATATGTACACAGGGGACCCTAAAGGCTACACTTTGGCTTAGAAAACCATGAATTAACATGATCAAAATTCATTTTCATGATTTCAAATCTGGCCTCTGACACTTAGCTATGTGATCCTGGGCAAGTCACTTAACTCTGCCTTAGTTCTTATTCTGTAAAATGAGCTGGTGTAGGAAATGGCAAACCACTCCAGTATCTTTGCCAAAACTGTTGCAATGACTGAACTGTTTAATTATATTTTTATTTTGTGAACTATTTCCCAATTACCTTTCAATCTAATTTGGTGTTGGTGCTACTAGTATTTGATACTTTTGACTTAACTGACCTCTCTTTGGGAAAAAAAAAAAACTCAGTGATTTTAATTATGTAACATTCAGCTTGGGTTTTTTTTTATTGTCATGATCACTATATATTTTGCTTTGTAAATTTGATTTACTTCACCCTACCAGTTCTGGAATCTTCATGAACATAATTTCTTATGATAGAGTAATTTTTCGATTATATTTATGTCCCACAGTTCTTTAATAGACTGTCATTTACTCCTTTTAAAAATTCTTTACTACCTCAAAAAATTGCTGCTTCAATATTTTTAACAAGATTTTTGTAGAAATACTACCATTAAATATAGTCTGTGATGATCTTAGTTAAAGAAACTGAAAAGGAGACAGGTGGTAGGATAAAAGATTAGGAAAGGTGTTTAGGGGAAGCCTGTAGTTAATAATACCCAAAGCTTCATGGAGGTCAAGGAGGGTAGGGGTTGAGAAAAGTCATTAAATTTAGCAGTTGGGAGCTGATTGAGCTGACCAGAGTTCAGAATGAGAGAGATTAAAAAGTGAGTGTGTGGTAGGGAAGTGTAGAGAAATTATATATATATATATATATATATATATATATACATATACATATATATATATATATACTTTCTAAGAGTTTATCAATGAAAGAAAGGCGAGATATCTAATGATAGTTTTAGGTGATGGTAGGATCAAGTTCAGTTGTGGGGGAAGTGGGATGGGAGAGAGGATGGTAGGTATGGACATATTTGTAGGCAGCCTGGAAGGTTTCAGTAGATAGGTAGAGAATGAAGATGAAAAGGGGCAAAGAAAGGAAATAATGCAGAAGGTGAGCTCTTAGAGGGGACAGGAGAGTACTAAGGGTGCAGGCAGAGAGGGATTGGCATTGGTGTGGAGAGGGGCTACACATTCCTCAGATATAGGAACAAAAAAGAAGAGGGCAGGTAGAGGTATAGAGGAATTTGGGGGTATGGGATGGGAAAGAAGATGGAGCTTATGGTCGATAGTGTTAAATTTCTGGAGTCATGGACATCTTTTATAGGATATGGATGAGACATTGAGGGCTAAGGGAAGGGAAAAGAATGTTTAAAATAGTCACTGAGGGTAGTGGGATAATCAATCAAGGATAGATAAAATTATCTGCATGCACAAGTGTTTACTGGAGATTAGATGGTAAGAATATCTAGTGGACCCAGTCAACATAATGAATATGACTTCTTCCTGTAGTGTTCAGTAGTTCAGCAGTACAAATATAGCAGGTAGATGGTGAGTGTTATACAGCTCTGGATATTGATATGAATTAGGTGTACAGGAGAGCAGAGGAGTCAAAAATTGAGAACAGGGTATAGTTTAACTGGTCAAGACTATTGTAAAAGAGGCATTTCCATTGTAGCATGTATTTTGGTCCTATGGGGGGGTGAGGGGTGAGGGGGATAATAGATAAGAAGATGTTCCTATTTATTTCTATACAACTATATATACTATACTATCTGTATATACTATGTACACTATTTTTATCCATCCATTCGTCTATTATCTTATCTCTCTATTGATCTATTTATCTATCTCTCTATCTATCTATCATCTATCTATCTATCTATCTATCTATCTATCTATCTATCTATCTATCCTTATGTTCCTTTTGTCCACACCATGCTGAGGTGTGAGGCCAAAAAGATCATTCCATGAGCCAGAAAAGACATCCCTTTGAACAGACCTTAACAAAAAAACCTCAGTTGTATGGCACACTTTCTCTTACAGTTTGCTGAGTGTATTTGGATTATTCAAGCCTCTCCCTTAGATTTCCTGTGAGAGGAGGTGGGGCTCCCCTCCCCACCTCCTGCTGCTATGATAATCGCTCATACATGATAGCTAGCTAGACAACGTGCTTATTTCAGCAAACCTGAGTCTGGATCACTAGGGCCATCCAGGCTGCCTCTTCTGCTTTCGTCCTCCTTTTCCTGAGTAGAGGTGACCAAGCAGTGATCTTGAGATTGACGTTTCCAGCTTCAGAGGCAAGTTCAAGAGGTTGGGAGCTCCCAGGTTCTTCATTCGGTCTGAGCTGCAATCCGGGGAAGCTCTCCTTGAGAGTAATACTAGACTTCTCAGAGCAGATGCACACTGCCAGGAAGATGAGCCAGAGTCATGCCTTTGCTTGCCAGGAGATATGTACCTAGAGGGAGTTGTTTGGGCAGAGCTGAGGTGAAAGCTAAAGCACTATGCAGTGGCCCCAGAAAATGTTTAATGTTTTGATGGTTTTAGTATCTACCTTCTGGAGAAATACAAGAGGAGTTACACTTTACTATTTCACGTTTAGTCTTTCTCAATTCCTGTTTTATGTATTAAGCATTTCTTCTCTGGTGAAAGAAATAAATAACTGTCCTATATCCCATCTGTATCGTACATCATGTACCTTTCTGCTGTTTTGGGGGAGACTTAGACTTAAGCCAAGCCTAAGTGTTAAATGACTGGGGGCTCTGGGTTGGGATACATGAGCCAGAGCGAAACACTCAAGAGTTTGAGTGCTTTCTTTAGAAGCCAAGATTCTCCATCATTGAACTGAGGCCATGAGAGCCTAAAGCTGGGGCCTCTTTAAGCTACTGGGTTGGTGCTAGTTTGTTATTATGTTGTGAAGAAAGGGAAATGAATCAGAACAGGGGTGATGGACTGGAAGAACAGGGAAGTATGGCAGAGATGAGGTTAGAGGGAGGACAAAGACTAAATTTTAAGAAAAAGATGGTGGTGGTTGTCCTTTGTTCTTGAAGAGGATCAAAATGATCTCATTATGTTATGCTGACTGTAGCTGATCAGACCAACATGAGCTCAGAATGCTCTACCACAGATTGAGCACAAATAGTCCATGTGAACATTTGAAATGGATTCTTTAAATTTGCACCTCTCATATTTCTTTTGAGCTGCTTTAGTTCTGTTGTGTTCATAAAGCATAGCACCGTATTTGATGCAGGCCTGCCATGCTGAGTAATGCTTTGCCAGCTTCTCCCATGCTATACAATCGATTCCCAAATTATTCAGAGAGACCTTGAGATTGTGTTTTTATTGCTGCTTCTAACCACCATGTGAGTGTTTGCCTTGTGTGAATTCTCCACAACATTGTCTTTTAGGCAGGTATGATTTTGGCATTTGAACAATGTGGCATTCCCATCAGAGCTGCACTCTCTACAGGAGAGTTTGAATACTTGGCAGTTTAGTTCAAGAAAGGACCTCAGTGTCTTGTACTGGCATCCTGCCAGGTGATCTTCAGAATCTTCCTGAGACAGTTCAAATGGAAGCGAATCAATTTCCTATCATGGTAGTGGTAGACTATCCTGGTGTCACAGGCATACAACAATGAGGTCAGCACAATGACTGTAGACCTTTAGTTTGGTAGGCAGCCTAATACCTCTTCTCTACCACACTTTCCTTTGGAGCCTCCAAAACACTCAGGTAGCTCTGGCAATGTGTGCGTCAACCTCATCATCTATGTGGACATCCCTGGAAAGTACACTGCCAAGTATTTAAAACTTCCATTTGCTGTAACTGATGTTTACACATATGGATGATGGAACACCTTGTTTCTTGGTGTTAATTATTAGGCCAAAATTAGCAGAAGCAGCAGAAAATCGATCCGCACTTTGTTGCATCTCAGCTTCAAGAAGGTACATTGAGTGAATAATTATCTGTGAACAAAAAAAATCATGCACCAATCTCCTTCCACTTTAGTCTTGGCTTGATGGTAAAACGGTATGTGTGATGTTGTTTGATCCCTGCATAAATTGGATTTAAGTGTGACAGAGCTGCATGAAGTCATTGGCCTCAGTGTCGCTTCCAGAGTCATCACTAAAATACAGTGGCAGGACAGAATCAAGATGAGTGGTGATGGTTCAGGATGCCGTGGATGAAATCAGTGTCTTCAGTGTCTGACCACACTCTAAGGTTCCACAGTGCCTACTTCAGGAGCCTTTATGACCATTGGAACAAATTATTCTCATCCACCCATTCCACCAGGGGAATTCTTCACATGCTTGGGGTAGGTCTCCCCATCCAACTTGCTGAAGGGTTTGAGACCCCTTGGTTACCCTCAGCCTGGTTTAGGCTGTCTGTCAAAATGGTTCAATGGGGCATGGCCACTGCACATGTTGTAGCTCCTTGGTCACAGGCGAGATTTGGGTGCATCAGGTAAACACCAAAGGTGGTAAGCCACTCTGAAAAGGGATCAGCAGCTCTCGCACCAGAGAACACACCCTACACTTACTTAAGAAGACAGAAAAAAGAGATGCAAGGATGGGAAGCTGAGATCAGAGAGGTTAATTGAGAATTGAAAATAAGAAAGAGATTATTTTTATACAATACCAAAACTATAAATACTCTGTCTGAACTCATTCCTCAATGTGTGGAATGCTCTCATTCCATTAAATGCATTTCCTCCTAGTGATTCTGACATGCAGTGGCCAGTGTACAAACCTTGCTCCTCTGCCCAAACTCACTACTCCCTCACACTTATCCATCTTGACCCCACCACCCCAATGTCCTACTCCAGATGATTCCTCTTGAATTCCTAATCATTCTGCTCTGCCTCCTGAAATACCTTCTCTATAATTAACAAGCTTCCTTCAATCTTCTTTTCCTTTCTTATTTCTTCCATTTTCTTGACCTTGCAGAAATATGGCTTCCTTCTGATGCCATCATTTCCCTTGATACAACACCCTTTTGAATGCTCGTTATATTTACTCTCATATCGTCTGACTCATTGGTCCTGGAGGGTGAGTCCAAATTCTCCTTGCTACCTGTTACCATTTCCAATTCTCCCACTACCACCTTCACAAAGCAGCTTCTCAGCTTTTGAGTTTTCAAATTTATTCATCCAATCCAAATTATGGTGGCTATTATTTATCGATCCCCAAGACTTTCTCCTTCTTTCTACCATAAATTCATTATGTAACTTACAGACTTTCTCTTCTGTTCATTTCCTCCTCTCATATATATATTGATGCCCCCTCAAATACCCTAACTTTCCATTTCCTCAGTCTTGAATTTTCTGTGACCCATTCCTCCATTATACCTTAGGTACAAATTGTCATAGGGAGATATTGTCATACCCTTGATTTTTCAATCATCCACATCACTTACTTGTTAATGAACTCCTAAGATGCCTTTATCTAGCATAATCCCTATGTTTGATAAAACCCTAACCCTATTTTTCGTTCTCACAATTCCATTCCCTTCACTCACAATGATATCCTAGGCCTTCACTTCTGTTTATTACATTCTTCTCCCTCAAGTGGCTATGTTCCTTGGTGAACCAGCTCAAATATATACTCTATCTGCTTTCAAATCCTTTGCATTCTAATTGTGTCTTACCAAACCTTAGCCTTCCGTTACTCCCATCATCTACCAACTTTGCCGCTATTAACGTACTTTTGAATAACATTGAGGGAAATTTCAAAATTGCAAAATTGGGTCCACTACAAATTTCTGCAATCTATTCTTGACTGGGCCCTCATTGCAACAAAGAAATCATTCTATTAATCTCTAAACTAAGTGATTTACTATCCTGGTCTCCACAGACTAAGAGATCACTTGTTTTAAACCTTGCTCAACTCTCCCCAAGCCTACCATGGCATCTCCTTATCCATATTCTTAAAGACATTTGAGAGCCTCCTAATTCCTTGCCCCACTCCTGTGAAATATTTTTTCTTCATCCTTTTTCCCCACTTCATTTTGTTAAAGTCTTAAATTCCACCAAATTAAAGAGTAATTTAGTTCAAGAAAACCATCGTCTCTTAATTAAACATACAAATACTTATGAGTAGGATCAAACTCAGGTGAATCTGTTCAATCACAATTTTTTTAAACTAACAACTAGGTGAGATCAGCTGTACTGAGATGCTAGAAATTTGTATGGGCCAGAAGGTAGATAATTTTGGAGTATGAATAATTGGGGGAGTCGAAGAAGACTGGGTAGCAAGGTGAAGTAGAATGGTATCCTTAGTGCCTCAAGAGTGGTCTGAGAACATAGTGACTTGGGGAGGGAGGCTATGAAGATTTGGGAAAAGGGTACAGAAAGGGAGATGAAAGGATATCAATGGGAAACTACCTATTTTAGAATTTGTCTAAGGTCACGTATATACCCAGGAAAGAAAAAAAAAAGCAATGACATTTTTTGAAAGCAATGAATCCCTTGATCTCAAGATCCAGTATTCAATCAAGGAATTTTAATATTTCAGCTGAACTAATTTATAACTTAAATATGATTTAGCTGGGGTGGCTAGGTAGTGCAGTGAATAGGGTACTGGCCCTGGTATCAGGAAGACCTGAGTTCAAATCCAACCTCAGACATGTAACACTTACTAGCCGTTAGACCTTGGGTAAGTCGCTTAACCCCAATTGCCCTCCAAAAAGCAAAAAGCAAAAAAATCATCTCTATCTATCATCTATCTATCTATCTATCTATCTATCTATCTATCTATCTATCTATCATTTAGTGTGCTAGCCTGGAAACTTCACATCTCATAATATTGCTGCTATGGAAAATTGTATTCTGAGTTCCAAACACTTGACTTCCAATAATTTTTTAAACAATTAAGTTCTTGTCTATCTTATGAAAATAAATAATATATAGAATTACCCTAATTTGGGCAACACAAATGTTCCTGAAAGTTGTTTGTAAATCAATTTTGAATAAATTGAATCTTTTCCAAACGTAAAGAGGGCCTCTTCAAAGTATAATATCCATTTCCGATATGAATAATTGCCCCTGATTCATTTCATTTGAAGTGTAGATTACCATTTGTCAGATTTTCTTGAAGTGGGGTCACTCATACATTAATAATATGACTAGTATTGTCTTAGGAGACAATGTAAGTGAATTTTCAGATGGGGAAATGGAATTGCATAAGTTAAATTTGTCTAAAGGTAAAAAGAAACCCACAGTTTTGGTTACCCTTAAGGCATAAAGAAAAGAGCCCTGGGGCAGCTAGGTGGTGCAGTGAATAGAGCACCAACCCTGGAGTCAGGAGGGCCTCGGTTCAAACCTCAGACACTTGACACTTAACTAGCTGTGTGACCTTGGGCAAGTCATTTAATCCCAACTGCCTTGCCTTCCCCCCTCCAATTTTTTTTTGAAAGAGCCCAACCTAACAAAGTATGGTACAGGATGAAAAATGCTGAATTTGGAATGAGATCTGGATTCTAGTCCTGGCTTTACCGCTGACTATGTGACTTTACTTTAAAAGGCTGGTTTCTTTGTCTGTAAATAAAGAGTGTTAGATAAATTGTAGCATCAGATAATATGATAATTATAAAGAATTCAGATAATTAGGGAATAAATGATCTAATACACAATAAAATAAGCAGAACCAGGAAAGTTATATGGACACAATAACTGTAACAATATATCAGGACTATGTTCTGGCTCGTTCTCTCCTAAATCCGAGCTGCTATATCAAACATGTAAGGTTCTGTTTTTTGTGGAGAATCTTTTTTTTTCTCTTTTACCATGGACTTTAGCCCTAACTGGTACTCTTTCCCATCCCCATTGTTAGAAATAAGTGCTAATATTTCAATACCATTAAACAACTTAATATTGGTTGGCTTTTACAAAAAGAGAAGATAAGTAAACAT
The DNA here is from genome assembly GCF_028583685.1 of Petaurus breviceps papuanus. NCBI lineage: Eukaryota > Metazoa > Chordata > Mammalia > Diprotodontia > Petauridae > Petaurus > Petaurus breviceps. Next base: position 12,141,306 of record NW_027185655.1, on the reverse strand, counting down.
CCCCCCACCCCCAACACCCACATTTTGGGGCACACTGTTCCCTAAATACTTCAGTCTCTGGAAAGGAGTAGTCTCAACACTTAACAGATTCTTCACAACATTAGTTCCACAAAGTTCACATACAAAGATTGCAGCTCTACAGAATATGAATCCTTGGCACGGCTGGGCTGGCATCCTACAATTAACTCCCAGAGGCCACTCCTTACTCCTTAGAACACTCATACTGAAATGGATTTTAGAGTATCTGCCTGTACTCTGACTCCAAGATTCCTCTGACTCAATCTCATGATTTTGTGAAATTTCTGAGATCGGAGACTCTACTCTCTTCACCTAAAATGGAAAAAGAACAAAGGAAAAAGGCTGAGGACCAAGGCCTTCTCAGGACACATGGCTTCAGAAGGGGGGAATGCCCAAAGATCTTTACCCTTACAGCAATTTAAGGTTATCCGATGCTGTGATTGAATGAATCTACTAAGTCCTCCCAGGAACAATAGGCAAAAAGAGTGAAACCAGGAGACATGCTAAGGACTTTTTGAACACTTTCATAGCAAGCCAAAGATCTTCTTCTTCACCAGAGGTTCACCAATTGGAACATTAAGGAAATCCCTTGAATGTTGCACAATCTCACCAGCTTCCTTTATACATCATCCCAACTTCTCTGGAAGCAGACTCCCCAGCCTTTCCCCATGAAAAAGCTATATCAGCTAAGCAAACTGATGGGGTCAGCCATTGCACCAGACCCCACTTACAAATGTAAACAAAAAAAATTAAAAATCATTTAATTATAATGGCACAGAAAAGAATTGAGGAAATGTACCATTTTCCCATCATTGAAGTGGTGAGGGTCTATGGGAGTGAAATATTCTATATGCTCTTGTCCTAGTCATTTTATTGGCTGGATTTGCTAAACTTATTTTTCTTTATTTAAAAATCTTTGTTACAAGAGATAGCTTAGTTTAGGGGGTAGGGGATATTTGGAAATGAAGGTGGTAAGGAAACAAAAGACACACCTAAAAACAGTTACTTAGAAGTTAGAAGACATAATAGCTCAAGGTCCTTCTAACTCCAAAATGGTATGTGTATGTGCAAAACAAGTCATCCCCTCTTACCCTTAGAAGATTTTTGCCGGGATTGCCGGGAAATTGGTCCCATTTTTTCATTTGTTTTGCTAATTCGGAAGTGACTGGAGAGGTAAGGAGGAACCTTGTTCACCAGCTTTTGAGGCTGGCAATTCGTTAGCCGTAAGCCCTGCACTTTGGTCACATTCTATTTCCTGGAATTCTCTCCACACCACATATGTTTAGGCCAATGGAGGTGATGGTCCTCTCAGTTCCTTGCATCATGCATTCTTACACTATGCTCCCACAGACAGGTCACTTTTCAATGAATCAGGGTAAGATAACTGAGCAAATCTGGGTGTTACATAAATTCTAATTCCTATTTCCGCAACCAGTTCAAACATTATTGACCCCTATTTGATACACATGATGTCTGGGCTTCACTCTGTATCCATTGCAGCTAAGGAATTTGAAAGCAAAGGTTTGTTATATGTAGATGAACACTGGATGCCAGCTATCTGTCAAGCATTGCAAGTATTCAGCCAGCTAGTGCATTAAGTTTTGGTTTAAAGCCACTCTAAATGATTTATTGTTTTTAAATTATTTACATGGCATTATTCTTTTCTTGTAAAATGCAAAAGTGCTGTCAGTAATATCTCTGCAGCTCTGTTATGAATGTTACTACAAGTAAATCAGGGTAATTAAGGGCTTCATGTTACAAATACTGGCACGTCCTATACCAGCTACCATTTCACTGATGATAATAAAACTTGCATGATTTCCTTACATTATATTCACTGCATCTTCCCACCCCCTGCTCACAGTAATTACTTGGGGCATGATCTCATAGTCACTGCAAGCAGAACTCTCACTGAACCCAACAGTGAATATTACAGGTGTTTAGTGGTGGTGAGGACAGAGGGAAGGGGAGAGAGAGTTCCTGACATTGCTTTAGGGATATGTGATGTCTTGGCAAGTGAGGAAGAAAAGAAATTATTCTCAATTGCTCCTAAATATATCTAGAACAAATTTTAATTATGTATTACCAAAATAAACCCTACGTTCCGGATTTGGATAGTATTGATTCCAGGAATTTTCTTTGAGAATCTTTAAAGTGAACAAAGACTAGTCATATATGTGTGTGTGTGTTTGTGTGTGAATGTGTGTAGACATCCTTATGCACACACACACACATATATATATACATACATATATAGTCACAATTGTATATTATGTAATATGCATACATTGTATATGTATAAGCATCTATTATATATAATAAAATTATTATAAATTATACACACATACACAATTGCGTATACATCTCTATTTTATACTGGGTCTGACATGAAAAAAATAAACGAAAAAGCTTTGCTAGGCTTTAACAGTTAGGATGGCACCCAACATACAAATAGGCCAATGGGTACCTCCATAAGACTTGGAGATAATTAAAAGGGGATAAATATAAAGTCAGCCAAGACTTAGGTGGCACCTTACCCAATCAGATCTTTTGTCAGATAAGCTTAAAATGCCTAGGAAGGCCTAATGATTAACTAATTATTTGATAATATCGGGGAAAAGTGGATCAGGGAGAAGACTTTGCAAGCACAGAAACTACAATGCTATACATGTAAGAATATGTGTTTATGTGTATATATGTATACATACACACAGATAGATGAATATATAATATACATACAGATATATATGTACACATATATATGTATGTATGTGCATACACAATATATACATACACATACACACATATTTGGCTTATAGGTGTCTTGATACATGATCTGAGATCTGATCCAATTTGCAAAAAGAGAAAAGAGGCCTAGAGTGTCATCATCAGCACACCTTGCTTAGAGGGGTCGGGATGGGGAGAAGGGGCAAGCAAGTTCCAGGACTGATCAACCTTGCATCATCCCCCCACCAGAGAGGAATTGTGCTGGGATTATAGTTGTGTGTCACACTTCAAATGTCTGTAGTCTGGAGGAACATGTCTAGATTTCAGAATCTTAGTCGCTACCACTGATTACTCTCAAAGGGGAGATAATTCTGAGCTTATGCTCACTTCCTTAACCCTTTCTATCAAATGCTGATTACAGAAAAGATTGTCATGAATAATGCATAGTCTCCTTTATTAATGGAAGCAACAGACAGAAATTGGAGAAGCTATACAGGTTAGAATATTTCTAAAAAGCAAAGAAGAGTAAATGAACTCTCTAGCTTTCCTTCACTAAGGGGAGTCCACTCTCTTAGGGCTGCTGGCACTGGAAGTCACAGGACATAACTGGGGCTGGCTCCCCTACATGTCTTTAGCTCCAGTTATACACTCAGAAGTTCATGACTTGCCCCTTGAGACAAGGTCTTTTTTTACAGTACTGCCTAGAAATCTCTCATATACAGGTATACAGCATTTTTCTCAGGTTTCTTTTAGCCATTCAGGATTTACATCTCCCTTTGAGTACACAGCATGAAGTAAGAGGGCTGCTAATATGAATTTCAGGTTTCGGTGGAAGTAGCGTCAGAGGTCACTGCCACAGAAAAATGAAATCCATAGTGAGAAAGGGAGGAAGCTTAATTCTCCTGAAAAGGGAGCCAATTCTGTTGGACTTCTCTAGGCAAGGCCTTGTTATGCATAGATACATTCTAAGTTTGAGAAATAATTTTAATTTTTTTTTTGCTTTCTTTTGGAGGGGGGAGGGCAGGGCAATTGGGGTTAAGTGACTCGCCCAAGGTCACATGGCTAGTAAGTGTTAAGTGTCTGAAGTCAGATTTAAACTCAGGTCCTCCTGACCCCAGGGCTGGTGCTCTATTCACTGCGCCACCTAGCTGCCTCTAATAATTTTAATTTTTAATAGTACTTTCCCACATCCAAAGTTCTTTTGATACACTATCTCATTTGATCCTGGCAACAATTTTGTGAAGTATAGTACAGGTCTTAATATGCCCATTTTATAGATGAGAAAAAAAACCCGAGGTTCAAACAGGTTATGATTTGCCCAATGCCGCAAGGATAATAAATGCCAGAGTTGGACCCAGATAACCTAACAAAGTCCTGTGAACTTTATTTGAATGGGTAAAATACAGAAATCAAGAAGAATGTAGTAAGGAGATTTTTTTCTTCCTTCCTTCCTTTCTTCCTTCCTTCCTTCCTTCCTTCCTTCCTTCCTTCCTTCCTTCCTTCCTTCCTTCCTTCCTTCCTTCCT
>NW_027185655.1:12117666-12137026 GCF_028583685.1 Petaurus breviceps papuanus | reverse complement strand
CCTTCCTTCCTTCCTTCCTTCCTTCCTTCCTTCCTTCCTTCCTTCCTATCTCTTAGTTTTCAGTTTCTGAGGAATTAAGGGAAGAAAACATTCTGGCTGTGTATCCTGTCACCTATGAAAAGCAATATAATGAAATGATGAAGAAATCAGAGAAGCATGGGAAGCCATATGAAGTGGAGAGTGAAATAAGCAGAAACAAGAAAATAACATACACAATTACTACAACAATGTACATGGAAAGAACAGTGACACAATGAAAAATGAAATGGATTATTATGTAATTATAAAAATCCCAGCTTCCCTCCGAGGAAGAGATGGGAAAATGCACCTCCCTTCTTTCCTGGCAGACATGAGAGACCATGGGAGTGGAACATTAAATCTGGGTGTGGAATGTCAAATTTACTATTAAGACTTAGTTGGTATATGGATTGGTTTAGTTAAGTTTCCTTTTGTTTTCTTTGTTTTTATTTTTTACTACCAAGTGTAGTTCTTTGAGCAGGGGAAGCAAGAAGGACATATTTGGAAAAGAAAATTATATAAAACAAAACATATGGATAAAAATCAAAGTTTCATAATATCATAGCACTAGATTTTAATTCTTTAGTTAGGTCCTTAAATCTTTGGTCTTTGAAATTTACAAGCCCTACTAAGTTTTTTTTTTTTTAAGCAATCGCGGTTAAGCAACTTGCTCAAGGTTACATGGCCAGTTATTTCTGGGTGTGGTGCTGAGTATCTGAGCCCAGATTTGATCCAGGTCATCCCGACACTGGAGCCGGTTCTCTTACTCGCTGACCCACCTGGCTGCCCCTAAGCAATTGGGGTTAAGTAACTTGCTCAAGGTTATACGGCCAGGTGTTTCTGGGTGGGTGCTAAGTGTCTGAGCCCGGGATTCAATCTCCAGGTCTTCTCAACACTGGAGCCAGTGCTCTTACTCTCTGTGCTACCTGGCTGCCCCTACTATTTCTAATGTTGAGAGGCTTTCTATCTTTAATAGAACCTTGAAATAGTCTAAAAAGTGTACATATCATTAAAAAATACACTATCCAGATACAAGAGGCTGAAGCTGGTAGGATCTTAAATCCTCAGTTGCTAAGGATACTCTAATCCAAGATATTATATCCATTTCCTTTGTATCCTCTTGGATTTAGATAATATTTGCTAAAGTGGACACATTTTCTTAAATATTACTATTTCCTCCTTATTCCTACTCCTTAACTCTTTCCTCCATGGTAAGTGATATGAACTTGGATTAATATATAAACAGTTTTAGCAAAGTAGAAGAAAAGTCCATTGTAAAGAGTTTGGCCTAATTAACGCAAAAGATTACATCAATCTCTGCGGTAGGTTTACTCATTTTTAATTATATCCATTTTTAGACCAGTAGTAACTTATGAAAATGCTGGAATGTGTTGAGTAATCCACAGAGTAGACTGACTCACAGTCTCAGAAGAAAAGATTCCCAGTGTGCCCTAAGTAGTGTGACTGTAGACTTGCATTACTGGTTACCCACAAGTTAAGCTTCAGTACTAAATGAACCAAAAGTGCGAGGTCTGATGAACCCAATAGTAAAGTGAAGGGTTCTAAAATGACATTGTATGAATAATCATACCTATGCTTGGTACAAGATATTCCTAAGGGGGTGTGTGTGTGTGTATGTGTGTGTGTGTATGTCTGTTAAAATCAAATCCCTTTTCTTTTCCTGTGTTCTTTTATATGATTCAACACTGATGGAGTTGGAAAGCTGAAGAATAGACACCAAGACCAATTACTACATCCTCTTCCCTCTCCAGAAAAGTAGGGAGAACAATCTCTACCCAATTCCTGGGTTGGTCTAGACTCTTGATAGTAAAACAGAATTTTGGAAGAAATTCTTTGTGCTTGATTTATGGCATATCACTAGAACGTTCATGCGTGTTGTTTCTGTTAGAAGGTCAACATTAGAAATTTATGCTTTAGGACTATGAGTGCAACTTTCCAAGTCAGGAAAACCTGGGCCTTTCTCATCCTCCCAATGAAATTCAGACTCCTTCTTCTGAGGGCCTGTTTCTCTGAGAGGTGAGCTTCAATTCATCTTGCTTGGAACCGGGACACCATGACCCTTTCTGGATAGTACAAAACCATATCCCCAGGTAGTTCCTCCCTGACCCCCTTCTCATGAGCTTCTCGAGGGGAGGCACTTGTCTTGCTTATCTGGGTTTGTATCTCCTCTGCTGAGCACGGTATCTGACACAACACATTTTTTTCATTCATTCATTCATTTTGAACCAAATAGCTCAACTACTAAGAATATTACAAATATATTACAAGTAACTTCTAATAACCTCCCCAAGGATTTGGGGTGATATTGCATCTATTACTAAAACAGTATCATTATATATATATATATATATATATATATACATACATATATGTATATATATATATACATTGCTGATATTTTGCTACTTTGTATATTAAGACAAATCTCATGAAAATGCTTTAGCCCATAAAAATATTTGTTGATCTTCTAAAAATGTGGTGCCCCATCATCTGTAAATGTAGTGAACAGGAAGAGCAGACTTAGGACAGAAGAAATGGCAAGAATGACAAAGGGAAGAATAGATCACCATTATTACTCTCTGACATTGTAGCCTAAGCATAACTGAATTGGTCCAGCCATGTTTTTGTGAGGTAGTTATGTTTTATCACTCCTATTTTATAGAAGACAGAAAGGGTATAACTACAGTCTATTGCAATCACTTTGGTACTTAAAGGAAATTTTACAAAAGGATCACATGGACCAAGAAATGATTAAAACAATAAGTTATTGTTTTAATATATTTAAACTTATTTTAATTCATGCAAAGGAGGGACTAAGTCTTACCATGTGACATACAGGGACCAAGACAGAGTCATGGAGAAACAGTAATAAAGGAAGAGAGTTTCAGGGCAAAAGATGCCACCATTTTGAGTTGGGGGGGCAAGGGGTAGGGACAGGGTTGGTTGGGCATTGGATGTGCTGTTCTTCAGGCTCCAAACAGAGGAGAAAAGGTATGCATTAACAGTTTTAAGAGAAGTTGCTCTCAAACTTGGCTACTATGGATTCCATGAAGCTTTCATAAACATTCCTAGAGAAAAGGTAGGAACCCTGGGTCCTTCATTACCTCCATATGAGATTATCTCAGTGTTACTGGAAAGGACCATTGATTTTAAAGGGGTAAAGAGTAGGTATCGCACTTAGAACTCCATGATTGGTTTTTCACATCTCGTATTATGGTCAGGAACTACCAGGAACTAGCCGGGGACTAGATATATTGAACAATTTTAATATCCAGGGCAAACAATGCAAAATTTGCCCTTAGTTCAGTTTGGGAGTAAATGGACATCCTGGAATGAATCTTAACCGTAGTACTAAATGGTGTGGGAGAGAGTAGGATGGGGCTAGAACAGGGAGGAATTCACTTTGGGTTAGACCTCTGAGAGAACTCCCTGTCTCTCTCTTTCCTATTTTAACTTATTAATCTTTCTAAGTAGATGTTAGGTTCAATTATGTCTATGTTGTTGAAATACTAATAGTACTACTAGGAACCACTTAATTCTGTTTCCTTTAGCAAATACTTGGTTACCTCAACCTTAATTGTGGCTCTGGCCAGTGGAAGTATCCTTGCTATACAAGCATAGGACATGTAAGTTCTCAAAATGGCAGGTTTGGCATATGTCAGAGCAGAGACACCACCCCCCTCTCCAACAAATAAACAAACCTAGATCCAAAAAGGAGGTTTCTTGTACTATGATAGGGGCTCAGAGAAAGTTACTGAATACCCCAACAGAACATGGCTGGCAAATGGAATCAGGACTAGACAATCTCTTGCAGAATTGAGAAATATCTCCAGGTTTCTCATATATAATGAGTGTATTCTGAATATTATTCCTTTTTTAAAATTTATTTTTTACTTTCACTTACAGGTTCTTTCCTCTCCTATACCCACTCATTGAGACATTGAAATAGTAAGAAATGTGATACCCATTATCTATCTATCTATCTATCTATCTATCTATCTATCTATCTATCTATCTATCTATCTATCTATCTCTCTATCTATAGTCAGGCAAAACATATTTGTGCCATTAGCCACATTGTAGGTAAAAAAGAAAAAAAAGAAAGGAAAAAGATGTGCTTCAATCTGCATTCCAAGCCAGTTCTCTCTGGTGGTGGATAACATTTTCATCATTAGTCCTTTGGAGCACTGGTGGTTCATTGTGTTGATCAGTTACTAAGTTTTTCAGAGTAGTTTATTTTTTACAATATTACTGTTACTGAGTTCTCCTGATTCTGTTCACTTTACTTTGTATTAGTTAATACAAGTCTTTCCAGGCTTCTCTGAAGCATTTTTCTTATTTTTTATAGCACACTACTATCTTGTCATATTCATTTGCCATAACTTCTTCAGCCATTTCTCAATTGATGGGCATCCCTTGCTTTCAACTCTTTTCCACAACAAGTTGTTGTGGAACAACACAAGAGTTGTTGTGAATATTTTTGTGCATATGGGTCTTTTTCCTTATCCTTTGGTCTCCTTGGATGTTTAGACCCAGTAGTGGGACTGCTGGCTCAATGTGCATACATGATTTTATAGCCTTTTGCTAATGGTTCCAAATTGTTCTCCAGAATGGTTGGACCAGTTCATAGCTCCAACAACAGTGCTTTAATGTGCCTAGTTTTCTACCAGATATCATTACAATATGGTAATGGAGTATAAAGATGGTAGGTATAAATCATCATGGTCTTAAAGTAGCAAGATAAAATATTATTGTTATAATCTTATTCTAAATAATGGGATACTTTCTCAGATGAAAGGAAGGCAACAAGCATTTATTAAGCAATAGCAAATACCTGTGCTAGACATTTTGCTAAATGATTTGCAAGTATTATCTTATATAATTCTCAAAACTACCCTGGGAGGTAGGTGCTATTATTATCTCCATTTTACAGATGAGGAAACTGAGGCAAAGGTGAGGCAGGTTGCCTCTAGTTACACTGTCAGCAAGTGTCTAAGGCTGGATTTGAATTCAGTTCTTCTTGATTCTCAGTCCAGAACTCTATCCTCTCAACCACCTTGCTCCCTCTAGGTATAATATATATTTTGGCATTTACTCTTCCTAGCTTGTTAGTCTTTCCTTAGCGATAATTTAGATAGCAGTTCATTAAGGTTATTTGGTGATCGTTTAATGCAGTACATTACACTGCTCCATTATACCTTGGAGGAAGTCCAATATTTCCTGTTTGTTCCCTGCTATTTGAAAATTTGTAATTTAAAGGACAGACCTAGAACTTAAAAAAAAAAGCATTGCTTTGGTGAGAATGATGAGTACACTACTTCTCCCTTAAGCTGAAACTTCACTTACCTCATATGCATGCTTCAATTAACCCTTGAATGAATCACCCTGATACTTGATGAAAATCTGCAGGTGGCCCTGCTTCCCCTTCACAGAAATGGTGTTGACATGCACCTATCCCAGGCTTCCCCCATGCCAGACCAATGATCACAAATGTGAATCCTGTCTGTGTCTTCACGCCCACCTTCACGCCCATACACAGAGCTGTGACCACAGAGCCAGACGCTCACAGGGTGGTCCACTAAGCACACCCTCAGGAGAACAGCCAGAAACTATTTATTGACAGCAGTCCAGCCTTACTGGAATGCTTGCTCTAACTAAACCCTAGGTGCCTTCATAATAGTATGGTAACATTGCCAGCCTCCTCAAATGTCCTGGGGGATGTTCATTCATACCAATCACAGCAGCCAAGACAAGAACAGGTCTTCTCAGAAAAAAAAATCTTATAATCCCATTTAGATCAACAGCAAGAAGAAGATGCCTTTTTTTCAATCATGTAAAGTTGATAGGCAAGTAGAAATGCAGCTAAAATGGTTAGAGGTACAAGTCCATAATCTCTAGACATTCATTTCTTCAGTAATGAAATCAATACATCCACTAATACAGAATTTCAGAGCCTTTTCAAATGGGGAAGGTGGGTGGGCAAGAATGAAAAACAGACTAGATTCAGAAAGAAAGAATACTCTTATAGTGGAATCAAGAATCTCGGGCATCAAAAAGGAGATGTAATACAAAGTGGCACTAGAAATTACCATAACAGTAATATTGCACCCAACTTAGAATCCAGTTTGGAGTTGGGTGCAGGTCAGGGAATTAGAAAGTACTAAATCAGTGTTCACTCCAGAACCCTTCAAAAATAGTGGATTCTGGTCAATTAATATGAGCTTCTGGTCTGCTCAACTTGTATGGGAAAGGATAACTCACCAGAATGAAACAAATGAAGATATGCCATAAGATAGAAAAACAACTTTGTTTGCTATAGTTATATACCTACCAAATGGCTTTCTAACATATAATTTGATTTCCTGGGTAAGGCTTTCAACCAAGAAGGGTGTGTGATATGGATATCCCTTCATTTGCAGGAAACTTCTCTGTATTAAGTTAATACATTTATTAAGCATGAGTTAGCCTCTTGAGTTTAGGTAGAATGATCCATTTTTCCTAGGATATGTTCAGTCTTGAAATGAGTTGAGAATTAAAGTTCCAAATCCCATATACTGAGAGACCATTGTGAGGTGCTAAGCTTCACCTCCTGAGAGCTGTTTCTGCATATGTAAAAATGGCCAGGCAGTATTGGAAGATCTGCAGCTCCAAACCTGTTCTCCTGAGGTCTTTCTAGGTCACAAAGTCTGAATGATCCAATGTGGACAAAGGACCACTGAGATTGGCAAAGACATTCACTCCTAGAGATGCCCTTTAGTCTACAATTTACCTTGTGAGATTAAACACTCTCATTTCCTCCAATAAGCCTTTTTTTCTTCTTTAAACTAAATATGCCCAGTTTCTTGAATTTATCCTAATCTGTCACAGACTCAGGGCCCTTCACTATCACCATTGCCCTCCTCTCAACATTCTGCAGTTTATGAGTGTCCTTCCTACACTGTCATACGGTAGTGGCCCAGACCCCATGGGTGCCATTGTGATGAATCATGATTTTATATGCTTTTAGCAGAAGGCAGCACATTTTCCCAGACTGCTTTATACTGTCTCTTACTTCTAAAAATCAAACTAATCATCTATACTTATTCATATGGATGGTGACTGTCATGAAGGTCTTACTATTTTCCTGTGAACATTTTAATATTCTGGTAACAGCTACATTTAATCCCATGGGGACTATATTCAAGGGAATATAGAGAGATTAGTGAGTTCTTTCAAATTTCAAATGTATAACCTGTGTCAAAATTAGAAGGCAGGTTATGGAATCTCAGCATACTACAAAGAGAAACTGATCATAAAATGAAGCCTAGCTAGGAAAGTGTAGGTTTAATTGTACTCTAGAGAGTAAAAGGACATCCTATTGCCTCTTCAGCAAAAATTCACCTGACTATATGGAAATCTGATAAATTCTCTAGTTTCCCACTGAGGGAATGGCAGAGAATTTAATGAGAAACACATTTGAACTGTAACTGTAATGGTGAGATTATACAATAACTAATCTCTCTGTAGGATATAGTATGAGTCTATTTTCTCAGGGAGAGTTCATGTGGTGGTGGGGGAAGGGGAAAAAGGAGATGGGGAAACACAACTAGAGCCAAATTACCAAAAGCAATGTCTTCACCCTCCTACTGACATCCCACTGGAATGCTTGTTTGATTTACGAATAACTAAGCATCGACAACTACATGATAATCCAAGCATTTTTGTGATGGCAAAACAAATCAAAATTTCATATGATGATAGCCTAATAGGGATAAATGCAGCTTTTCACTTCCTGAGGCCCTCAGGGGGCGAAATGGGGAAATAGCATTGCTAAAAAAATCACAACAAATCCGGCTCTACATGAAAAAAATGTTATTTTATGAACCATAATTATCATCAACTTTATCCTATATTGATAAACACCCATGTGTGCATGAAGCTGTAGTGTTGCTACAGAGGGTAATTTAAGCAGTTGTAGGTATAGTGAAAATTTGACTCATTGGAGTAAATACTTTCTTCATCCCCAACATTATGTCCAGAAACTCTATAGTACCTTTTTACATTGGATGTTGAGTTGAAAAATGGACAGAAGTTATTGGATACAGTTTCTTCCTTTAAAATGTTTACAATCCAATATTGAACTCACTAACATAGACACAGACAAGACATTGAGTCAAACAGATGTAAATATAATATATTAATTTTTCTTTCCTGATTGCTTCAGGAGTTTTCCATATCATGTCTAGCACATTGCATTGAAAATGGTGGGCATAGGGTATTTGTTTGTTAATAGGATAAGTAAACAAGTAAAGCAATAAACATTTAACTGAATTTCACCTTGAAGTGTTCCCTATTGTTCTCACTATAGGCCACAGCTCTTTTTCCAACTCTTGCCTATGTAAAACCTGAGTGCAGCCTACAATTAGAGCTTGGTTTTAGTGTATATTTGCATATGTTTTTGCTTTCAAAGAGATGCCATAATGGGAAAGCACTTTATGTCTGAAGTCAGTCCACATTGAGATTAATATTGCTTATTGAGAGAGAAGAGAAGGTTTTGAGTATCAAAAACTAAGGCAATCTGCATAGTGATAAGATTTCAGGTGATCAGTTTATCCTGGGGGAGGCATGAAATACCAGAACAGCTGATAGAAAATAGAAGTATCTGCCAAGGAAACATGAATTTCCCGATAACTAGGAAGATAATCTCTCTTCATGTCCAAAATGCACAGGGCAAAGAAAAAAAGGAGAAAAGGGCAAGGAGAAATGATCATCATTTAGCTGATTAAATTAAATTAACAAATGTTGAACTGAATTAAGAAAGATGAATAGCAATAGAAAAGATGGATAGCGGGGAGGCCAGGTGGCTCAGCGAGTAAGAGCACTGGCTCCACTGTCGGGATGACCTGAATCAAATCTGGGCTCAGATAATCAACACCACACCCAGAAATAACTGGCCGTGTAACCTTGAGCAAGTTATTTAACCCCGATCGCTTAAAAAAAAAAAAAAAGATGGATAGAAAAAAAAAAGAATCTTTTGCCATTCCCTTTGCTCGATCATCATTCATGTCCCACCCAGCTGTGGGTATACAAAGCCTTATCCTGTACCAACTTCTCTCCTTTCTCTACACCTTCCCTTGATGATTTCATCCACTTCAGTGGGTTTAATTGTGATTTCAATGAAGATGACTCCCTGAACTCCAGTGCCATATCACCAACTGCTTATTGGACATCAGTAGGTACTTCAAATTCAACATGTTCAAAAGTGAAATAATTATGTAGCAATAAACTCAAATTTCTTTTATTCTCTATTTCTATTGAGAATACCACTATTGTTGTGGGAGATATGTCTTAAGACCTTACCCCATGCTGGCTATGCTGATTTTTACTTTTAAATTACTGAACTTGATATTGGGGCAATTGACCCAGAGGACTATGACTCAAACCACTGATGTAGGTTCCTGGTCCCTAAGTACAAAAACTAGTTTCTAAGGAGCCAGTAGCTCTCAGGTTTCTACCTAGCAGGCCAGCAAGCTATGTCCAATTAAATCAGTGCTACATTCTGGGGAAGTACTCTTTCCCTGCTATAGCTACGTAAACTTAATTTTACTGAATGTTATGTAATCTATGAGTTAATGAATGAATGAAAATATTTTTATTAAGCATTTGCTATATTCTAATCACTGTGCTATACACTGGAAAAAGGGGAAAAACTGAGACAAGTCCTTCTTCTCAACTTCAGGGTGTAATTGGGAGACACAAAATATATAAATGAGTTCAGTTACAGTGCAGAAGGAAAGGTCCAGAGATCCAAAGGCTTCAGTGAAGGGATGAATAGCAATGCCTGGGATATTTATTTTCTTGTCTCATACTGATTCTGAACCCGAAGAAGTTTATATTAGTCCTAGAAGATTCATCCTTCTGCTCACCCATATGTGTAGCCTCAGAGTCATCCTCCATCCCTAACACAGAAATTCCTTAAAATGACACCATTGGTCAGCTCATCTATAATTAAAAAAAAATTCTCTGGGGTAACTTAAAGTTTAATGGCTGCCTGTAATCATATAACCATTATGGTAGAAGCAAGATTTGGGTCTTCCTGATTCCAAGGCTAGCTCTCCATTATGTCATCCTGACCCTTATAACACTTAAAGACTTGTAAATACAAATCTTTTTGCAATTTATTTTTTTTTTGCAAATTTTGCAAAGCAAATAACTTTGTCTTTTGTACTCATTGAATACATACTTGTTGACTAAATATCACAAAAAATGAAATAATATTGATATTTTGGGTTCAAAATGTGTAATCCCAATATCTCTGTTGTGTGTTACCTAATCAAAGCTGATGACAATCTCAGACATCTGTGCAAGATCAGGTATAGCCTAGAAGTATCAATTTTTTAAAAATGACTTGCTGATCCTTTCTATGCATTAAATGTCATCAATAATGACAATTCACATTTATATCACACCTTACAAATTCATACTGTTTTACACAAGACTCTCTGTGGCAAGTCATCTAAATCTTTGCTTTCATTATTTTGCAGAAGAGGAAACTGAGTTTCACAAAGGTAAAGTGACTTGCCAATGGCTATATAGATATCAATGTTCAGAGTCAGAATTCGAATCCAGTCAGGTCATTCATTTTTATTAAAAACACTGGAAAGCACAGGAATGAATAGACATTTTCTTAAAATGATAAGTAGTCTCTGTCTAATACCAAGAGCAAGTATTATCTGTAATGGGGATATTCTAGAAACCTTCACAGTAAGATGAGGGATGAAGCAAAGATGTCCATTATCACCATTATTATTCAATATCATACCAGAAATGATAGCTATAGTGATGACAACAAAAGGAAATTGAAGGAATGAGCAGACAATGGAAAAAAAACTATCTTTTCACTAGATGATATGATAGTATATTTAGAGAACCCTAGAAAGTTAACTAAAAATTAATTGAAAAAATTAAGAAAATTAGCGAAGTTTCAGGATGTAAAATGAACCCATGTAATTCACCAGTATTTCTATATATTACCCACAAAATCTGGCAGGAAGAGATAGAAAGAGAAATTCCATTTAAATTGGCTTCAGACAATAAAAAATACGTATGAGCCTGCCTGCCAAGACTCACAAAGGAATTAAATAAACACAATTACAAAACACTTTCCACACAAATAAGGACAAATCTCAACAAATAGAGAAATGTTAATTGCTCATGGGTAGGCTGAGCCAATGAAATAGAAATGACAATATTACTGAAATTAATTTACTTGCTCAGTGCCATACCATTCAAATTACCAAAGAATTATCTTATAGAGCTACAAAATAATAATAAAAATTCATCTGGAGGAACAAAAGGTCAAGAATATTAAGGGAATGAATGAGAACCATTACCAGTTTTCAATCTATCATCACAACAATCTGTTACTGGATAAAAAAATAGAGTGGTAGATTAATGGAAAAGAATAGCCTCATATCTTGCAGGTGTAAATGACCACAGTAACCTAGTATTTGATAAATCCAAGGATTCAAGCTATTGGGACAAGTAATTACTATTTGATTAAAACTGCTGGGAAAACTGGAAGGCATAAACAAAGCTAGCATAAATCAACATCTCACAATAAATATCAAGATAAACTCAAAATATGTACATGATTTTGACATATAGGGTGATGTAATAAGCATATCAGAGGAGCATGGACAAAATTCCTTGTCATATCTGTGGATAAATGAAAAGTTTATGATCAAACAAGAGAGAGTGGTTAATGGAAGATAAAGTGGATACTTTTACTACATTAAGTTAAAAATTGCACAAGCAATTTAAAACTTGCACAAGCAAAACCAATTCAGCCAAAATTAGAAGGAAAGCATAAAATGGGGACAGGGGGATTTTACAGGAAATTTGTCCAATAAATGTCTTAGTTATTCCATAATTGATGTATGGCCAGAGTATACAAACAATCCTATTTCAGAAGAAAAAATAATAAAAGCTATCAATGTTCATGTAAATGCTCTAAATAACTAATAATTAGAGAAATTTGCAAATTAAAACAACTCCGAAGTACTGCTTCACACCCATAAGATTGGCTAAGATGGTAAAAAAAACCAAAAAATGACAAATGCTGGAGGGGATGTGGAAAATAAGGACACTAATGTGAACCTGTGAACTGGTCCAATTATTCTGGAAGACAGTTTGGAAGTATGCCCAAAGGGACATAAAATTGTGAATACCCTTTGACACAGAAAGACCTCTATTAGGTCTTTATCACAAAGAAAAAAGAAAAAGACTCACATGTACACAAATATTTATATAAACTCTTTTTATGGTGGCAAAGGATTGGAAACTAAATGAATACCCATCAAGTGGGGAATGGATGAACAAATTGTCGTATGTGATTGTGATGGAATATTATTGTGCTATAATCAATGACAAAGTAGATGGTTTCAGGAAAAACAAAACAACAGGAAGACTTTTACAATCTGATGCAACAGAAAGTGAGCAGAACCAGGAGAACATTGTACATAGTAACAACAATATTGCAACAACAATCAACTGTGAAGGACTTAGCTACTCTGATAAATATTGTAATCTATGATGATTCCAAATGACTTGTGATGAAAAATGCTATCCACCACCAGAGAAAGAACTGATCAATTCTGAGTGCAGAATGAAGTATATTTTCTTTCATTTTCTTGGTTTTATTCTTTTACATCATGACAAATATGGAAATATGTTTGGCATGACTTCATATGTATGATGGGAATCATATTTCTTGCCTTTTCAATATATTTGGATTGGGGTGGAAGACAGGAAGACAATTTGGAATTGAAAATAAAATTTTTTGAAAAGAAACAAATCCAGTCACATCTCAGATCTCCAAGTCTAATGCTCTTTCCCCCATCCCACATGGGCATGAAGCTGAAAATGAAGTGTTGGCAACTCTTTAACAGGTTTAGTTTGAAGACCTAAGTGGGCCAAGCTGTGGTTCTCCAACGAAATGGCTCTTTCTTAACACCCAGTGTAGAATACTCAGATTGGGTATTTGCCTCTTCTTTTTGTATTACCTTCAATTTAGGACATTTCCCTCTAATAATACCCACCAAATCAATAACTATTATTTATATAACTAACTGATCACTACTTTGATAAAATTTTAAAGATTGTTCATACTTCTAAAATTGCCTCTGCTTCAAAATTTAAACAAAACTTTTTAAAAACAGTAACAACCACAACAAAATACACATGAGAATAATTTCTTCAGTCAAGTCTATTTTAAAGCAAAACTTTCCAGTTTTCTTGTGACAACATTTTTTAACATTATTAAAAAACAAGAATAAATCCAAATGGAACTTTTGGTGTCTTGCTTCCTCATTCTGTGAAAAGGTTTTAATGGTAATGATCATCACACAGCATGACATTGTTATTGAAATTATATTTCCATATACAATGCTGACCATATTTGAAATATTTAGTTACACTGAATAAGGGGCCTAATTGGAGAGTAAAATTATTATAATCCCAAACCATCATAACTAGTACTTATACTTCCCTTCACATGACTTTTGAAAATGAAGGTATTATATAGGCAGTTAAGTGCCACAGTAGATCAAGTATTGGCCCCACTGGAGTGAGGAGGCCCTGAGCTCAAATCTGGCTTCAGGCACTTGCCACCTACTAGCTGTGTGACCCTGGGTAATTCACTTAACCTTGGTTGCCTTGCCAAAAAAAAGGAAAGAAAATCAAGATATTACAATAGCTACTATAAGATAACTAATGTCACTTATATTCTTTCCTGTCAACCTAGTTTGCTTAGAGGGAGATATACGAGAGGAAAAGAAATACAGAGCATATCACATACAAAATGAATATTTGCTATGCATTCATGTATTCTTAGAGTCAGCTTTTTGTAGATTGTCCTAAATGAAGAATATTGTTAATGCTAAAGGGAAATTTGGGATAATGAAACAGAAAACTGCCATTTGACTTATATGTTTGTCATTCCTAAAGTTTTAAAAGTAAATTTAGTTAGCTTTTTTAAAATGACCATGGCTACATGGAAATGGCTTGATTATTGCCTATTATTATCCCACCTGTAGAGTAAGTTCTGGGATTCAAATGAATCCACAGATACTATAAATAGAAGTCTCTAGATAATAAGGATTATTGAGGTGGTATATGATATATGTTTTCTGAAAATGTTTCATTCAATTAGCTAATTTAGGTAACTAGGCTTCACTGAGCATTAATTAAATGTAATTGAGTATGGCTGGTAAACTGTAGATAAGAAATGCAATTTAATTTTTTTTTCTTATTTTAGCCTGGCTTTAAAATTTGAAATGAATGAGTCCTGGCATGCATAAGATATCTCTCCTGTGCTTATTGTTCTTTAACTTAGCTTCTACTAATCTAGTCAAAATAAGTATATGAGATAAGTTATGGGAGTTTAAAGCATTATCTAAATGACACGTAACATCTAGGAAAATAGTAACATATGCATGTAGATCTGACATAATGCTTGCCAGCCCTTACAGAAACACATTTACTTGGTTTTACAACTTACATTTTTCATATGTAGTTAAGAACGTTACTTAAATCAATTCATAAAAGGAAATAATTGCCAGAAAAGAAGTACAAATATGCTTTATTGTGGATTTAAAAATTATTAATATATTTTATATGTACATAAAATAGTCAACTTTTGATAGCTGGATACCTTAATCCACAGTGTACACAACATCTGTACTTGTAAGAATCTCTATATTACCATTAAACTTAGTCAAGCCTGAAGCATTTATTAGAGTATAAATTAATTACAGCTCTTGGAGGGTTGCAGGGTTAAAAAAACAAAACCCTTGAATTCATAAGGAAATCATGCATTAAATTGAAATAAAGTTTTATCAGATTATTAGTTTTATAATGAAATACTCTATTTGAATTACAGCATGGCTTAGCTATTTATGCTAATCAACTTAAACTATATTAGCATAATTAGTGAGAAAATTTTTCATCCCACTAAAACAAACCAGGTTGACTTAAATGGTAATCTGTTCAAATCTTCTAATTTTTTGAATCATATTTATACAGAAAAAAAGCTGCATCTTTGATTTTTTTTTAAAGTATCCAGACCAACAAACATACCTTTATATGTTTTCTTAAGTAGCAGACCAAGAGTATGGCAAAACAGATACCTTTTGCGAAATAGGTCATTCTCACCAAGAAAGACACACAATTCCCATAGTTACTACACCACTTTTATTGCCACATTTCTGTATAGAAGATGAATTCAAATATATTCACATAAATTGCATATAAGTGAGCACTCAAGGAAATAAATAAGTTATGCAACTCATATTATGTAAAAACTTTTGTAGACCAGCACTTGCTGTATAATATGAAGCAGGGTTAGACACCACCATTATCTGCTCCTTTCTCAAAGGAGGATTACCATAGCACACAAATTGCTTTCCATTATACATCATTTGTTTTCTACTGAAATGAAAGGCTGCCATTTTTATAGGAATGCTTGATTACCTTTGGAAGGAAAGACTTAAAAAGTTTTATTTTATGACCACAGTGACAATTTTTGATAATGAGAGGGACATAGATAAGAGACATCTGAAAGATCTTTGAAGTGGATATGGTTATTTTTGTTTTCTTGCAGAATAATTTGTTTCCATAGGCCTATCTAGAGGGATGCTACAGTAAAGGTATTTTAAACCCTCCATACAGCATGCTTGTTGGACAAAGTAAAGTGTAGTCTTCAACTTGTTGGAGAAGGGGTGGGTGGGTAACTGAGGAAAAAGAAGAAAAGAAGGACAGGACAGGACAGAGAAGGGAAGGGAAAGAGGGCAAGGGAAGGGAAGCAGAATGAGAACTGTCCCTACTAAATGACGCTGTACATATTTGGAATAAAAAATGCTTTCTCTACTTGCCCCTTAAATGCCTTTCTCTTTTTCTCCCCAAAGCCTTCTTCGCTTTACGTCACCCCTCATTCTGGCCCAGCCACCAAAGAGGAATAAATCCATATTATGGCAAAATTAAATAAAGAAAACAAGATGGCTCTGGGGAAAGAAAATAAACATTTTAAGACACAGAGCTAAACTTAGAACATCTCATGAGGTATGGTCAAAAATAATGCAAAGTCTGGGAAGAAATAAAATGCAGAAGAAATCTGAATAAATTACAAAAGGGTTTTAAGTGCATGGATAAGTGATGTATCTTACATTAAAATTATTCCCTAAATTGTAATAATGAAAGTAAGAAAATATGTCTTTTTTTCTTAAAAAACAAACAAAAAAAGAGTTAATAAAATATTTTCTCTGCACCAAAATATTCTTTGGAAAATAAAAATAAAAATGTCCCATGTATGCTCTTTCAAGTTGTTTTGTAAAAATCATCGAAATACACAATCCAATCCTGAAAATAGAGGTCCAAATGCCATTGAGAATTAAACAAACAAAAGGTTTTCCATTTCACTGATTTGAAGCGATCTTCTTCCCTTTAGGTCCTACTAAGAACATTTCTTCAGTTAGCAGTCTTCTTCACTGTCAAACAGCAACACTGCTTGGGTCTAGAGATACAAGTCCTTATCTCCCTGCACGTCCTTAATGGAGAAAAGCACAGCTCGGCCTGCAATTCTAGGCCTAGAACTCTGTAGACACCCATGGCAACTACTGAAGGGAAAAAAAATCTCACAAGCCCGACTGCTATCCAAAGCGAAACTTGAGTCGGTATTTGACTGTATTTGGCTTCTTTCGAGGCGCAGGAAGGGGGACCTTTGGTTTGACCAGGTGGGGAGGTCGTTTATTTTTTTCTGGAACAGTGACTGTAAAAGAAAGTTCTGGCTGCTCTGACTGTTTGAATCTTGGAAGGAAATGGGTAGAAATATGTTGGGGTTTGACCCTTGGGCTGCAGCCTCTTTTGGCTTTGCCCCGTTTGTTCAGAGCCACATACCACTCTCTTCCAGTCTTTTCCGTCTTGTAGATGGCTGAGGCGTAGGTATTATAGCTGTTTTCCTGAAACCGCTCCTTGAATTTGCAATCATCTGTAAATCTGGCCTAAAAAACAAAATGAGAGAATTTTGACTTTCAGGAGGAAGCCTTGAATAGACTCGAGTGGCAAAATTTTCAACATGTTGTTTTTTAAAGTTAGGATGCCAGTAATAGAAGCCAAAGTTTCTAGTGGTCTCTATTCCAGCCCCTTAAGTAAAACTGCCCAGATGCTGCTATCACTATCAACCTCAACACGGCTGCATCATTCACGACACTAATTTCTAGGCTGATTTCTTCTGAGTTATCACAGGCTCAGTAGCCCAAACATTAACATTCATAAAAGCAAGAATTAAGTGCTTTAATACATTTTGTTATTGTTACCTCCATGAGAGGTCTAAAAATAAATGGCCTCTGAGATCTGTAGTCACTTGCAGACTTGCAGAAAAAGCACTTTCTTCTAAGGCAGACTCTTGCAAGTTCTTGAACCCTTAGCCTTAAAAGGAACCAGAAACATTTCCTTAAGAAATTGTCCCTTGGCAACAAATGAATTTGTGTTCTGAGATCCGGCATTATATGGTGCCCTTGAAATATGTATAAATTTTCCATCATTATCAATAAGATTTGTACCACTAAGAGGGAGCCAACATGTAGCTTTTTTTATATTTTGTTGTAGTTCTTTGGTTTTTGGTTTTCTCAGAGACAGAGCCACAGTGTTGGTGACTTCTAATTATTTTTTTCTTTTCTAAATCAAATATTGACTACTTTATATGGTTATTAGATGATATATTTTCTTTATAAATGTTTATAAAGAAATATTTGATATGTAAATAATATAAATTATGTACATGTAAATATCTATATAATGTAAATAAATATAAATTATATATGCATAATATGTAAATATAAATCTTTATAAAGAAATACTATGTAAATAATATAAATTACTTATGTTAAATATATAAATGATATAAATATATACATTATTTATATATACATAATTCTTTAGAAAGAAAATATATCATCCAATAAGTGTATAAAGCAGTCAACGTTTGTTTCGGAAAAGAAAAAAATGTATAAGTCACTAGTAGTCTATGTTAATGACTATAAGAAAACCAAAAAGTAATTCTAGGAAGGAGCAAACTGTACAAGGACAGAAAACAACAGCAAGGACAGTTCACGTAAGATACTTTTCCTTTCTTATGGAAATGTATTATTTACTGGAAGGAGGGAAAATATTTTCTGTGAAAGAGGAAAAACACAGATTGTATCTAGAGAAACTAAAAGTAGCCCTTCAGGGAAAAGTTCTGAGAAGACTGGAGAAAACTCTTTTCTGGGGCAAAATTAGTGACTGCATTATTTTCCCACTGTTAATTTGAAGACAGCTATTTTCAGGACTTTAGGAATTTATCATTAGAACATTTCAAATCAAAGGACTGTTTAGAACTAGGGGACTAATGTAGAATGACCACCTACGATATATTTGCTATTGCTCTGGATTCTGGGTTTCTCAACCTAAGTTAGAGATAGATCACTGAGACCTGGATTCAAAGATTTTTAAGCTGGAGAAAATAAAAGTATGATTATGGCTGTTTAAAAGTGCTGACTGGAGAAAGAGAGAATCCTATAGTATGGGATGAGGAACTGGTAGCATCGTAGTAGAAAGGCTGCCTTGCTTTCTAACTCCATCTAAAGCAAGAGGAGAAAACCCTTGAAAATTTGCCTCTATTTCCCGTTGTTCCCCTCATGAGGGGAAAGCTTATCACAGCCTGTAAGAGGGGGAGGGGACTTTTGTACAACCCAGAATTAGAGAGAAATGCTTTTTGCATTGAAAGAACATGCATTGCTTATGTAGGAAGTCGGAAACCCCTGCAGTCTTCAGCTGTAAGGATCCTTTTTACGTAAAATATTTTACCCTCACTTTAGTGGCCCAAGAATAACAGGAAAATGACCTGGTTCAAAAGAGAAACAGTTGATAAGTGGTACAGATTATTTCCAGAAAGAATCCAGATCTGAAGACTCAAGGATCATGAGTTGCTTTGGGCACAGGTGTTTCCCTACTCATGTGCCTCTCTGCTAGGTTTCTGTAAGAGAGTTATCATCCTCCCCCCATCCCTGGAAACCATGAAAAAGGATGGCTCTGGTTTATAAGTGGTCTGTTATGTATTGATTATGCCTGCTTTTGTCTTCTGTTGAGTAATGTTTTACGATTATTATTGCTTTTGACTTCTCATTTAGCAAATATTTCATGTAATAGAGTTAATGGTATCTTAGTGTCTGATTTGTATAAATGTGAAGAATATAGGAGGGGACTCTGCAGCTCCAATGTGAATGTAGATGTAGAATCCCTGCCT
>NW_027185655.1:12112013-12117566 GCF_028583685.1 Petaurus breviceps papuanus | reverse complement strand
GAGAGAGAGAGAGAGAGAGAGAGAGAGAGAGAGAGAGAGAGAGAGATCTGGATAGAACTGTGGAACTGAATATATTGGGGTCTCAATATTTGCTACATTGATAAAGGTCTTCAGAAGTTTCAAAGCTATTTCAAATTTCACTTGACCCTTACAATTGTTCATGAGAATAAACCCTAAAATCTGAAATAGTTTTAGAAAGAAATTTTAGGTCATTTAATAGAGAGACATCTGCAAAAAAAAAAGTGACTCCCTCTTCCAGGTTCTGGAAGGTTTAAATTACATAGATTTTGACAAAAGTATCATGCACAAGTCGCATATGAAATAACATGAAGGGATCCCAAAACATAAGCTTAGGCAGACCCCTAAGACTGAATGTGGATTCAGAACCTGCAGGAACCCAAAATTTGGGGTCAAGATGATGTTCTGAGTGCAAACAATCTTTAATCAAACAGCATAATAATTAAATTTCCAAACAATATAATAAAGTACTCTTTCTACACAATAATGCTATGAGACAGGCACAGTGGGTATTATGATCTACTCCAAATATTTGGGCCACATGTAATTTAGGACCCATGTAAAGAACTAGATACCAGTAATATGTAATTTGCTTATGTTGATTATTTACAGGTAGATAAAGTTTGAGTTCTGATGACAGGCTTTATTTGGGAATTGTATCACTGTGCATTCAAATTTTCTAAAACTCTACCATTGATCGTCTTTAACCATTGCTATATTTGAAATCCAATAAGGCTGAAAATAAAATACTTTAAACAAAGTGTAATATCTTTAGGGTCTTGATTCCATATTCTAGAGACCCCTCTTTAAGGCAAAAACTAGTATTGGTATCATTGTAAGTAATCACATAATAATTCCTTTTATATTTTAACAAAGATTTGTTACAAATAGGAATGTGAATTTGCTATTAATTTCTTAGCTTTTCAAAGTATTGATGTGATTTCTGGCTTAAATTGTATAGTCTTAAAGTTTTACCATAAAAGGGGAACTACAGCCCAACAGGGATGAAAGGATGAGTGTCTTAGAAATTATCAATGAATTGGGTTTCAGAGGAAAGTAGATAAAATTGAAAAAAAACCTCTATAGCCTTGAAATTTTTTCTTAAAATGCAGTTGAATACAATGAAACGCATCTTCATATGGTGCACTGACCTCATCTGCAATTCTGTCTTACAAAATTCATTGTCTCTAAAACTTAGAATTGGGAATGATCAGAATCGGGAAAGACCAAAGTTTGAGCCATATACCTTGAAATGTACTGAGCTCTTTGGTCCCTGCTTTGTATTTATTTCCCTTAAAGATGCAGTGAAAAAAGGTATAGAGGATTTGACAAGGTTTGCTATTATGGATGTTGTTTGTTCAATGAAAGGGCCTTATTCCACTGTCATAGATACACAAACCTTGCTTTTCTGGCCTTAGTCCCTCTCCTTAGGATCCATAGCATTAGTGAAAAACCTCCCTGAAAAGTTCCCTCCTGAAAACTCTTGCTTCAAAAGCCCTAATGTTCAAGATGAAAGTGTTAAGGCATCTGATTTTCACAGTGCACCCGTGGCTGGTTGAGGGGTATTTTTCAGAAATGTAAATTTCCCCTTTGCAATTTTCTAGTAAGTCCCTAGGTGGTGCAGTGGATAGAGCATTGGGTTTCCTGTTAGGAAGTCCTGAGTTCAAATGTCACCTCAGACACTGACTGGTTGACCCTGAACAGCCTCTGTTTGCCTCAGTTTCTCCAACTATGAAATGGCAATAATAATATCACTTTCCTTCCATAGTTGATATTAGGATCAAATGAAATAATATTTGTAAAGCACTTGGTACAGTGCTTGGCACACAGTAGAAAATTAAATAAGAATTAAATAAACATTAATAAATGCTTATTCCTTCCTATGAAATTTCAGTGAAAACATCATTTTGATCAGAAGTGATATGTGTTGTATTTATTAATACAAGTAATACAAGAGAACTAGATTTATTAAAACATTAAGATTAAAAAAAATTCTGATTAACCAGTCAGCCCACCAGTAAGCATGTATTAAGCTCCTTTTATGTGCCTGGCACATAAAAGGAATAAAAAGAAAGACGACAAAAGACAGGAACTTCTGCTCTGAAGGAACTCACAGGCTAATGGAGAATCAACATGCAAACAATCATGTAAAAACAAGATATAGGCAGGATAAATTGGAAATAATCGAAATACTGCATATCACAGATAGTTTAGTGGATTCAGGCCTCCCTAAATCACCAAAATCAGAGGCGTGGTTAATAGTTCTACGTCAGCTTGGAAGATGGTCTCTAATGAAATGCCTCAAGGATCTATAACTGCATTGCGTTATCTAAAATGTTTATCAATAACTGGGATAAAACATGACATAGATGGCATGTTTATCCCATTTTAAAATTACAGACGGATGTTCAGAAGGATAACTAATTCATTGGATGACAGTCAGGACCCAAAATCTCTGAACAAGCTAGAACATTGGGCTAAAACTAACAGGATGAAATTTAACAAGGCTAAATATAATGTTTTAAATCTGGAATTAAAAAAAACAACAACATACTTCACAAGTAGAAGATGGGGCAGATGTGACTAGATAACAGAATTTCTGGGGTAAAAAAACCTAAAACCTTGAGGCTTTAATGAAGTTTAAGCTGGATGTGAGTCAGCACTGTGATATGACAAAAAAGAAATATATATATATATATATATGTATAATATGTATATATATATATATATTGCATTCTTAGGCTGTATTGAAAGGTATAGAATCCACAGAATGGAGAAGTCCCAGTCAGTCTTCATCTGAAGTAATATGCTTGTTGTGAGTAATACTTTTTAGAGTTACTGATATGGTGAAGGGACTATAACTTATGATAAATGAGGGTTCTTGGAAAGACCTGAGGATGTTCATATGAGAGAAGAGAATATAGAAGCATGATGACTGGATTAAAGTCATCGAGGGACTGTCATGTGAAAGAGACAGAAAGCCCGGTTTGTTTGGTTCCAGAGGAAAGGAAGGTGAGCGACAGATGAAAGAAAGGCTGGTCGTGGCAAGCCAAAACTTCCTGAGAATTAGAACTATCCCAAAACTGAATCTTTTCAGGAAATCATGGGATTCGCCAGAAGAGCGATCCACAAAGGCTTAAAGAAGCAAAAAGAATCCAGCAGGAGGACCACAGAGACAAGAGTTTCTTCCATAATCAAAAAAAGATGAGGATAGAAAAATGACCAATAGTTTTTAGCACATAAAAGAACTTAGAAAAAAAATTCAAAGGATGGCCAAAAGATGCATACACACACACACACACACACACACAATATATATATATATATATATATATATACAGCAGCACTTTCTCTTGTGGCAGAGAACTGGAAAGAAAGTATGCACTTGTCAGTTGGGTAATGGTCAAAGAAAATATGATATAGGAATATAATGGAATATTATTGTGCTGCTAGAAATGACAAAAGGGATAGATTCAGAGAAACTTTGGAAAATTTGTATGAATTGACAAAGTCAAATGAAAGAACCAGAGGATCAATTAATCTAAAGACAAGAATTTAAATTAAGACAATTTTGAAAGAGGAACTCTGATAAATGGAATGACCAGTCACAACTCTAGGAAACTGTAAGGGTAATGGGAATTTGAAGATTTTCCCTGCCCCTTAATAGGTCTAAGGGAATTTGAAGATCTTCTCTGCCACCTAATAAGCCAAATGTAATCACATGGAGCCTGTGGTGGGAGGGGTTTGCTGAAGGGTAGAGCAGAGCCCACAGGAAGTTGGGAGTCAGAGCAGTTAGAGCTGGAGGGAGGAGAGGACACAGCCAAGGTGGCAGGTTTGTTAGTGTTTGTTTTCCCCCTGCTGCAACAGCTAGGATTGTGAGTGTTTGTGGGAAGGATAAAGGATGATGTGGCTTCCTAATGTGCTGTGGTTTATTAACTTTGTTGCTATGATGGATTTGGTTTACTGGTGTTGGGATTTGGCTTTCTGGTGTCTGAATAAATGTTTTGCTTCTGTCTTATATATGGGAAGTCTGTTATATTTTGTGATTGAGACCTATGCCGGCATATTCATAGTCACCATTGGTGCTGTGAATATTGTATTGGAACTATAGATACTGATGATGAAAAATGTTTCCTCTCTCTTGACAGAGGTGAAGGACTAGAGGAGTAGAATAGTCAGAAGTTGTTGGATAGTCCCTTCTAGCTAAAAAATTTTATGATTCTATGTAGAAAGTTTAAGGAATCAAAACAGATATGTATTAACTAGTCATAAGACACACTGAGAATTGAGGGAATACATTTGCTTTATAAAAATAAATCCCTGATTTTTCCTATTTGCTTATGATTCACTTCTTTCCCCTTAAAACAACAAGAACAGACTCTGGAAATGGTCAAAGTGATCAAAAAGAGGGGGAGGTATACAGTTAATTGAAGTCTATGCAAAAATGAGATATTCTTGTTCATCTCCTAGAAAGGTCAACCCTTCTAGGAGGAGGAAGTTCTATTATTCTGCATCTACCTTCATTGTCATTGCCTTATTCAACTTCAGTGTCCTCTCTATGTGATGCTGTTCTTCTCCCACCATTTTGGTTCCAATCCTGAGTTTCCAATTGTTCAGAGCCTGTCCTCTCTCACCCAGTACTACCCCCTTGTCACAAATACACATTAATAGTAATTCTCAAGATTTTAAATGAAAAATGAAGGAAGAATGAAAGGAAGGAAAAAGAAAGGAAGAAAGAAGGAAAGAAAGAAAAAAGAAGGAAGGAAGGAAGGAGGGAGGGAGGGAAGAAAGGAAGGAGGGAAGGAAGGAGGGAGGGAGGGAAGAAAGGAGGGAGGGGAGGAAGGAAGAAAG
The DNA here is from genome assembly GCF_028583685.1 of Petaurus breviceps papuanus. Classification (NCBI taxonomy): domain Eukaryota; kingdom Metazoa; phylum Chordata; class Mammalia; order Diprotodontia; family Petauridae; genus Petaurus; species Petaurus breviceps. The sequence continues at coordinate 12,112,697 of NW_027185655.1, read as the reverse complement.
GAATACCACGTTGCTTTAATGAAAAAACTTGGCCCTGAAGAAGCTATGAGAAAAATATGCCTCACTTCTTTGCAGGGAGACTATGGCTCAATGAAACTTAACTCATGTTATTTTATTCCATTGATGTGTTGGTTAAAAGAAAGACGATATAACATTTGCTTCCCTCACTTCTGGAGGTAATTGGTGGATTCTTTTTATCTTGACTTTTTCCTCTGGTTCTAAAATAGATCTGGGCAGTTTCATTTATATCTTGAAATATAGTGTCTAAGATTTTAAAAATATCAACATGATTTTTAGGTAATCCAATGATTCTTAAGGGATCTCTGTTTGACCCATTTTCCATGTCAACTGTTTCTGTTGTCAGATATCTTACATTTTCTTCTACTTTTTTAGTCATTTTAATTTTGTTCTAATATATCTTGGTATCTCATATTCATTTACTTGTATATTAGATGTATTCTAGTTTTCAGGAAGACCATTGCTTGGGTAAGATTTCCCTCTTTCTCTTATGAACTATTTATTCTCCTTCGACTTCTTTCCTCCCCAGTTCTTATTTCATTTTTTAAAATGTCTTACTTCATTTCTTCTAGTTATTCATGTAGTCCTTATGGAAAATCTATTTTTTCCTCTGAGTCTCTGCTTGCAGTTGCTATGGAGTTAATTGCTCCTTCTTTGGGGGGGGGG
>NW_027185655.1:12095925-12111913 GCF_028583685.1 Petaurus breviceps papuanus | reverse complement strand
AGAGAGAGAGAGAGAGAGAGAGAGAGAGAGAGATTTTGTACTGGTCAGTTTTTGCTTTGATTTATTAATATATCTCTCCAACTTTTTAGTTACTGCATTGGGGCTTTGTGCCAGAGCTAGGCTTTGCCCCTTGATGTGCTTTTGAATGAGGTCTTCTACTCTGATTGGTCTGGCCCTGGGTCCTTTGGGTTTCCACTTTGCATCTTTCCACATCTTCCTACCTCTTTTAGGCTCAGAGTGCTAGAACTGCAGGGCCATCAATAATATCTCAAAACAAAACAAAACAAATGTGCTCAGGAACTCTGAGCACCTGGGTGCCAGGCTATCCTAATGTGAGCACTAGCTTGCTGCTTTGGCCACTACACTCCCTAGGGCTTTCAAGATACCCCCAACCCCACTCCCAGAGCTTTCTCACCACTCTAGGTCTCTTGTGCTCTTGCTTTTGGGCACTGAGCCTTCAAGTGTACACACGTCTCTAGCCCATCTCTGGTTATGCTTAAAGGCTGGCTTTATTTCTCTGTGCTGGTCCTGGCTTTTCTTGTGGTCTCCACATTTATTGCCCATGGGCTTCTGGGTAACTTTTTGTCCACTTCTGGGAAGGAAGGAGTCATTAGATTTCTTGATTCAGTCTGTTACACATTTTAGTTATTTTATTTTTCTTAAGGTGGGAGTATTAGAGTTGGGCGGTAGGCCTCCATTAGGGCAGCCATCTTGGCCATCTTTATTTGCTAACTGAAAAGAATAGTTCTAGGATTGAGAATTTTAAATCAGACAAGTAGAAAGTACAAAATATTTTGAGGCTACTGGGCCTTATAATCAAAATAATAATAATTGTCTTATTTGATCCTTAAAACAACCCTGGCAGGTAGATTGTATTATTTCCATTTTATGGTTGAGGGAACTGAGGCAGACAGAGGGTAAGTGACTTGTCCAGAGTCACACAGTAAAAGATCTGAGGCTGGATTTGAACTTAGTTTTTTGATTCCTAGATCAACCCTCTGTCCATTATACGACCTCACTGCCTAAAGAAACTTAGAGGTCATTCATCCAACCCTTTCAGTTTACCTTTGAAGAAAGGTAGCTCAGAGATGCGACTTGCCTGAGGTCACAGAGGAACTAAATAGCAGAACTAGAATGAACATGTCCCACATGTAAGGCCAGTTATATCTCCTAAGATTCTATTATCACTGCTAGACTGTGATTTTTTTCCAAATCAGGAGACTTATAAAATTTATTTAAAAATTATTGTTCTTTACCAAGAACTTCTAGTCTCATAAATAGCATGTCTGAATTTGAGGTATTGCTGGTAGATTTCAGAAGTTTAATATAGCACAATCTTCTGCTTCAAGGACATCAACCTCCTCAATCCATTCTCTTACATTCTCCTGCTCTCTTCCTCACATATGTATATATATACACACATACAAATTCACATACATGCATATATGCACCTATAGGCAATGCATATATTTGTGTGTGATTACATACAGGTACACACATGTATGTACACATGTGTGTATCTATATACATGCATGTATGTATCTGTATTACATATAGATACATACAAATGTAAACATGGCTATGATTAAACATCAAGATGAATCGTTGGATCTGAAAGCAGATTTGTCCATGTCCTGTAAGTTTATCATTGAGTAAATGCCTCATAACTGAAAGGTTTACAAACTGCTAGTAGAACCAGAAAGAGCAGTTCAAACATATGGCTACTATTAACATATATTACATCCATATAAGACATGCATGTATATACACATGTATCTGGGTTTACATGGTATAAAAAAAAGAAGTAAAAAAGTTAATTTGAACTGCAAAGATGACCTCCCCCCCCTGTTCCATCTGCATTTTGACATGAATTTGTCACTTATTCCCAATGTAGTAGAATTTTCAGAGGTGGAAGTGACTTCAGTGGCCTTCTAGTCCAACTTAAACTATCAAAGTTAAATTATAGCGTCCTAGAAACTAAGAAGGTGTCAGAGGAGGATGTAAGGCAATATCTCTGCTCTAAATGATACTTTAGACCAAGGATGGGAAGCCTGTGGCCTCAAGGACACATGTGGCCTTCTAGGTGCTTGGGTGCAGTCTTTTGACTGAGTACAAGTTTTACAGAACAAATCCTTGTATTACAGGGATTTGTTCTGAGAAATTTGGATTCAGTCTAAGGGGCCACACTTGAGGACCTAGAGGGCCACAGATGACCTCAAGGCCACAGGTTCCCCACCCCTGCTTTCGGTTCTAGCTTTACAAAGAGGATATTTAATTAATGATAGTGAATATTAATGAAAATCAATTTTCAATTTTTCATTTAACTTTGTGAGAAGCATTTCTGGCCTTAAGGAATGCCACCCCTAGACCAGATCTTGAATCCTAGTAGCTGTTCCTACGCAAACCAATGGGTTCAGTCTACCATCAGGGGAGGAGCCACCTTGAAAGTGTTACTTCAGGGCTGACCAAGGACAACATCCTCACTTGTTTCATAATGTCTTCTACTTAGAAGGATTTTTTTTCACTGTAATATTTTCTATGGATCTTTAGATTGAGAATTAGCTATCAATCAATTATTTGAAAAATATTTCTTAAGGGTCTACAATCTGTCAATCACTATACTAGGTAATGGGGATTAAAAAGAAAAAAAAGAAACAATCCCTGTCCCCATGGAGTTTATGTTCCATCACAATAAATATAATACCATCATATGTATATGTATGTCCTTTAATAGAAGAATGAAAGAATTTCCATTGATCTTTTAGGAGCTCATGGAAGGAAAACACTAAAATCCAGAAGAGATGTGTGAGTAATAACAAGATTGTGATGAGGCAGGTACCTTTTAAAGAAGAGGAATTAACTTGGGAAGTTTTGTAATTAAACATAATGCACGGAAAGGAAACATCTATTAATAAGAGCCCAGAAGGTGCCCTAAGTAATATATTTTAACAAAGATAGAAGTAAAGGCTAAGCAGGATGCTGAACTGCCAAGGAGCATACTTTCCTACCTTGCCAAGAAACAAACAAAATCTTTGCTGAGAAATGCAAAGGGGAAGCTAGCAGCTGCTTTGCAGGAAGCTGGGAAGAGATCTCCTTCCAGAAGAGTAAAATCTGGACCTTCTTGGGAACTCAAGAAGGATGCCCTGTTAAACTTCCTATTAAAATGAAAAATGCAAATGGTGAGAGGGGAAAGATAAAAAGACAAAGATAAAGGGACTACTTTTGGGAAAATATTTTGTTAAGCTTAAGAACTACCTGAGAAAGAGAAGACATATAGAAGGAATTATTCTCGCACTGATATACGAGATAATTTGAGCAGCAGCCTTGGACTTCTGAATTCATAGTGGTTCCTATTTTAAAAAACAATTGCTGCTAGGTAAAATCAATTAAGAGGAGAGTCTAGTCAAAGATACCACACTTGAACACTTTGTCTTATTTATGGTATATTGCACCTTTTTAGTAGAGTGCTAAAATGTGTCTTCTTATTCAGAAGTACAACAGAATACCGGTCTTTTTTATTTTTCCCCAAAAAAGCAAAACCTGTAAGCCTCCTATATACACTGGATTGGCTATATGATTTTATATATAAATACTTTAAATATTTTTCAACAGAATTGCCAAATACACAGTGGCATTTAATAAATAATGGCCAAATTTTGAATGAATGAAACAAAATTTCTGTGTCTGAGCTAAGCAATGCTATGAAACCAGTTCTTTCTAAATCTAAAGAATATTTTTTTCTAAAGCAGAAAAGCAAAATTTTGAAGGAACAAAAACCAGGCCTCCTTCTTTATGCCCCAAATCCAGACTCATTATAAGGATATAGAATTGGTTTCTCATCATAAAAAATACTAATAGGGTGATTGTGAAGATTAAATGAGAGTATATTTGTGAAGCACTTAAGCCCGGCACACAGTGGTCTCCTAATAGATGTTTGTTCCCATCTCTTTCTTTAGTCAAGAGTCTGGGCTGATGCTAGTAGGTCTGTAAAGCCTACTTATCAGTAGGCATTCACCCAGTGATGAACTTACAGAAAATGTATTTCATTGTACTTTTGAGCTTCAAAGATTCATCTTGAGGCTTAATCAAGTATTTACAACGTTGCCAACCAAAACCTACCCATTAACATTCATTTAACATGCCTAATCAATCAATCAACAAGCATTTATTAAGTACATGTTATCTGCCAGCTGTTGCACAGGGCACTTGGGATACTGTGACCAAAAGGAAGCAGGTTCTTCCTTATCTCAAGGGCTTTCTGTTCTATCCAGGGAAGCATATACATAAAAGTATGTACAGAGTCCTTATACAAGGTAACTCAGTGGGGGTGGTGTCAGCAGCCTCATATAAGTAGACTGAAGTTGAAAATATACTACTAAAGAATCTAGCTCAAGATTATATCCCCCAAATATAACATAAAATGCTAATAAAATACCATAATTAGAACTTTCTAACAGAGTAAGATAATCCAAATGTTTCCATATGGGACACAGAAGAACAGTACTTTCTTTTGCATACGTTTACCTAGCTACAAGATAATTTTGAACACTCAGGATGTGCTTTCAGCTCCAAGTTAGTAATTCTGTAAGTATCCAGGAAATTTCAATTGTGATAATTTAGAAACAAAACAACAAGAACAGCAAGCCAATGCATTTTCCCCAGTAAAGGTTGGGAATTGAGGGGAGCATATAGGAAGAATTTCCTCACTTGTTATTTTAGTATTGGCTTTGTAAGGACTATTGGCCATAGTACTAAGACCCTATGCAGGTATGTAGTAGGTTTCTTTGTTGAACTGAATGCTCTAACTCTACAGGAAAACTCAGCATCTCTATAAAATTATTTATTGAAAATAACTAAAAATTATTCATGCAGATTTCATGATATGGTTTTTAATATTGATCTAAACTAATCAATATTTAGGAAACAGCATTTTCTTCAAAATCTTAAACAGGGCTTTTAAAATAAGGGAAAAATTCATGCATAGGACTGATAATTGCCAAGATTATTATTATTTCTAAATCCAGAATCCTTAAAAATGAACTACTTTATAATTTAATTATGTTTTCATATAAGGAAAAAGTCTCATAATGCCCACTAAGCTCAGATAAGAGAATGAGAGCTTGAAAAATTTGGTCTTGAAAGAGTTCTATACATAATTGTACGACTTAACATTTATCTCTGCTTCAGCTCAAAGTCATCAAAACGACTTTTATATCAAAGCTTTCACTGAGTGACGAGAACAAGACTTGCCTTGTACTGTTTAAAACTCATTAGGCCATGAAATAACTTTGTCCTGCCAAGCCAGAACAGGAGAGCATCTCCTGTTTTTTTGTGTCATCTGTGTTATTTAGACCAGCCATCTTTAGACATTTGGGTCAAGTTTCTACAAATTTGTTGCTTGAATTTGACTGAGCAGTTGAGTATCTTATTCTAATAGCCTAATGGGCCTAATTGGTATCCACTTGTAACTCAGTATTCTTGGTGACAATTGCCCTTAACCTGGCCCAAGTTTAATCTAATTTATGTAAACCTTAAGCTAGCAATCTGAATTTAAAGAAAACCATAAGATGTTCTTCTCTACCTAAATTAAACATTATCAGAAAAACAAGACTATATTATATGCGTAAGCTCAAATATATACAAATCTAGTTATAATTTTATCTCTTTACAAGTGAAAGTAGATTGGTGAGAAATTATTCTATTTATCAGAGATAATTTTATTATGGATATCTATCCTTTATCTGGATTTCTATTCTTACAATGATAATGGAATTTGTGATAGAGTGGGGATAGCCCATATTTCCCCAAATGATACTACAGCAAAATAAAAGTAACAAAAGGGATTTTTTCAAAGAGCATATCATTATAGTTGCCATATTGTAAAATGCTGGCTTTGAAAATTATGTTCCTATAAACACACACACACACACATATATTAAATGCATAAATTATTGTTTTCAGTAAATTGGAATGAGAGATTATGAAATTTCATTAAGACTTCTCCTTTATCTTAAAAGTATTCCATAACTTTAGGCTGTACTGTAGGGCCTAGAAATATTTTATATCCTACTGTCCATTCTAAGAAGCAATCAGAGATTTTTAAAAGGCATACTAAGAAGTAAAATTATCATATTATAATACACTTAATTATCAGAGTCAAAGCATCTCGAAAATCACCATAAATGATTTTTCCGCTTTATTGAATTAAAGTGTTTCTACTACCAATTACTCTTCACTTTAATTTCTTTAAAAGCATTTTTTTCTTGAATAATGCCTTTAAATCTTTGTTCACTACATTGGAAAAAAAATCTTCCACATCTATTTTTTTTTGAGTAAGCCCCCTCCCTTTGGTACCAGGAAAACAATGATTTATAAGGTGGTAATAAGCACGATAGTATCATAAAAACAAGGAATATTTTTAAATGAAAATAATCTTAGGCCATACAAAGTCTTCTTAGACATAAAGGCAATTATTTTATGTGAGTAAAATACAAAGATAGAATACATGGAAATAAAACATAGGGGACACTGAATATACAAGGGTTATATACTTTGCATTCAAGAAACAAAATAAAATTATTTATCTACATATGAATTTACTGGTATGCAATCTATGAAATGAAAACTACTTCTATACAATGTGTATTAGATAATATTTTTATGTAATCTTTTGGAGAAACTATTGTATGGCAGGATCTTTTTTTTTCAGGTCTGTGCATAATAAACTAAAAATGAAAATGTGTCCTAATCATAAATGTAGGTATTCATGAATCTCATTTGCACCATTTGTATTCATTCCATTTCTAAACATTGAAAACTCATATTTTACAAGTAAAATAATTTATTTCTCTATGTACTTATTTCTAATAAGTGAGGATATTTGAATCAAATAAAAATGTTTGAATAAATGAAATGGATATCAAACATGTAATTGCAAAAATAATTTTTGCTAAAATGTAAATGAATCATAAGTTTAATATACATATCTGCACACACATATGTATATGCGTATACATTCAGACATATATATCCCTAAGCAAGTTATCACTTCTACCTATGATTTTGGAAAATAACTTTGCATGTAAAGTTTCCTTAACAGCTTTAATTAATGAACATAATGCAATTCTACTTACACTTGCATGGAGTTTTCCCTTTTTTGACATCGCTAAAAATTTGTTGCTGAAAACTCCTCGTATTCCTACAATCCCCTGAGACACAGCAAATATTTCCAAAATACCTAGGATGACAGAAATCCCAAAATAAAACACAGATTGTTTGATAATGCTGTGAAGAATTCAATGTAAATGTAGTTTTTATTTTGTAATTGTCTATGTAAAACCTAATCTACTTTCTTGTTTGATCAACATTAATTTTGAGAAAATTGGTTAGCACCTTAAATTATTAATTGCAAACTCCAGAGATATTTCATTAATCTCTTTTTTGTTATCAATACTCATGCTTTTTTTGGAAACACATCCACATTTACTAAGTATTTGATGATGGATACCTTTTATATGGAAATTCAAAGAATTTTTTTCATTAGTACTCTAAAACCCAACACAAGGTTTTTGGCAAGAGTAATAAGCCTTCTTTTCTATTAAATATAGGGATTTCACCCTTTAAGACAAATGAAAAGAAACAAAAGCACTGAAAATATTACTTCTTTAAATTCAAATTTGATAAATATTTATAATTAGACAAGCATATCTTCTACCTTATTTTATTAAACGGTGTATTATTACATAAATAATACAATACATAAGGTAATATTTGCATTATAAGCATTTAGGAACTGTTGATTCGATAAAATTAAGTTTAATAGTATAAAGATTTTATAGCTTGTGCTTTTATGAATTTATAAAAATTTAAGTGAAATTACATAATTTATATTATGTACATATATATGTATATATATATATTAGTCCAGTATTATTAACACTTTTTGGGGTCTCTGTTCCTTTATTTGGAAATTACATATCCACAGGGATGAAGGAACAAATCATAGATGGCAGGAAATTGTAAGTGAAACAATTTTGATTTAATTCAATAGATTTGCATTTTGACAATCAATATTATTCCATAAAAGAGGAGTCATAAAATATAGCTTTAAGCATCTTACAGTCATATAAATATTAGAGAAACAGTGGGTGATATTATATGGAGAAATTCCTCCAGTTTTCCATTTTCTCCATTATTTGCACATTGGAGAAAGAAGACAAAAAAAAAGTCTACTTCCCTCCCCCCATCACGCTGTGGACCTACCAACACTTCAGAAACCTGATATACAATACTCCACATTTATAAACTATATATTAAAATTTGATCATACTTGTATCACAGAATGATGTTCTATTTCACATTAGGGTATACCCAAAGAGTTCCTGAAAAAGTCAATTCTTCCTGGCCCATGGGGAATACTTTTTAAAAATTCTTCCATTTACACTCAGTTTTTCAGAACTTTTTCAGTTCTCTAAGGTGAGGTGTACCTAAATGCAGTACTATTGAGAGAACTCTCTCAGTTAAATCCCATGAAGTTATCTGGCCAGATGGCAATTTCCCCAAGCAAGTAGGATCTTCTGAAGGACTTTTTGAAAACAAAACAAAACAAAATTCTTAGCTGTGAGTGCACAACTTTCATTAAAGAAAGCATGGCTAATTTTAAGATGTTCACTTTAAGTTAAACTCCTAAAGTAACCTTTAGAAAAAAGAAAATGTGTTTGCCATTAGGATGTGAACAAATATACCATTTACTCAAGGTATTGTCCTATCAATTCTGATTTTCAATATAATTTAAACATCACTACTCTTTAATGAATCTTGCAGGACAAACTATTTAACAAAGGAACACTAATTAGGGACTTTTTCTAAGGCTGTTATTAATTTTGCTTATAAAGAACTCCAGAGAAAGCTTCTATAAGAGGTGGTTTTTTTGCATTGATTGTGTGTGACAGAAAGAAAAAAAATAAGGAGAGAAAAGCAGCAAAAATTCCTCAAATATGGAGTGAGTGTGACAGGGGGACAAATACACTCTATGATATTTCCCCCTAATATGACTTAGAGCTTCACTTTCTAAAGTTTCTTATTTGAGTTTCAAGAAAATGAACCCAAATTCATTATTCAGATGATCTTGGAGCATTTAAACATGAAGTACACTATATCTGTAAATATTTCTGAGTGCTTGAGTGGAAATATACTAACAGAGAACAACCAAAGAAAATACATATCAGAAGTAATGTCCCCCAAATAATAATTTTAAGACTTTTAATTAAAAGATGACATTGACTTATCTGAGTAGAACTGAACATTCTAGCAGTTGTATATTGTTGATTCCTGATATCAACTGTAGTGTTATTTACTCTATCTGGGTTTTGAAGAAAAAAGTATTTTGACTCTTTAAACATTAACATATTACATCTGTCTTGGGGTTATTGAATTTTTGAGTCACTGAATTTTTTATGAGACAAACTGTATTTTGACGGACTAAATTCCTGATTAATTGTTCTCCTGGGAAACAGACATTTTATACTTAAAATGAGATTTGTTTTAATAGAATAAAATATTAAAATATATGCAACTGATTCTTGTACTTTTACATTTCCTAATCTAAGAAGTGCAGTCTATTTGCACAAGCTTTGCTAATTCACATAGGCATTAATATAAATCTAGGACTTATTTTAATATTATAGCAAACATTACAAAAAGACATTAAGGGCAGTAAATTCAAAGCAATTCCAGCAGTGATTTCATGGTAATTCATTTGTATTGGACATTGGACTAAATTTTTCATTTTCTTTCATGCCATGTACTTCTAGGATTTTCTGGAAAGCAACTGATTTTTCATATTTACTGTGCCAAATCTCAATAAGTAAATCATGTCTAGGATTGTGGTTGTGAGTATAAATGCACATATTCATGGAAATGCTAAGTGCTATACTTGGCTAATATCCATCATAAAGAACTTCATAACTATTCAACCCTCTTGTCCTAGGAAGCCTAGAAGCTTGAGTATTGAAATCACAATGTACTAGCAATCATATCATACCAACCAAAAAGACAAACCCTAAATAGAATGTGTGGTTAGCATAACTTTTGATTAGAAATGAATCACTGAAAATTATAGCAAGTTAAGTTCATATTCTTGACTCAGACTCCCATCCCTCCTTTTAGTACACTTGACTCCCTTCTCAGAAGCCACCCTTCCCTTCTAAATGTTTCCTCTAATCACAGAAGAAAATTATCTAAGATAATTTACCTTGAAGTTTTAGTGATTTAATATACTAACCCTTCCAGAATGTTTGCATTTTAAAGGGAGATCACAAGGAGGGAGAAATGCTAAATTTAAAGGAATACATCACCAATGGAAGCATTGTAAGAATTATAATACCAAAGCATGGAAGATATTTTGAAGAAAGGGTATATCCTTGGTTCCTCCCAGCTGACAGGACACAGGTACCCAACTATATTCTCCACTTAACCATAAGGTCAACTAATTGTTCCAAGGTAAGAAGACTCAATTATGCATCATGATATAACAAATGAGAATATTGAAAAATTATTAGGAAAAATAATGTTTTTTCTTCTGGGATATTAATGCCAGAGGAATACATCTGAGCTATAAAATCATATAGAACGTGCCTTTTATATAGGTATACCAAGAGATCTAGTAATGTAAACAAGTACTTCTTCAGTGAATATTTATTTCTTTGGTCTATAATGCCATGTATTAGAAGCTATAGCAAAGTGAAAGACTGGGAAAAAAATATGGCCAATTTCAGGGACCAGAAAGATCTACCAGAAATCCTCAAACTGTCCCCCTGGATTACCTTACATTGGCCAAATCCACCAGATAATACTTCTGGGTTAGTTAAGCCAATTTAAGCCAAAAGAGAAAGTTTGGGGTTTTTACAATATCCAATGGGTAGCGTACAGTGATTTTATTTAATATTCGTAGTCAAGAGATGGCATAGTCATTGAGTTTCGGTTTCCTCATCTGTGAAATGTGTATGTAGCTCACACCTCCCAGGGTTATTGTAATGCCTACAAGAGATGATCTATGTAAGACACACAGCTAATCTGAAAGTATTGCATGAATACTTTTATCTATATCTCCCCAATGGACAGCACAAAGGCCATTAAAGAAAACTTAATATTTTTTAAAGGATCAGATTAATGAGATGCTTGCCTAATTTTTACTTCCTTTGCACAAAGAAGACATGACTCCTAATCTGCTTTAGCTGGGAAGAACTTAATTATGACTGTAAACACATAACACTAGAACAAGTGGCCCTTCCAGTTGTGTCTATATGTATTTTTAAATCAGGGGGAAAAATAACACTTTGGACAAAATCAAATAATGATGTTTTTCAATTTTCAGGAAAACATTCTTGCTTCATTGAGATGTGACCTTTTCCTATGCTGCAACTCATCTAAAACTTGTTGATTCCCAAGGGATTCTCAGGAAAATTGTTATGACATTTCAAAAGCATTTTCATTCTGACTGTATTTGAAACATATAACAAAAAGGGGGTGAGGTGAAGTGAAACAAAATGAGACAGAAACCTTCACAGATCTACTAAATCAATGAAGGAGACCTCTATTGTCCCTTTATATTTCCAAATGATGAAGAATTTATGAGATTTAGAGTTCATTTTATAAGTGAAGGGAAAGTGGTTAAAGGGCCAGGCCCAGAGAAGGGAGTAATAACAAAGGGTTTGACGCCACATCTGATTCCTGACCTTGGACACTTTGAGACCACTGACATACTGATAAACTTATCAAAGAGCATAAGAATGTGTGACGCTAGTAATTCTATAGTAACCTGACACCCCATTCAAATTCTTTCAAACTTGGTGGAAATTTAGTGCACCAGGTCTGGAGTCAGAGATTCTGAACTGGAATCAAAACTGTCATTTCTTTTCTACCTCTATGACTTCAAGCTATCTCGGTCTCAGTTTCCTTATCTATAAAATGAGGCAGTTGGGCTACAAGACCTCTACCTACCTTCCTGCCCAAATCTAAGATCTATCCTTTTGAACTGAGAGCTCCAAAAATTTGAAAAGTTTCCTATTTTCAAATAGTTTTGTAATGTATGTCCATATTCCATCTGTTAAAATGTTAATGTTTGGAATAACTCTTTTTGAACTTACATGAATGTTAGAATGACTTTGCATAGCAAAACCTTATCTTTTCTCAAGGTGCAAGTGTATAAAGTGAACATATTTTGAATACTTCTCTGCCTTTGCTGCAAAGAATGCACACTAGCATTGTTCTGTGCTGTTTCAAGACCCTTTTAATGATCATCAGCTTTCTTAAATGTGCCTTTTTCCCAACCCTATCTCTTCTACTATCACTAGTCTTTTAGACATAGTCCTTTGTTCAATCACTTTCCCTAGACTTCAAATGTGTGAAGCCCACAATGTGGTACTGTAGAAATAACTCTGGTTGTGAAATCAGAGGAAATAAGTCCAAATCTTGGCTCAGACATTTACTACCCATGGTATCTTGCAGAAGTAGTTTCATTTCTATGAGCTTCTATTTCTTCTTCTGTAAAATCGGGTGGTTGGACTACTTCTACCAGCTCTTCCTATTCTGAATCTTAAGCTTCTGAGTGATAAGAGAAGTCCACTTTAAGAAGTCCTAAGTGATAGGGCATAACTAATCTATAGGTTTTTAAATACCTGTAGGAGGAAGGAAATAAGGCACTGTTGGGTATGGGCTGTGCTATCAAAGCTGCCCAGAGGCAGGGAGCAGGGTTTAAATTTCCTTGGCATCCTTCACAGTACTCAACATAGTGCTGAGCATATAAAAATAAACAATAACATGAAAAGGGTAATTTATACTTACACTGTACTTTATAGCACATATCATATTTGACATTTACTACAGCCCTGCATGATGGGAGTATTAAAGTATTATTATGACATTTTTACAAATAAGGAAATGAAGACTGGGAGAGGCACAGGTAATTTGCCCCACAAGCAAATGGTGGAGCCAGTACTTGGAACTGAGGCTTTGGCCTCCTCTCTAATTTTTCTCTCAGCAAAATTAAGGACGCTGGGAACCAAACACTGCATGAACTCAGTCTCTATATTAGCTTTTTGGGGAAGGTGAAGGGCTTTCTCTGTTACAAAGGAGGGTTCAATTGCAGGGATAGAGAAGGGGTCTATAAAGAAATGGCTGTGATATAAAAACAAAAGGTAGCAATACTATATTAAATATACATGCTAGGGATAGAGTCTGGACTTGTGATTTGATGGGCATAGGGAACCCCTGGATCAGGAAATGCCTTCTACCAATGCAGATCAGCACCTTCTCTTCAACTTGTAGCTTGAGAATGTTGCTAGATCAACACCAAGAGGTTAAATGGTTCATCCAGGGTCACCCAGGCAGTATGTGTTAGAGGTGAGATCTAAACCCAGGTTTTTCAGGTTCCATCTAGTAGCCCTCCATACTATGGGGCAGTATGAGAAACCTAGTAACTGAAATTCCTTACTGTTAAGAAGCCTAAACTTCACATTGCTCAATGAGAAAGTATTAATGCTAGAATGGAGTCTAGTTCACCCAGATATTCATTCCGTGGCTAAGGAAAGACATGTGAGGCAATGGATCATAGTGAATGAGGCTTCAGATTTCAAAAAGGTCTCTGTTCAAATCCTGCCTTTGACATATACTCACTGTGAATCATTTAATTCCTTCCAGCCCCAGGCAACTCTTTAAAACCAAATTCCAGAATAGTTGTCCATCTACACTGGAGAGAGTTTGTTCCCCAAGCATTCCTTAGACAATTTTAAATCCCAGTTCTTCACACTGGCACAAAAAGGAAAGACAAAAGATCTATAAATTCTGAAGATCTATCCAACACTATGATGAACTATGAAAGAACTGAGGAAATCAAAACTCTTATTTGACTAGCATTTTAAGAAAATTACCTTTTTATATAAAGGCCTAAAGAAAGGTAGTCAGAGAGAAGCAAGGTAGTATAGATATTAAGAAAAGAGTCAGAATATTTGGATCTCAAGGTGGAAACGTGATCTTGAGAAAGCCTATAAGCCTCAGTTTCCTTCACTGTAAAACAGAAGAAAACCCTTTTCTATGTACTTTACAAGATTGTTGTGAGGATCAAAAGAGATATGTATAAAACACCTCAATGTGTTATAGAAATAATGCTGTCATTATTTCCTTAATTTCATACAATTCCTAGCTGTTCAAAACAGTGTGTACTAGTCAACATGAAACAAATCAAGATGAAGGACACCTCTGAGTGCCTACAGTCTCTTTGAGACTATAAATTGAAGAGCAGGTGTCCGTGATATCCATGGATAGAGTGAATTTTCCTCACTGGCAAACTCTTGGATTAAATCAAACAAGCAGATTCTGGTCAATAAATTATTTTCTTAAATGAATTTGCCCTGATGTTCACTGTTAGCTTTAGATACATTTTCCCTTCTCTCTCTTGAATAATCTCTCTCATATTCTGGCAACAATGAAACTCCAGTCACTTTCCTTTTCTTTTTTTTCTCAGCAATTCTTTATAAAGAGGGGAATCTAGAAATGAGGGTTTCCTGATCAGAAGTCAATCTCCTTCCTCCCACTGAAACACACAACATAGATACTTGTCCCCTGTTCTACTGCAACCTGCTGAGATACAACAGGACGTCTCTTTTTCTTTTATGACTGACTTTCATTTCAGAATGGAAGATTGGAACCAGCATTTGTACAAGAATTGTTTTCCATAATTAGAAATACTTATGTATGAAAACTTACATAAAATATTAACAAAGGAGGAAAGAGAGAGGAACTTTAGTTAGGGTCCACAGATAACCCAAATCGGGGCAATACTCCAATGAAACAGCCAGGGTTGATCTAAAAAAAAATTGGGGGAAGGAAGTGGGGGTGGGGGAGTTGAAACACCATCTAGGATATTGTGCAAAGTGATTCCTTTGGAGGAATGAAGAAGGTTGTAAAAGGTGAAAAAGTCCTGAGACTGACAATTGTGTATCCTGAAGAAAAGGCCCAAGGAGTTCCTGCTACTAATGATTAGAGTGCAGTGGAGTGTAATGGAATGGAAAATTCCTTTTCTAGAAATTGCAGGGTGGGATCCCTTCACCCCAACAGGTATAACAGCAGAAGTAGCCATGCATTTCACAGATCTTGGAGGAGGGAAGAGTTCTTATTTTTGTAGGAGATGTATATCTATTCTTGGAAGGTCAAAATCCAGAGTCCTCTATCTTTTCTCTGGAAGCTGGAGAGAGCCCTAGACTTACTTTAGTTAATTACACTAACTCTGCCACCAAGTCAATCTATAAAAATAGAGTTGGAGGTTCAGAACATGGAACATTGATTGCCCAGGTCCACAGTAGCACCAAATAACCATGAGGGGAATATGGGATCCAGGGCCTGATGCACAGAAACTGATGGTTCACTCTGCTAGGGACTTGAGACACTGTTAAGACAACCAGACACTATTAAGATTTGTTTTTCTCAATTCCAACTGTAGAATACCTCCTGCCCAATGCACGTACATTGTGTCCCTCCCCCAGTTCTGTCACATCCAGTTCTTTTCTCTGCTTTTCTTCTTCTGTCTTCAGTCTTTGGGCTTCTGGAAGCAGCCTAGACTAAAGCTGGCCTTCTCAAACACTGCCTACAACTATGACCATGGGGCTGATGAATTCTAGGATCATATATTTATTTTGAGTTAGATGGGACCTTAGGGGTCATATATAGTAAAAAAAAAAAATCACCCCTTTTACATATAGGGAAACTGAGGCTCAGAGGCTTAAGTTCCTGAAACTAGCCAGACTGTAAAGTAATTTAGCTGACCTAGAAGCACCCAAATCAACATGGAACTTTAGAGTCTATGTTAGATATGAGTCTGAGAGAGATACTCTGAAGAAAGAGATAGTATATTAGAGATGAGAAGTGGAAAGATGTTAGTTTAGTGCTTTTCTTTCTCTCTCTCTCTCTCTCTCTCTCTCTCTCTCTCTCTCTC
>NW_027185655.1:12094287-12095825 GCF_028583685.1 Petaurus breviceps papuanus | reverse complement strand
CTGGTGGAAATTTTCTTTTTATGTTCCACTGAGGTAAAAAAAAAAAATCTAGGGCTAATTCAGCAGTTCATTTGCCAGGGTGCCTGAATATTACACACCAGACCCAACAACCCATAAACCCAGTTGGCAAGTGACAGAGAAAAAAAAGCAGAACACAGTTCATTTGCATAAATGCTGTCACTATTTACCAGGAGAGATGCTAAAAGTATTTGAAGGATAAAAGTGGTAGAAGAAGGAAGGCACATTTAGAAGTGATTATAAATTTCATGTAAAAGGCTCATGGGAGGGAGTTGCAAACTTGGTAAAGTCATATCTAACACAGGTTTCCTTTTCAGAAAAAAAGAGCTGTGAATGTTGAAGTCCTTACATTTTATTAGCACTTATAGTCCAGCCCTGCCTGCTCTGGTTTCTTCATAAGTAAATAACTGTCCTCTAATCTACCTCCAGGAATACTAAAGACTGTCCGGACAACCATTATTACAAGGAACTGCAAATAGCCCAGTTGATTTTCATTCTGATGTCAATCAAATCGCCCTGTTAATCGTGCCTGTTGACAGAATCACCGTTTTCGGGATCTTTTGCAAATACAGCATGTGGTGGAGATTGGGGATGTGAGCGTGTGTCTGATGTCCTTAGAGGATTTTTGTGGAGATAGTTGGCTCTTCCTGGAAATGTTGTATTTTGCAATGAAGCATTTGGGGCACAGGGGGCAAGGATGAGCTTTAATTCTTAATAAGAATTCCAGCCATGCAATAACTCTGAGCTAAAGAGAAATTCATCGAGGAGTGGAGATAGGTAGGAAGGGGAAAGAGTGCATTGGAGGAGAAGAGGGAAGCAAGTAATTTTTTTTTTTTTTTGTGGTTCTGACTGCCATCCTATGCCTTTTCTGGTGTTTACATATAGAAGATGGGGGAAGAGAACAAAGTGGTATCTTAACTAAGCTACCCGAAGACCCAGACTGTAAGGGATCTAGACATGAATATACATAGCCACATAGCGTGTGTGTGCGTGTGTGCGCGGTGTGTGTCTAGGAAAGATGGGTCCCCACCCAACTCGTGTGATTATAACCAGCACTGGTTCGGCTGGCAGTGTCCAAGGGTCGGGAAAGGATGTTTTTATTTCCCTGAACTCTCCAGATTTCTCCCAGTTCGTCCGACACCTGGCGCTGCGGGGCCGGTTTTCTAGGGTAGCAAACAACTTACTTAGCATATTGGCTTCGTGGGAGCCGTTGACTTTGCCATCCGGATGGATCTGCAGATGGAAACCGATACCAACTCTGCAGTAGAGACTGCCAGTCCGGCGCCCCGATGGGCTCCACTGAAAGCTGCTCCGCTCTGAGCCGCTGCCTTTAATTCCCAGGGAAGATGAGGAGGCGGCAGAGGAGGAAGATGAGGAAGAAGAAGCCAAGGGAGAAGTGCTGTTTCTGCCCCTACTGCCGCTGCCCCCTCGATTACGGTTACTGGCTGTGGGTCCTAGTTGCGCTTTGGGAAGGAGTTGCTTCTCTTCAGCCCGGGAGCTGCGGATCAGGTGGCCAAGGA
>NW_027185655.1:12038533-12089287 GCF_028583685.1 Petaurus breviceps papuanus | reverse complement strand
CCCCCCCCCCCCCCGCGTCGGAATGTTTTCCCTCAAGGAATTCCTGCCAATCCTGAAGCACACTAGAACTCAAAGCCAAAATGGGACTTCTCTGCTATAGAAACTCCACGTGATCAGAGAGGTTCCATCTCTGGAATCCCAGTGATTTCTAGAGGCTTTGGTGAGAAGTCGGAAGGGGAAGGTGGGAAATCAAACGCTTTAAGGTTAGCAAAGGCACACAGACTGGTTAATTTCTGCACTTAAGAGATCCATCCAATCCAGCATCTATTGATATGCATATAAAATCTAAACAGAAATGGGACTCCGGGTTCATGTAATCATCCTACCTGAATGTAAACTCCACCTACAAGGGTCCTGGACAAGAACTAGCATAGTGCCTGGACTTTAGTAAGCACATAAGAAAAATGTTTGTCTAATCATTAATTAATTGATTGGTTTTCCAGCCACTCACTTGAAATGCTCCAAGATGAGAAACTCACTACCTATCAATCCTATTAATATATTTGTTTTATCACTCCAATCAACCATTCTGTGATCTCTATTGCAATAAGAACACATGCACTCAATCATTTGACTATATCCGTGGAAGGACAGAGTCTGGGCTAGTCCAGAGGTCTGCCTGAGTTGCCTTCCCTCCCACAAAGTTTCCCTTCTCCTTAGGGCATGCAGATCTGCTATTTGCAGAAGTACAATGAATTATTAATGATAGATAGCTTCTGATTCTAACCTCAAGAAAACTGAGAATGGAGGATTTCTCTCTATACAATGGTCCAATTGTCACTTACCTAAAAATTATAACTCACATTCTTGTAGTAGTATGCTGCAAATATGCTAAAGCTATAAAGTACATTCTGATGCACTATTCACTGGAAATCTTCATGAAAAAGCTATATTGGAGGCCAATTATACCAGTTCACACAAGCCAGGACTAAGGTTTATATTTGACTTTATGTCTATCTTAATAATGAAAAAGTACATAAAACATGTATATGTTTCTGGACTGAGATTCTTCCAATTCTTCCAAGTATTTAACCTCAAGCCAGCTAGAGAATCACTTTGAGCAAAGCATTGGAGTCCATGTCAGCAAGAAAGAAAGGAGACATCCTAAAAAATGAATGTGTATATTAACAGCACTTGCTATTAAAAGACATACAGTAACTTTAAAAAGAAAGAAAAGGCAAAACCCCAGTCAGGAGCTGAACAAAACCCTTAGGTTATTTAAGTGGTGCCTGAGATTTGAGTACCTTTCAGCAGAAACAACCTGCTAAATGCTAAAATGTTAGATTTTGGGGGTTTCTTTTTAGTACACAAAAATTCCAAAGAGCATTTAATTTCTTAATGCTTAATGATGGAGGAGGCTGAACAAGTGCAGAATAGAGAACCGGTAAAACATCCTAATGGTAGGGCCAGATATTTGCAGGTTTCCCTAATGCCCTAGTAAATCTGTGGGAAATTAAAATAAAAACGTGTTGACTCTGCATGATCCTGTAAAGTATTTATTGCAATTATTAAATTGTATCATCATTTAATCAGATTAAATTGTATTATTTTTAAAGGAGAAAAATATTGTCTTTCACATTCCGTTCTGCTTTTCCCTAGAACAAGGGACCTTGTAGGAACCCCTAGAGCTGAAATATCAGAAATGGAAAGTGCCTTGGACCAGTAACACCTGAAGAGATTTTTGGCTACAATTATAAGGGCTTACCCTCATTGTGCACAGACTTGGACTCAAAAGAAGAAAATGAGGCTACAGTTGCAAAAGAACAGAGGATAATGTTCCCACAGGGACCTGAAGGATTCTTACGTGCACTCCAACTTTCGAACATGCTTTTAGATGCTACATAATTGTAGTTGTCCCTGAGGATTAGATAAATCAGACCTGATGGTGAGTTCTGATTCTGTCTGGATGCATGCCTGTATCACAATGAGGGAGGGACTCCCTCCCCCTCCAACACAGATCAGCATCTACTCTGAAACTCAAGACACTGAGAGTTGCACAAGGAAATGAGAGAGATTAAGTGATTTGCCCAGGGTCATATAGATGGTATGTGTCAGAGAAGGGACCTGAGCTCAGGTCTTCCCAATTCCAAGGCCAGCCACACAGACTCTTTGAATGTGTTTGGGCGTAGACTTATTTGCAAGTCTAATTGGCGTCAGACTAGGAAAAGTCCCAGCGAGGATGAGCAGAGAACCAAAGAATGGGACAATCTAGTAACTGTTCGGGTCAGGGGGTCTATAAAGGTCCACGAGCTAGCCATGCTCTCTCTTCTAGGAGGCTGACCAGGTCTCAGAGCACTTTTCCTTGTCTGCCCCAAGGGCTGCACCCTCAGAGTAAGTGGTCTGAGTTGAGGCAGCGCTAACTACAGGAGGTCTAGAGATCTGTTCCTCAGGTGTTCTTCTGGGCTCCGAAAAGAGGATCATTTCTCAAGCATGTGGCACCGGGCTCAATCCCGGCTTATCGAGCTTTCTCTCCATCGAACGGTCTAGAACTGCATAAAAATCACCCAAGCCGAAAAGGGGCTTTCTGCCTCTTTCTCAACTCCTGGATCGCTCAGATGCATCTGGGAGCCTCATTATAGGTCAAAAGGCTGCTGCACAGAATTTGCCTTACCGACAGCTCAGCTAAATGGTTATAGTTAATTACCTACAAATTATCCAGCCACTGACATCAAGGTCAGGGAGAAAATGTATTCGAGCAGCTAAACCTGCAGGAATAAACTTAAGACAAGACACAATTTTTTTCGATTGGTGAAGTAAAGCAAACTCCGAAAATCGGCAGAAGCTGGTTCCAGGCCCTGGAGAGCGCCCGGGGCTGGCTGAAGAGCTGAGGCTCCTGAGCCCCTCCCACCTGGCTCCTGCCTCCCCGGGTTATCTATTCGCCTTTCTGTGAATCATCTATGTAGTCCGCTTGCATTCTTTCCTCCCAGAGTGAAAACAGGGCTATGCCGGGGGCCCTTTTCCTAGTTATACAGTCGGTAATGTGAATAAGTTCACAGTCAAGGGAAGCAGCATGAAGTTGTCAGTTACCTTCAGCCTTAGGTTGGAGCCCAGGAACCGAACTGATGACAGAGAGATCTGGGCCCAGAAGGCCTAAACTGGGGTTTGCCTTCTTTACTACACTGCAACTACCTTCGGTGATTCCTTCCCAAAATCAGGGGTTGTCCAGAAGCAAGGGGCCCCAGGAGAGAAATCTAGAAAGACCCTACCCTCTTCTTCAAGCACACTTTAAATAGCTGGGGATCCAGGGAATGGGTTCTTGGGATCTCCTAAAAGATTAGAGGTAAAGTGGGGACCAGGGGACACTGCCTCCCAGTATGAACAACCAGAAACCCCAGAGTTCCACATTGCCGTAATTTAGAATTTATTAAACCCTCCTAGAAATGAAGGCCAGCATATTTTTGCTAGGATTAAGTAGAATAAATATGCACTGTGGGCTTTGTTGTGTGATTCCTCGAAATGTACAGACAAGATCCCCTATGTCCTTCTCCTGGGTAGGCAGTTTCCAGATGGTCTTTAAGATACCCTTCTCTCCCATTCTCACCCCACTTTATGGCCTCAGTTAGTTTCTGAGGGTAGGGCCTTCTCACCCCACAGTGATCTCCTCCCCCATTCCTCCCAGCAAACACTATTCCACTAAAGCCTAAATTGGGGGTGGGGAGCGCTGGGTAGGAGTCGGGAAGTGATCCTGTCGAGGCCTTCTGTCGACACTGCTGCCAGGTCTCTTTATTTCCACCAGGCCTGTCCTCAGATCAGCCAAGTTGGCAGCAGAAACTAGCAAATAGCCTCTGGCAAAAGGAAAAGGCTAAAAGGAGGGATGATTTGGGGGGGGGGGGGGCATGGATTGGAAAGAAACAAAGACAGGGGGAAAGTATGTGGTGGAGGGGAACACTTACTGACTGGAGAAAAGAGAGGCTCCAGGCCTAGATGGCACTGTAGAACAGGATTGGAAACCCCCCTGCAGATAGTAAGGCTTTGGACCAGGAAACTCAGCTCACCCAGACTTCTCCTAAGGTCTTGATCCCTCTGAGTAAGCGTCTGTTCTCTTAATAGGGGACAGGAGGCTACTAGTCTCTTCTTTGCAGAAGGGGGGTTGTGAAATAGAACTAGGGGGAGTGAATGAGATGAGAAGGCAGAAGAGCAAAGACATTGTTACTAGAAAGAATGAGAACATTTTAAAAAAGATTTTTTGCAAAATTCTCACACATTGCCTTTCTCAGTTCTTTCACTCTTTCCTGTCCCTCTTCCTCCTCCTCCTCTTTCTGTCTCTCCCTGTCTCTCCTGTCTCTGTTTCTCTCTCTGTCTCTTCCCCCCCCCATTGATCAGTCTGTGGGACCTTTAACCTACTCTTTTTCTGACACTGTTTTGCTAAATAAGCCAACTGAGGCCAATTTGCATATTCCAAGGGAGCTCACAATTCCTTACCTCAAAAAAATCTGCCATTCTCAGCGTCCTCAGTAGCTGCAATTACAGGCATGTCTTTTTTAAAGTCACTTTTGTAATTTAATCTCCTTCAAGGCACTTGTTTCCTGTCTTTACTTCTCGACCCCTTTCTCAAACCAATTCCATGCACCTGCTTGACACCCAACTTCAGAGACATTGCCCAGCTGTTCTTGAAGCTCTAGAAATCTACAGTACAGTTCCTGTAACCTCCTTTTTAGCCCCTTTGATTAACCATTCAAACAATCAACAAGTATCTCTTAAATGTCCCCAGCACTGTGTTAGGTACTAGGGATTCAAGTACAAAGAATCCTTCACTTTCAGGGGTGGCTAGGTGGCGCAGTGAGTTCAATTCCGGCCTCAGACACTTAACACCCACACAAAAAGACTAGCTGTGTAACCTTGGGCAAGTTACTTAACCCCAATTGCCCTCCAAAAAGCAAAAAATAAAATAAAATAAGAGGGATGTGTTTTCAGTTGTAATCTTAAAAAAAAGAATCCTTCATTGTCAAGGAGCTTACATTCTCATGGGGGGAGGGGGAGCATATACAATACAAATATAAAATTAATAAATATAAAGTAGTTAAATACAAGGTATTTTTGGGGGGAGGACATCAGCAGTTGGGGATTTTGGAAAGGCTTCATCCAGAAGATGGTGCTTGAGTAGCATATTATAGGGGGAGTTAACTCCATATTCCATCACTTGCTCTGTTTAGGAACAATGTCCCTCCTCCTCTCCCCCTAGCTGATAATCTGAAATCTCATCACCACCAAAAACGCCTCAGGTTTTGATACTCAACACCTTCTCGACCTCAGTAGATTGGAGAGGTGAAGGTCTGAGAGCTAAACTCCTCCCAAAGCCTTCCTTTATAGAGGACTCACAAGATTCTGGAAATTCTCTTTTCTGTCAACAATTCTGTTTCAATTTAACTACAGGGAACCACAGACTACGGTGCCAGGTATCCCCTGGTTTTGCTGCCACCCTTTAAGGCTTCTTTTTGTGTGTTGTCTTTTCCCCTCAGATTGTAAATTCATTTTCTTATTCATATCCCCAGCACTTAGCCCAGTGCCTGTCATGTAGCCAGCACTTAATAAATGTTTATTAAATTGAATAGAAAGTTAAGGAGGGAGTTTGAGGCATGGGGGTGGCTATTGTAGAGGAGTCTTTACATCTCCACCTGGGAGATGGAGAGAGAGAAGATCATTTGGGTTGGATTTCAGAGTGTGTGGAAGGGATAATGTCCAAGGAAGCTGGAAAGATAGGTTGGGGGCCTGGCTGTGTAGAGCTTGAAAAGCTAACAGGGAGGTAATATGAAGCCACTGGACTTGGTTGAATGGCAGCAGGTGGTGCTGGATTGGGGTGGTGGGGAAGGTCATATAGTCAGATTTGCACTTAAGGAAACCTATTTTGTCAGTATGGGGGATGGACTGGAAGGGGGAGAGAGGTTTGAGGCAGGGGGATCATTAGGAGGTTTTTGCTATAATCAGGTGAGAAGTGATGAGAGCCTGAACAAAATGGTAATTCTGTGAATATGAAGAAAGGGTCACATGAGAGACATCTTCTTATGGTAGAAATGGCACGAGTTAATATGTCCTAGGAAACATTTCCTTTTCTCAGTTATTGAAATATGAAAAATTTATTATTTTTAATCTGACATAATGTGACCCTCTATGTTATTTAACCCCACCCCAAATCCCCAGTTCTTTGGACAGAACTTCACAATCTACTTTGAGAGGGAAATCCTAAACATTTTAGGAGAGAGAATTCTGCTTGTGAAAGAGAAGGAAAAAACACCAAAGATTTTATATGCTGAGTGAGAGGGACAGAAGAAAAAAAACATCAATGCTATACTTTGTGTAGAGTACTTGGGCATAAGTCTGCCAGAAACAATTTTATTCAATTTAACATTAATCTAATATCAAAACCATTTCTGGCTTATGATAACAGATGTCCAAACTGGCATATTTTCTCCATGTCCTCTAACATGGCTCTTTACCCCAAGATGATTAAAAGTAGCGTTCATTGCAATACTGAACAAAGAAAAAAATCACAATAAGTCCAATTTGGGGGTTAACATTCCAAAAACAAAAATAATTTCCCTATTCCTTCTTGAAGTACTCCCCTCAAGAAGACAAGGGAGAAGGATGTATCAGAGTATTATTATTTTGGGAACATGGGTCCTTTCACTTCTGGGTTGGGGATGGCAATGATCTAATCTTGATGAAGGTTAAGTTAGTTGTCATCCTTAATGCACTTCCCTAAGAAAGGTCTTAGCTTTTCTACCCACTTGAGAAGGTTTGAAAAGTTTGTTTGATTTTTCCCTCCAGAGAAATATTATTTCTTAATATTTCCAGATGTAGTTGTTTAAAATACACTCACAAAGAGTACAGGCAGACTAGAAAGGGGAATGTGACTGAAAAGAGAAAAACAATGCATTCTCCCAGAGGCAACTGTATGCTAGGGACTGGAAAGAGAAGGGGAAAAAAAGTGAGACACACAATTCACAGAATCACCAGCTAAAACAAAGCTAGAAGTTGCTCAAATAAAGAAACATTACTCAATTACTGACCAGCCCAAAGATCATTTGTTCAGAAAGTAATTTGGTCAAAGCTTAATTCTCTGTCTCATTTATTGGCAAGTTGACATAGGCTATGTTTTGGTGTGTCAAAATAAGGTACTTAATTTTCTTCAATCCCAAAGTTAAAGCAGTAGCAGGCTCTTGGGAAGAAAGCCAGCCTAGAAAATTGGCATTAAAGTAGGGACCACAGGTGGATGATCTTGCCCATGCCCCCCCCCAATATTTTCCTATCCCCAAAGAATTTGCATAAAACATTGGAATGAAAGGAAATGATCTGGAACTCCTTGTTCAAAAAATACTGTGTTGGAGCTGGAAAGAGATATTTACCTGCTGGGTAAAAACAAAATCAAAGAAGAAACAATCCCAGGAAAATCCCCCAAGAAATACTTGGTACTTGTTGATAAGATGCACAAACAAGAATTTTATATCCGTGACTTTTGGGTGGTTTGGTTTCTGAAGTTGTTTCTTGTAATTACTTTTTTATCTTGTTCCTGTTTTTAACTGAAGCCATAGAAATGAAAACCTGACCTTTTCACTCCAGATAATATCCACTGATATCACATATACACATGTCTAGCAGACAACTAGCCAGGCACTAATACTCTGAGGTCGCAGGAGCTTACAACCATCTCATCAATCCCTTTTCCTACTCTCCTGGTTTACCCTGAGTTCATTGCTCTGAAGTTGCCTGTCCACTTAATAGGGGAACTAGGCTCCATCATACTACATTATTTTGTCTGTGTTAAACTCACAAGGAACAATTTCAATTTTGGCTCTAATTTAAGAGATTTTCCACAGCAAGGAGGCAGGAGAGAAAGTGGTAAAAGAAGTACCTTTCTATTTTATTTATAACATTCTTTTATTTTATTTTTAATTTTGACTTCCAGATTTTCTCCCTCCCTCCCATTCCTGCCCCATTCACTGAGAAGGCAAACAATATGTTATCAATTCCATATCTGAAATCATACAAAACATATTTCCGTATGAGCCATATTACAAAAAAGGCAAAAAAAAAAAAGTGAAGAAAACTAGACTTCAGTGTGCACTCAGTTTATCAGTTCTATTTGGAGATGGATAGAATTTTTTGATCATGAGTCCTTTGGAATTGTCTTGGATCATTGTATTGATCGGAGTAGCCAAGTCTTTCACAGTTGATTATCATTATAACATTGTTACTGTCCGAAATGATCTCATTTCACTTTGTGTCAGTTTATATAGTTCTTGCCATGTTTCTCCCTCATGAAACCATCCCCTTCATCATTTCTTATAGCATAATCGTACTCCATCACAATCATAAGCCACAACTTGTTCAGCCATTCCATAATCGATTAGTGTTCCCCTGAATTACCTATTCTTTGTCACGTCAAAAAGAACAGTAATATTTTTTGTACATTTAGGTCCTTTTTCTTTGATCTCTTTGGGATACAGACCTAGCAGTATTATTGCTGGATCAAAGGGGGTGCACAATGTTAGAGCCCTTTGGACACAGGTCTAGGGTGTTCCCTAGGATGGCGGGATTATTTCACTATTCACCCACAGTTCATTAATGTACCTATTTTCCCTCATCCCTTCCAGAAGTTATCATTTCTGATAGATGTGAGGTGATACCTCAGAGCTGTTTTAATTTGCTTTTCTCTAATCTGTAGTTTATTAGAGCATTTTTCCATATGAGTATACATAGCTTTGATTTCTTTTTCTGAAACCTGCCTGTTCCTATCTTTTGACCATTATTAATTGGGGAATGGCCCTTATTTTTATAAATGTCACTCCGTTCTCTATGTATTTGAGAAGTGAGGCCTTTATAAGAGAAACTTGCTACAATGTTGTAGATTACCTTCTCATCTATGATATTTTTATCTCTTTTAATTAGATCTGTTTTTTGCTTTTGCTTTATCTGAGATCATGATTGACAACCCCTGCCTTCTTCACTTCACCTGAAGTACAATATACTCTGTTACAATTCTTAATTTTAGCTGTGTTGCTTTGTATGTCTTCCTGTCCCAAGTGTGTCTCTTGCATGTGACATATTATCAGATTCTGATTTCCAGTTCATTCTCCTCTCAGCTTCCATTTTATGGGTGAGATCATCCCATTCACATTTACAGTTATGATCATTAATTTTGTATTTCCCTCCATCTTATTTTCTTTTTTTCTCTATCTTTTTATCCTGTCCCTCCTCAAAAACTCTATCTTGCTTCAAATCACTGTATCCTCATATCCACCCTCCACTTTATCATCTCTACCCTCCCATATCTCTTGCCCACTTCCCTTCCTCTCTCCCTATTAGGTAAGATAGAATTCTATACCCAACTTATCTATATTCTTCCCTCTTTGAACCAATCCTGATGAGAGTGAGGCACAAGCATTGCCTGCCAAAACCCCCCATTTCCCCTTCTACTGTAAAGGGTTTTCTTTCAATGCCTCCTTTATGTGAGAAAATTTATCCTTTTCTACATCTCCCTTCTCCCTTCTCCCAGTGCATCTCTTTTTCCCACTCCTTCATTCTTTTTTGGAGATCATTCCAACATAATTAACTTAAACCTATGTTGACTATCTATGCAGACTCCTTTTAACTGCCTGAATAATTATTTCTAACTAATAATAACTAATAACTAACTAATAATGAGTTCTATTTCAGACCCCCCCCCCCTTTTTAACATAAATCCAATATGAAATAGGCATATTTATACCCAGACAGGAAGTCACCTGCTAAACAATTAAGAATCATAGAATTACTCCAAACAGTAGAGTAGCTAGTATGAAAGCCTTGCTGGGACATTTACAACATGGCTGCTGATCAGCTGTTTTCATTTCATGTCCCCTGAGCCCAAACAACAACAAATAAATCCCTCTGCCACTCTCTCTCCCTTACCTCCCCCTCTTTTCTCAGTAGGAAGCTCCCTACTTTGCTGCTGCCAATGCTGCCACTGTGACTTTTTATAACCCAATGCTTGGTGCCTTAAGAAGAAGAAAACTGCCCAAGGTTCTGTACTGAAGAAAAGAAGACTAAAAAGAGACAATATCATACCAGACACAGGCTTGCCAAGGAGATTACTTGCCATTGGGCTGACCCGGGGAAGAGAAGGCCATCACTCCACTGGTCCTCCACAGATCAAAGAACCAGTCTCATACTTCAAGTTACAGATATAGGGAAAGACCCCAGGGGTAGAGATTGTGCCTTTATTATATCCATGGAGTTCTGCCTCAGCAGCCAATTAAAAGTGACCTCATAGTGAACAAGAAAAAATAAGAGGACATCTGAGCCTCTTCTGAAGGGGTGGTGGTGGAAGGGAAGGGCACCTCCATGATCCCAAAGGGGCTGCTATGCAATGAAATGCAGAGGCCTGACAGACCTTGCCTATTTTGACTGCTGTGATATTTATAGGAAAGACATCATGGTATAGTGGTGAGAGGAGCTGAACTCAGAATTATAGACCCAGGTTCAGTTCCAATATCTATGTATGACCATAGGCAAATTATTAACACTCTCTTATCCCCAGACAATACTCTAAGACTAGAATTCATAGAGTGGATATCAACTGTATTGGTGAGGGAGTTCTCATACAGAAAATATCACAGGTCTTTAAAATATGAACAATTGTTCAGATCATATCCACAAGTGGGGAAAATGACTAGATTCTGCACACTTATCCTGTCCATAACATCAATTAATCAACAAATATTAAGTACCAAATTAAATACACTTTGCTAGGCAGTGGGGAAAATGCAAGTTTAAATGAGACATTCTCTGTTCTCATGGAGCTTACAGTCTATTATTGAGATAAGACAGACTCCATCTGCTTTTATCAATTTTGCTCCCTCAGCACTTTAGCAAATGAATCCTTCCCTTTTACTCATACCACTATTAAGATGTCTACCCATGCTAGAGGATCTGAACTGACATACTGAAAACATGTAGTTTGAATGTTTTATTTGGACCAATGTTTGTAAATTTTGTGGAAAGTGTGTCCTGGTCCACTATGATTATGTTTTACTCCAAATGACCAATTATGTCCTATTTTTTTCTTCAAGGAATAAGTGGTTCAGGGACTGAGTTTAGATGCATTCATTTAACCTATCAACAAGATTAAGCAGTTCATTATGTGCTAGTCACTATGCAAAGCTTTGGAGATAGAAAGAAAAATTAAGATTAGTCCCTGACCTCAAAGAACTGATGTCCTAATAGGGGAGAAAATATATAAATGTGTAGGCATTCAATGCACCAGCAGTTAAGGACTCTAGCAAAGGCCTTCTGAAGAAGGTGGCATTTGATGTGAGGCCTGATGAAAGCTAGATTTCTAAGAGGCAGAGGAGGGAAAGAATCCCATTCCACTTATGCATTGGTATTGTTTTAATATCTATGTTGCCTTTAAGCATCTTGTAGTATACCTGCTGGTCTCTTTTACCAAGTCTCCTCTATTACCTTGTCTGAGGTAATAATCACTATTCCTGCTTTTTCTGAGTTTTACTGAAGCATAACACATTCTGCTTTCAACCCTCCTTTTAACTCTTTATAAACTGTTTCTAGTATTTTTAACAGCATATTACTGGATGCTGCTTTTTATTACACTTTCTATCTTCTGTTTTGTGAGTTCATGCCATTCATGTTAAAAGCAATTATTGTTCATAGCATATTTACCTTCATTAGGTACTTTCATATTTTTTCCTTATCTTCCCTCTCTCTTTCCAAATAAGGTGATGAAAGAGAAGGACTGTATTTGATATTAGTAATCTATAACTGAAGTAATCTACTCCAAATGTACTACCCCTCCACTTGTCACCTTGGCCACAACATGACTACTGCTTCTTACACTTTATACATAATCCTCAGTTTAAGATTTGTGCTCCAGTGTTATGGTTTCTTTTCTTTGTGTTTGTCCCATGTCTAATTTTACTCTCCCTCCTAATCCCCCCTCCTCCCACATTCTTTTGCCTGCCTCTTTTCCTCTTGATTTTGATGTACTTCTCTATCATGTTTGTGTGTATGAATGCTTTATCTGATTCAAGAAACAGTAATTCCCCCCCTAGAGTCCTAGATAAATGCTTTATTCTGATATTCCTAGGGAAGAATCAAAGTAAGAGCAAAGTAACTAGCATCTGAGAAGCCCCCAAGACTCATCCCTGAATTGGGGACCCAGAGTTGTAGTTCTGGTTTATAAATTACATGTAAATATTTAAAGGAAAAGTTAGTAAAATTATAGGAAGTGGAAAATTATTATAAGTGAGGACTTCAAATGTATCGATTTAGATAAAGAAAAATCTGTGATATCAAACAAAATAAATATGAAAACTTAAGGATTTGAATACTATTTAGTAAAAAGCATATATATGTGTGTATACATATACATACAACCACACATACATGTATGCTACATCCCTAGTAATGACTGAATGGGAATAGGAAAGAATATACATTCTTATCAGTGGCTAATGGCACCTTTACAAAAATTTATCATGTCCTAGGGTGTAAAAGCCTGATAAAAATTCAGATAATTTAAAGACATTCTTTACTAATTATAATCTTGATATTTGCTTGCAGAATTTGTTATTTTTCACTGGGATTATAAAATTTAACCATCATGTGTCAGAGTTTGCAGTATAGAGTTTTCCTATCACTTTACCACTGGGGTCCATCTATGGATTCTTTCAACTGATACTTTGTTTTCTATATTTAGGAACTCTGGGAAGTTTTCTTGTATGTTTTTTCTTGCATTGCAGTGGTTAGGTTTTTTGATTTGTGTACTTCTAGCAGACCTATAATCTCTAAATTGTCTCTATGAACCCTATATTCTAGAGCAATATATTTTGCTTCTCTATGGAGAATGCATTTTCTTTTAATATTTTATTTTTTGTTTCTCTTCTATATTGCCCTTATCTTTTGTATGCCTCATTAGTTGTCCTTATTTTTTTTAGTGAGCTTTGCCACTGTAGTTTTCAGTGTTTTTCATTCTGCCATTTTTTTTCCTGCACTGCAAGCCATAAATTCTGCTTTTGAAAATTCTTATTTCTCATTTAAACAATTTGGGAACATTTTGTTTCATGCTTTCTGGGGAATCCACAGGGCTTTCTGCCTCATCAGGTTTTGATTCATTTTCCTTTTTCTTGTAATATTTATTCACAGATTTCTGGGTATGCTTAACCAATCTGGAGGCTGTATTCTCTCTTAATATTATATTTCTTGCTGGTTTATCTGCTTATGCTCATGCTTTTTAACTCAGTTTTCTTCTACCCAAGAGCTTCAGAAATTTTGGTCATGTTTTCTTGCTCACTTTTTGATTCCTTCCCCTTTGATTTCAGGTTCCCTAGGGATTGGACATCAAAGTTATCTCAGTCCTTTTCCATACTAAAAAAAATCCCTATTTTACCATCTCTAGTATTAGCTCTGAGGGACTTCTGTGTATACAAAACTAGTTTCACCTAGATGCCAGTTCACTTTTTCTTGACCTTAGTGGAGCACAGCACACTCTACTCATGTGAGCATTCTGCTTCAGTTTCCTCTGTTCTTCTCTTTTCTAGCATTATGGGACAAATTGTTACAATCCACATCATAGAAAACTTCTACGTTTTGGTTTTCCAAGGATTTGGAATGGCAGTAGAAAAAGAGAACTGAGAGATTTTTTGCAAACCTGGGAGTAAGCTTATAGATCTATGCTAGAGAATGGCTTTTGGTAGAGGATGATTGCTGAATGAAAATGAGGGGTTATGGATTAGTTATCGGTGCTATTAGTTCATTGAGTCTTTACTTTGTCAGAAGTCTTGGTGTCTTAGAGCATAGAGATAGCTGAAATTGCTTTATCTCTTCTGCATCATTTGTATTTTGGAGAGGTTTGAGACGTCATGATGAATGGAAAAAGTGTCCATTCTTCCATCTTGTTGCTTATGTCATCACCTAGCACTCTTCTCAATAGAAGAAAAAAAAAGCAAAAATAGAAAAGTAACAAAAATACTAGATTAATAAAAACACTGCTTTTAACTAACATGCAAAAACAAAAATTCTGAAAATAAAAGAGGAGATAAAATTAAAAGCAGAAAAATCCACATTGAATTGACATGTGAAAGTAGGAATTGATCTTTAAAAACTAATATAATAAACTAATAGCTAATTTATGAAAGAGAGTAATTTAATAATACCAAAATGAAATTACTTACTGAAAATTAAAATTAAAAAAGGAAAATTTATACCAGATGAAATAGAAACAAAGGATATTATCAGAAACCATTGTAAAACCAAACTAGTAACTTAGATGAAATAGATTAACACTTCCCTAAAATAAATGGTCCATATTAAAAGAAAAACAAGTAGATAATTTTTGTATAACCCAATTTGAGGAAAAAAAAACTTGAATGAACCACACACACACACACACAAAAAACAATCCCAAAAGAAACAACAATATCAGCACAAGACTGATTTATAAATGAATTATATTAAACATTCCAAGAAAAGTTGATTCCAGTGTTCTATCAATTGTTTTCAAAAATAGGAAAACTGACCCTACCAAATTCTTGTGAAACAAATATGATCCTGATAACTATATATAAGTAAATATGAATCAAAGATAGAAAACTATAAACAAATATCTATGGTGAATAAAATAACAAAAAAATTAGACAGCATGTTAAATTGTTTATGTTATAACCAGGTTGAATTTATACCAGAAAGGCAAGGTTGATATGATTATGATTATAACAATTATAAACATAATAGATCATATTAGTAACAAAATAATAAAAACCATATGATTATATCAATGGATGCAAGAAAGGGTTAGTGACAAAATACAACACACATTTATGTAAAAAAAAGGATAGAAATATGATTTTTCCTTAATATGTCGAGTAGTAGCAATATAAAACCAAAAGCCAACATTATATGGAATGATTAAGGGTAAAACAACATTGCCTACTGTCATCATTATTATTTGACATAGTACTAGAAATGCTAATTATGGCAATAAGAGAAAAAGAATTTAAAGGAATAAATACAGATATATAGGAAACAAATATATATATTTTTTGCAGATATGATGTTTTACTTGGAGAATTTTAGTGATTCAATTAAAATCAACTAAAATAATTATTTCAGCAAAGCAGAATACAAAATAACCCTGCCTAAAAAAAAATCAACCCACTCTATACAAAGATGTGGGGGGAAAAAAACTACTCAAAGTAATTATAGAATGTTAAAAATATTTGAGACTCCACATAAAAGACTCACACAGGAAAGCCTATCCTTTACAGAAATAAAGATAAACTCAAATAATTTGAGTTAATTTTCCATAGTTGGAAAATGCAAAAAAAAAAAAAAGACAGAAATGACAATACAGCACAAATTTACAGATT
The DNA here is from genome assembly GCF_028583685.1 of Petaurus breviceps papuanus. NCBI lineage: Eukaryota > Metazoa > Chordata > Mammalia > Diprotodontia > Petauridae > Petaurus > Petaurus breviceps. The sequence goes on along the minus strand of NW_027185655.1, from coordinate 12,073,928 downwards.
CATCATATCAACATCCAAAGGGTGGCTTTGTAGACTTAGAAATACAATTATCTAAAGGAGCAAAACATCAAGAATTTCTAAGGAAATTGTCCAAAACAAAGTAAGAAGAAAGAGAATCTAGTAGTGTCAGATCTGCAAATAGACCACAATGCAGAAATTATCAAAACTAACATTGCTTAAAAATTAGAAAACTTGGTTAGTGAAATAGAGATCAATGTCAAGATTTTGTACAAATAAAACCAATACAGTTAGAGTTAGAAGACAAACAATTATTTGGGAAATGAACTTGGCAGCACTCTTTTCTGATGATTATCTGATAGCCAAGATATATAGGGAATTGATTCAAAGAGCCATTCCTCAACATAGAAATACTCAAAAGGTTTGAATAGATAGTTCTAAAGAGAAAAAAAAAATTCAAGTCGTCAACAACACTATAAAAATGCTCCAAATGATTAATGATAAGAGAAATATAAATTAAAACAATTCTGAGATTCAAACTTGTCTATTAGTTTGATAAAGAAAAATAACTATTATGGAAGTTTGGATGCACTAATGTGTTGTTGGTGAATCTGTGAATTGGTCTGGGAATTTTGCAAATACAAAATATTTCAATTATTTTCAATTATGCCCCCTAAAGGCACTAAACTGTGCATCTCTGTGACTAAGTGATGCTACTACCCCAAAGAAACCAAACAAAGTGGAAAGGACCCACATGTTCAAAACAATTTGCAGCAATAAGAATGAGGATTGGATCAAGAGGTTAATCTTGGCAAGAAGAGAATGTTTTCATCAGTGAGTGGAAGAAAAGAGGAAACACTGTATGCTTATATCAAGTATATATGATATGAGGAGTTTGGGATAAAAAGGGAACTTGCTCCAAATTACCTTAATTCTTTACTGAAGTGTGAGGCATTGAGCTGAGATGGTGGGATAAAGGATTCTGTGGGAAGTTTGAGGTGAGAATAAGAGATTTGGAAAAACCATTATGGTGAGTGGAATACATTAGGGAGGAGTAGATATATTGCCTCACTACCGTATATAACCCAGGAAGCTTGGTTTCAAGACTTCTTCCATCTCCATTGAGCAACATGTGAGTAGAAACAAATGAAGTAGATGGTGGGAGTAAGCCAAGTGGGGAGTTTGACAAAATTTCCTCAGTTATGAGATAATGGAATCATGGAGAGTGGAAGGTTGAACTTTTATACATAGAGATCAAAATTGAGAAGTGACTTGAATGATTGCCTAAAAAAAAGACTGAGGGTTGCAGTAATAGGATGGCATGGTGAGAACAGAGAAAAAGTTCAAGAAAAGGTTCAAAGAAATATAGGGAGAGATGGAATGACAAAAGACAATGCTTTCATAAAGAAATCTCACTTTTTTGAAAATGAAAATGTAGATAAAAAATGGTATGTATCATACTCAACATTAGGTACAGTATTTTCCTTTCTCCTTCCCTTCCTTCCTTCCTTCCTTCCTTCCTTCCTTCCTTCCTTCCTTCCTTTCCTCCTATTATAACCTGTGAAGCCATTTTCCTTGGCTAAGAGATACAACATGATAAAAGATATAATGAGATAGGTTTAACAGTCATGTTACTATTTAACTGTCTAAGCATATATTGCCTATGTTGCTAGTAAACATTTTATTCTATATTTTGTATCTCCTAATATCTAACATGATGCTATTCACTAACAGTTTCCAGAAATAATATTGAATGGCTAGAAAAATTCATGGACAAATGTAATATAGAAAGTATAAGACATATTATAAAAAGTGGTTTAATAGATATTTGAATTTCTTCCAAAAAAAAGAGAGAAACCTTTAACACTTTAGTAAGTATAATGTGATTTATTCTTCATCTTGAAGTTCTGATAATTAGAGCGAGAATTGTGTGTCTGTATGTGTGTGCATGCATGTGCATGTGTGAATGTGTGCATATATGTGTGTGTGTATCATGTGCCTTACCACTGGTCTTAATTACAGTAATCAGTTTTCAAAAATTGGTTTTGTTTTGTCCTTCAGCCCCCTGGCTCTTGGCAGGACACATCAGGAAAACACCTGTTGTCTGGGTATAGAAACACCTGTCAGTGGATCCACTAAGGACTGACATGGGGCCTGTCAATCCCCTCTTGGGAGTCTTGGGTGTTGTGGGGATAAAGAAACAAGCACCTGTTTGGGACCATTGGAGGCTGAATGACAGTTTATTGACTTCTCACAGATGATGTCAATCAATTGCTCCTCCCCCCCTGAACTGTGATCTGAGGCCTCAACATTTGCTGAAAGGCACTGTTTAGCTGAGTTTTTAGTGTGTATATATATATGTGTGTGGGGGGGGGAGTTCCTTTTTAGAGTAGAATATAGTGAAATAAATCCTAGACATGAAGCTGGGAATGGTGCATTTTGTGGATACATTGTGTGAGGGTGGAGAAATAAAAGTGAGTAGATAGGCAAGAGGAAAGAGAGCAAAGGAATAGGAAGGGAAGGAGAAAGGAAGAAAAGAAGAAAGGAGGGGAGAAAGAGAAGAGGGTGAGGGAGGAAGGAAAGGAGGGAGGAAAAGAGGGAGGGAGGGAGAGAGAATGAGAATATAAGGGGTAGAGAAAGGAGAGAATAGACTTGGATATCTAAAGAGAAATTTGGGATTTTTGTCAGCTTTCAAAAAATATCCCAGCATCTTGATGTGGAAGAGGATTTTGGCATCAAACTCCTTCATTTTACAGATGAGTAAGAGACTGGGACAGACAACTCAGGTAAACATGTAGTTGAATAGCAGAATCAGGATTTGTACCCAGAACATCTGGCTCTTTGCTCTGTGTATCATGATAGATAGTACTTATAAGTTTAAAAAAGAAAAGGGAAAAAGCAATTTAACTTGATAGTGTTTTGCCATGGAATCAGGAAGACGTTCATTCAAATCTGTCTCTGACACCACTGCATGACACCTCTTTCAGGCACTCCATCTTGCCTCTCCATGATTAGTTTGGATTCATTAAGTTTCACCCCCCATACTTCTCTTGGAATCTTGAGCAGACAAGTGACCTAGCACAAGGTATGAATATAGATTGTGCCCTAGGGGCAATTACATCTTCTCACTAGCCTCTTCACAGGCAATTTTGAGATTCAAGCCATTTCAACTTCTCAGTCCTTTAGTATCCCAGACTTTCTGTTTTTGCTGATTTCTCATGGGAGAGTCAACATTTCATTATTAAAGGGTATATCCAGGAGGGTGAATTATTTTAGTTTTGAATATTTTCTTCTTTTTTTCTATTGCCAAGTTTTAGCATGGAAATTTAGACTAGTTAAGTGGGATTTATTCCCTTAAAGAACAGACTATAGAACTGGTTGTTGAAAAATTGAATGAGCAATGAAGCCATTTACTATCTCTTCAAAATAGGATGTGTTTTCTAGCATAAAGACCTGCCAACATGAAGACCTCCCTCCACCCTTGATGGATTTTTTCTTCCTCTTTTCCCCATGTCTATCATATATACAAACCATTGATATTTTTGCAGCCTGAATTCACTCTTCTTCTGGAAGAGTTTCTCCACCTAAGGCACTAGAGAGTAACAAGAAATGTTTCAAGGTAGAAAGTGAAATTACTTGAAGCTAAAAGCTTCAGGAACCAGTCCCATAGCTTGGATCATGTCACATCAGTAAGTCTGTCAAAAAGCATTAATTACAGACTGAATGCTGAAGCAGGAGAGTCCATGATCCAGTTTTCCCACTTTAGTTTATTTCTTTATTGATAAAGGCTAGGTAGAAAAATAAGGAGGAACAAAGTGAGTCCCAGTGCTTCTTAGGAAGATAATTATTATCCTATTATTTAAAAAAATTAAGTTTAAACTGCCCTAGGATGCTGTATGCATTGGAAGGAAATAGCCCTCTCTTTTTCTTCTCCATCACTTTGGCTCATTCCCCTTTTCCCTTCCCTTCTATGGGGGAGGTGACAGCTGGGAAGAGGGGCTCAACTGGGAAAAGAATGAACTGTGCTCTTGCTATCTCTGTCTCTTTTTTGTCTCTGCTCCAACAACAAATCTCATTTCCTTTGTGAGTACCCTGGTAAAATTAATACTGGAATGGGAAACTGTACCATGGGAATAGTTTGGCAGAACTACATGTTATTATTTATTGTATCCACACTTAAATAATAATAAAAAAAAAGTTAAGCCCATTTTGGGAGCTCAGTTTTTCTTTTAATGCTGCCAGGCAAGCTAAATGAAGACTGGTGCATATGCCTTTAGGTTCATTCCTCATCATGCAGGAAGGTTTTTTTTTTTTCTTAGACTGGAATGCTTACAGTATTTTGCGAACAGTTACAACTAATATAAAATAGATAACTGTAATTCAAAATTGGTGGAGATCTATGCCCCCTAGTGGACAGGAGGAATTCCTCAACATTTCTCTACCTGGGAATTCCCCCAGTTTCTCTACCAATTTTCAAGAATGGAGTAGAAGGAGGAGAGGCCTTTTGAGAGGCAACTAATTTATGTCAGTAATTGCAGCAAGGTAAGCTGGCAAGTCCAAGGGGACAACCACATAGTAACATTTTAGGAACTTAGGGGGGATCCCTTCAGAGTGGCTCTAAGGGTACTACTGCCTAGAAAGAAAGCCATGCCTTAGAGTGAGAAGCCAGGAAGGGGTGATGCTGCATACGCATAAAAGGTACTAACCAGTTCAAAGGCCACTAATAGCTAGCCCTAGTCCCCAGTCAGGCACCTTCTATGATACCTTGTTAAATAAACATTTATCAGTACACCTTGCCCTGGAAAAATGCATAGGTAGTAAAAATAAAGAAACAAAATCAACAACTAAATAATTGTCTCAAAGAATTTAAAGATGGAAAGAACCCTATGTACATGTAACATGTATGTTCTTGCTTCCTCTCCCAGACCCTGGTCTGCTGAATCACCCCCACAGGTTCCAGGGTACCCTGGTCTAGCCCCATTGGCTTGATTATCCACCAACTGTCTTGACTCCATTATTAGAGTCTACTCACTAGCGCCATAGTTCCATTTAACCATTCAGCATCAGGTAATTTTTTCCAAAGGGATATTTACTTCAAAGATACAGCAAAAACAAAGTATAAACATTTCTTCTAATACCTCCAGGGCATACTCTCTGTTACAAAGCACTTCAATCTCCAAGGAATAGGTTAAAAATTTTAGTTGGTTCTTGGTTCTTGGTATTGGGTCTGCCAGATTCACCTCCAAAAGTAGCATCTCTTCTGGATGAATCCTTTTCACAGTTATCACTAGGCTGGGGTCCCAAAAGTCACACCCAAAGGCATCAGTGTTGGGCTAGTTATGACACCTGTCAAATCCTGAAATAAATCAAAATCATGAGTGGAAGAATAAAGCATCCTTAATCGAGATAAGAGGGTAGCAAACCTGCCACGCTGGGGGATTTCCCATCAGCAGACTCACAGTAAAATGTTCTTTTACTTTTAGGAGAAAGTAAGGGGATCACATTAGGTAGAAAGGCCTAGTCATGAGATCCCAACTGCTCTTGGTCAATCTGAGCAAGAATACCCACTTATTCTGGTTAATTTACCCTTCGTGATCTTACTTGCCATAAATCTCACTGAATAGGACAAGGACATTAGGAGCTGAGATCCAATTCAAATTAGGTTTCTTTACAAGGTAAAATCCCAGAGTGGGGACTTAGGGTATGATGCAACTCAACCTAATTGAGAGTAAATATCATTTTTTATGGCTCTTCCACTTCACATTTTTATTTAAAATAGTTTATATTTTTTAAATTAATTAATTGATTTTTAGTTTTCAACATTCACTTCCATAAGATTTTGAGTTTTAATTTTTTCCTCCTCTCTTCCCAAGATGGCATGTAATCTCACAAAGGGAGAATAAATATCTTTTTTGGTTGGAGGGGAAAAGCAAGGCAATTAGGGTTAAGTGAATTTCCCAAGGTCATATAGCCAATAAATGTGTTGTGTCTGAGCTCACATTTGAACTCAGGCTCTCCTGATACCAGGGCTGATGCTCTATTCACTGCACCACCTAGTTGCCCCTGAGAGTAAATATCTTATGAAGAGGAATAAGAGGACATTTGTAGAATTCTGACATTATTAAGATTATTGAGACTGTAGTTTGTCCTTCATTCTTGAACAGTACAATGGCATCAGGGAGATGATGACATGACTTGCAATTGACTTTGATTTGAGTGAGGGAGGGCTGTGCAAGGTCATCAGCCTCACTTTCTCCTCCAGAGCTATCTGGGACCCATGGTCAGATATCTATCAGGATGACTGCAGATAGTCTACCTATGAATATTATTAGGAAGAATGGTAGGTGATAGGTAATATTATTTGATAGTAACACTAATAGGGAAGCACGTTCTCAGCCTCTTCTTATAGATAGATCACATCTGAGCAAGCTGATGGGGTCTACACATGTTTTAGACTGCCATTAAATATATAAATAATGAAAGTTGGAATTTTTGTGGAGTAAAAAACTAAAAATAAGATCAGATTCCCCATCAACTAGAAAAGGTTTTTTTTTTTCCCTACAGTCTTTTTTTCCTTTTTTTTTTTTGGAGGGGGGAAGGCTGGGCAATTGGGGTTAAGTGGATTGCCAAAGGTCACATGGCTAGTAAGTGTTAAGTGTTTGAGGCCACATTTGAACTCAGGTCCTCCTGATTCCAGGGCCAGTGCTCTATTCACTGAGCCACCTAGCCACCTCTGGAAAAGGGTTTCAGAAAAAAAAAACCCTGATACCCTGATGTATAAATGTCACGAAATATTATTGTGTCATAAGAAATGACATATATGACAAATTCAAACAAACATGGGGAAATTTGTATGAACTTCTGTAGGGTGAATGAATTGAATCAGGAGGACAATTTTCACAGTGTTGTAAAGAAAAGCAATATCTTAAATGCATTGTTGCACTGTATTTTTTTTAAACAAGTGAGGGCTTCTATTGTGGGAGGGGAGTGGACAGTGATTTAGTAAGAATAGAGATGTAAAATAAGAGAAAAGAAAAGAGTATAAGATACTAAAACTTCACAGCAATTTTATTACTCAGGTTGAGTTTAATATAGACTTTTTCTTTTCTTGTCTCTGTTTTTTTTAATAATTTTATACATTTTAAGCTTACATACAAAATGAGAAAAAAAAGAATATTTCCATGTACACAGCAGAACATAAGAGAGGGTTCAAATTTCCATTTCAAGAAAACCTATGTAATGAATACTACACATTATTTTCAAAGCACTCGGCTTTTCTTTGCTTAAGCTTAATATAGACTCTTAAAAAAACAGTAACAGAAGTTTTCAGTTTTTGTTTTAATTTGCTGAAATGTTTGTTGATAATTGCTAGGTTTATAATAAAATAATCTGAATTAAAATTTTAGTGCTAAAATAACAAACATTTCAAAAATATTTTAAATGGTGTTCTTTATTATTTAGTTATCATAAATCTTTACATTTAGAAAGGTCTGAAGCTTCTCATTAGACTGGATTACTTTTCTCCAAACTATTTAAACCACCAAAAGGTCACTTTAAAAGTGTTTATTGAATTAATGAAATTTCCTGTTTCATTTTAAAGGACATTAGCAAAGACAAAGAAAACCACAAAAAAGAAATTTATGTAGAAAATATTTGAAACTCTACAGTTGTTTTTTAAACTGCCTTCTTGACACAGCAATTATTTTCATTGCTAGGAGATATTTAAAGCAGCCAGAGTCAGTAAGTAGTATGCAGTCTTTGCTGACTTTAAATCCCAGAACAGGTGGTGAAGATCTCCATGTGTATAAACCTATAGAATTAACTTGTCTATTTTTTGAAACAAATTAGCTGGGATTGAGCTTCAGGTTACCAACTCAGAATACCTTTATAGAAGTCATCTGGCCATTATGATATTAAAAACTATTTGTCCTCAAATATCACAAATATTTTGCAGTGCTTGAAAATATGCCTCAATTTCTTCACCTGTAACAATCCTCTCTGATTTTGCGGATGTGTCAAAATAATTGTGTTTTTTTTTTTATCTTTGAACTCGGAATAATTAGAAGACAACAAGCTTAAAAACAAAGAACAAAAAAACAAATTATGGAAAAATATATTACACATATAATGGAGGATGGATGATCATTGAACATACACAGGCTGGCCGGTGTGTGACATGTATAAATAGATACATGATCTGGGATCTGTTCCATTCTCTATTTAAGGGAGTTCTGTGTTTTTGAGAGCAAGGAAAGTCTATGGCTGAACACTCATTCCTTCAAATTCCTAGCTCCAAAAAGAGTAGGCTTAGAATATCTACATATTTGTAATTATGATGGGATGCTCTTTTAGGAATTCAGAATAAGCCACTTTCCCCAGTCACTCTAAAAGAGAGGGTAAAATGTAACTTACTCCAGAGCAGCTTAGCTTCTTCTCACGCAATCCAGGCTAAGCAGAAGAGAGTCACAAATAAAGAACACCATATTTATCTAAGAAAATAGTAAATAGAAGTCAGGGAAGTTATGAAAATTAAAGTAGTTGATAGAATACACAAAATTAATTGAGCTTTACAATTTAGAAGCAAGATCTAATCCTTAGGGAGAATATTGTCTTTGGGCAGAAGTCTGTTCTTAGCTATTTCCAGGGCATGGGAATTGGGAATTGAGGGAAACAGTACAGGATGGCATTCCCCATATGTCTAAGGTTCTAAGTGATCCCATTTGTCGTGCAAAACTTTATACCTTCTCTCTAGCAGATCTCTGCTAACTCTGATTCTCCAAAGTCTCCATACTCATGCAGTTTCATGGGCTCAAAGGTCTTCCAGACAATCAGGAGTCACATCTCTCTCTCACAGGACTACCCTTCAGGGAAGTTCCCCAAGTTGTCTTTAGGCAGAGACATTAAACACATAAAGAATTTTAAAATGACTTAAGATGCAAAACAAATAGCTACAATATATTCACATCAGCACAGAAACCCATTGGTAATTAGGTAAAATATGGGGAAATATTTTTTCAAAGACATTGAAAATTCTTTTAAAATTATTTAATTTTGAAAAAGATCCCTCCTGACTTTTTTATTAATAAAAAATGCATGATCACTTTTCTATTTTCTGTTATAATCTCTGAAATATTTTATATCTATACCATTGTATATGGGGCAGTTTGGTGGTACAGTGGATATATACATTGTTTGGAATCAGGAAAACTCAACTTCCTGAGTTCAAATCACTTACTAGCTGTGTGACTCTGGGTTAATCACTTAATGCTGTTTGCCTCAGTTTCCTCACCTATAAAATGAGCTGGAGAAGGAAATGACAAACCACTGTAGTATCTTTGGCCAAATTAGCTCATGAAGAGTTGAACATGACAGAAAATGACCAAACAAGAACAAATACTAATGTTTGTTCTCTCTATGAATATGTATGTGTATACACACACACACACGAATTTGTATTGCTTATATTTCTAATTTATGATATATCTGCTATCCTCACACCTTTCCCAACTAAAAGATTGCAAATTCTTTGTGGCAGAAATCCTGTTATTTTTAATTTTTGTATCCTTCATACCTTGTAATTAGCAGGGTCTTGATAAATATTGGATATGAAGTTGAATTTAGAGATAATGAACACTGACCCTGGAGTCAGAAACTGTGATGCTGCAAATATTATCTTTTGTGATCTTCACAACTCTGGCAGGTAGTTGTTATCATTATGCCCACTTTGCAGTTGAAGAAACTGAGGCAGGGAAAGATTAAGTCATTTGCCCAACCTAATACCACTAGTAAGTGTCTCATTCTTGCTGATTTCAGGTCTAGCACCTTATCCACCTCCCTTTCTTAAGCAGTGTCATAGAAAAGTGACAGAAAAAGAAACTTGAGCAATGATTCATCTCCAATAGAGAACAGATTAGAGAAGGATATTCTCTCCTCATTTTTCCCTAGTTGTTTATGTTAGGTAGGGAGGGATAGGCACTAGGTATATTGGAACCAATCTAGCCTCAGACACTTACTAACTGTGCCACCCTAGACAAGTAACTTAACCCTGATTGACTCCAAAACATTTTAAGTTGAATTTAATTCAACCCTAGAGATAACAATGTTAGTAAACAAATAGAAAACTGGGGGTAGCATGCAATTTGCTCTCATTGCAGCTTCTTGTAGGGTCACACCTTGACATGCTTCTCTACTTACTGAAATGTTCTCCTTTGGGAATTTCCTTGAGAATAAAGAAGCATCAAGGTCTAAGTATGAATTAAACATAGAACATTTGCATGATATCAAAGGAAACCCTAGACTGAACATTTATGGATGCTGATTAAGTCACTGGGCAATCTCCTCCTCATCCCTCCCAAGCCTGATTGAGATACAGAAGGCAAACACCACTATTACTGCAAAGAGAACACATTTTAGACCTGAGAAAACTCATGTACAGTAATGCTAAATTGTCTCAGGTCAAGCAGGAAGACTAAGTTCATCAGGAGTGGGAACTCATCACCATCGAAGAGTGTGATTATCTTTCTGTGCCTAGAGGTGACTCTTCAGATTTATCTGGGTCAATGAAGAATGCACTGCTTTTGAATCCAGAAGACCCTGGTCCTCTTCCTGACTGTCATGGAATATATGACCTCGGACAATTCACTTTATTTCTCTGAGCATCAGTTTCTTCATCTGTAAGATGGGAATCATACTATCTATAGACATAGGTATATAGATACATATATAAATATAGATAGTAGAATTTTTCATAATTCTTAAATTTAATACAATGTAAATCTGAGTTATTTTCTCTCTTCTGGTGCTATCCTTCTTGATGGCCACATACCTAGTGCCTATCCCTCCCTACCTAATGTAAACAAGGAGGGAAAAATGAAGAGAGAAGATCCTTCTCTAACCTGTCCTCTATTGGAGATAAATGATTGCCCAATATTTTTTCTTCAACTACAAAGTGGGGATAATAATAGCAACTACCTGCCAGAGTTGTGAAGATGAAATAAGATAATATTTGCAACATCACAGAATGCCTTTCATATTGTATATACTTAATACATATTTGTTTACTTATTTCCACTGTGGAATGGGGAAGAAGTGGGGAAAAGGTTATTTAACTTGAGGGCTATGTCTCACCAGGGATTTCAGTCATAAATAACAAGGACAATTATACTGGTTGACATGTAGAAAAATGATAGCTCTCCATTTAAAACACAATGGTGCTGAAGTGTTGAAAGCTATGAAAAAATGACTGCCCATATCCTTCCGTTACCAGAGCAATATCACACAGACACTTATATTGTTTATTATATGAGTGATGGCAGCAATATTTCTTCAAGATAATAAAGACACCTGTCATATAGTACTACAATGCAGAATAAAACCTCAAAATCACACTCAAATTATCAGGTGGATAGAACACAAACATTTTTCTCCTGAGATTGGGGCTGGTTTCTTCATGTATTAAATCCATAATAAAGAGCTTTTCTCATGTTAGAGTACTTAAAATTAATTTTCACATATATTGATTTTTTAATTTCACCTTCCTTTTCAAATATATCTCCTTTGGCTTTTTTTTTTGGTCTTAGCTCACTTCTTAGTTGTCTAATAAAAATAATGTTCCATCTCTTGCAACAAAGAGTAAAAAGAAAAAAGATTTTGAAAAAAAGTCAATTTATCAAAACTAGCCAATTCATCACGCAACCCTATCAGTCTGGTGGCTTTCCAGATCATTGTCTCTTACCACTACTGAGAAGGGAGGGAGGTGAATTTTTTCAACTTCTCTTTAGGAACATGCTTGATCATTACAATACATAACATTCAGAGTTCTTTGACTTGATTTTCTTTTCTTTTTTTTTTGGAGGGTTGATTGGGGTTAAGTGACTTGCCCAAGGTTACATGGCTAGTTTTTGTGTTAAGTGTCTGAGGCCAGATTTGAACTCAGGTTTTCTGACTCCAGGGCCAGTGCTCTATTCACTGTGCTACCTAGCTGCCTCTTGACTTGATTTACTTCTTCTCTGATTTTACCTTTCTCTAGTCATCATGTACATGGTTATTCTCAATCAAAACCATGTTTTTCTGAAGTCCTCCTAAAGAATGGATTTTTCCTCTAAAGAGAAATTATTTCCTTATGAAAAAGAAGCTGTTTTATTTTCTTGTTACATACTTCAACCTGAGTCCATGTAATGCCAAGCAAAGGCAACTTCCCAAGGTCCAAAATACCAGCATAGCTGCTCTCCATTTTATTCAGTGACAAATTAAGAACAGAGAAAATCAAAATATAACATAATTCAAAATACAGAATTCACCAAGTATAATTCAATAATTCCCTAGTACTACTCCATTACTGGACATTATATTCATTTAGTCAATCATGAAGCCCCTCTTCTCAAGTGGAGATTAATTTCCAATCATAAGCAAAATACATTCATTTGGTCAGTCACAGAGCACAAAAAAGTCAAAAGTTTGGATCACAACTGAATAATCTGCCCCAAAGTTACAACAAGCTTAAGCACAGCATTTAATACCCAAAGAGAGGTCTTTTCTTCATCTTGACCCGAGGCAAGTTCTCAGCAATCTTTGTTCCTGGGGAGACAAAGCTTAGCAAGGCCACAAGATCCAATGCCAGTGTCCTCATTAATTCATTCTCTGTCTGCAGAACAGTCCTAGAACCCCTGAAAACATTAGCAAAATCCTCTTCCAGGATTTCTGTAAACATACAACAAGAAAATCCTTCTTCAGGGCTTCTGAACCAACAACAAGGTTCAAGGAATTCTGCAACAACAGAACTGGCCTTCACCAGTGGGTGCAATTCACTCTCTATCTTCAGAACAGTCTCAGGACCCCTGAACCAACAGCAAGGTTCCAGAAACTCTGCAACAACAGCACTGTCCTTCAACAGTAGACACAATTCATTCTCTGTCTGTAGAACAGTCTCTGGACCCCTGAACCAGCAGCAAGGTTCCAGGACCTCTGCAACAAGAGGACTGTCCTTCACCAGTGGATGAATCTGGCAAAACAACATCAAAACTGACATAGTACCAGCATAACAGCCATGTCTCCTCAGTCCTTGGCAGCACTGGGTGGCAGCTCTCAAAAGTCGTAGGCAGTTCAAACTGACCCTCACCAATCCTTTCAGTCTCTCTGCCTCCACAATGCTGCTTCCAAAAAATTCTTCTGCCTCTCTCTTTCCTTGTGCCTCTCTAATTTCACTGTCCATCCCTCTATTTTCACCTAAACAAGTCCATCCCACAAGTGGGACTCACAAGCTATGGGTTTTAACACTCAACCAAGCCAATACAGGGGATCTTTAAATTCTATTACTATTCTAGTCCAATTCATTTTTTTGGAAGGGGGTAGGCAAGGGAATTGGGGTTAAATGACTTGCCCAAGGTCACACAGCTAGTAAGTGTGTCAAATGTCTGAGACTGGATTTGAACTTAGCTCTTCCTGACTCCAGGGACAGTACTCTATTCACTTCCCCACCTAGCTGCCCCACCAATTCACTTCATCAATAATAATATTACACATTTATAAAGCACTAAAGTTTGGTGAGATAGATGGTGAAAATATTGTTGTTCCAATATTATAAATGAGAAATATGAAACAGATAATTTACAATGGATCACGTAGCTAGTAAGTAATATAGACAGGACTTGAAGTCAGGTCTTATTACTCCCAATTACCAAGATCTTTCCCATTTAATTGCCTCTTGTTTGCTAGGACTATAATAAAGAGGGAGAGGTAAACTACCTAACCCTGATCATAAAATACTTAAATTGGTTTTAATTATATCCAAACAGCTTGTTATAAAGGGAATGTTAACTCATCCTCCTAGAGGGAGAACTGAGGCAAAGGAAAAACAGGTCCTAGTCCTGGTTTTGCCAGTAATTAACTCTGTGAAGTAGGACAAGGCATTCAATCTTTCTAGGCCTCAGCTTTTTGCATCTGGAAAATAACAAAATTGGTCTTCAAAGAGTTTCAAAGTTCTTTCTAATTCTTAAAACTATGATTTTAGTTACTCATATTTTAAAACAATAAAAATGCCAAGTAAGTAAAGAATAACAAAACAGAATCCACTTTTTTTTTTCTTATCTGGGATAAAGGATTGTATTGACCACACTTTAAAAAATTAATAAAGTCATTTTCTTTAACATGTGTTGGTTTCGTTTTAGTTTCTATGAAAAATCAATGTGTTAAATTCTTTTTTAAATATTATGTTTATTTTAGTTTACAACATTCATTTCCACAAGATTTTGAGTTACAAATTTTCTCCCCATCTTTCCTTTACCCACCACCCCAAAACAACAATCCCATAGAATACCCCCTTCCCCAGGCTTTTCTCTCTTATATCCTCCCCCATACTCCCTCCAACTTTCTGGTAGGGCAAGACTGATCTCCATACCCCAGTGCCTGTATATCTTATTTTCCAGTTGCATGTAATAATAATAATAATATTTTAAAAAAATTTGAGTTTAAAACTTTGAATTTCAGATTATTTCCCTTCTTCCCTCATCACCCACCCTTACTGTGAAGATAAGCAATTCAATATAGGTTGTACATGGGTAGTAACACAAAACATTTCTATAGTGGATATATTGAGAAAGTGACTATATTTCCCTCCATGCTATCCCATCCCCCACTTGTTCTATTTTCTATTTTGATCCTGTTCCTTTTCAAAAGTGTGTGCTTCTAACTACCCTCCCCTCCAATCTGCCCTCCCTTCTAACATCCCTTCTCTTATCCCCTCCCCCCCACTTTCCTGTAGGGTAAGATACCCAATTGAGTGCATATGTTATTCCCTCTGTAAGCTAAATTCAATGAGAGTAAGGCTGACCCATTCCCTTTTGCCTGCCTATACTTTCCCTGCATTGTAAGTTTTCCCTTGCCTCTTTTATATGAGATAATTTACCCTATTCTTTCTTTCCCTATTTCCTCTCAGTACATTCCTCTCTCACCTCTTAATTTTATTTTTAAAATATAATCCCTTCCTATTCAATTGATCCTATGCCCTCTGTCTATGTATACCTGTACACATATACACACAGTCACATATGTCTTCATACACATATACCCTCCTATATAGACATATATATGTATGTATTTGTATATATATACATTTATATTCCCTTCAACTATCCTCATACTGAGAAAAGTTTCATAAGTTATAATTATGGTTTTTCCATGTAGGAATGTAAATAGTCCAACTTTGATAAGTTCCTTATGATTTCTTTTCCCTGTTTACCTGCTCATGCTTCTCTTGCTTCTTGTATTTGCATGTCAAATTTTCTATTCAACTCCTTTTTTTTTCATCAAGAATGTTTGAAAGTCCTCTATTTAATTGAATGACCATATTTTCCCCTGAAACATGATACTCAGTTTTGCTGGGTAGGTGATTTTTGGTTTGAATCCTAGCTCCTTTGACTTCCAGAATATTATATTCCAAGTCCTTCCGTCCCTTAATGTAGAAGCTGCTAGATCTTCTGTTGTCCTGATTGGGTTTACACAATCCGTAAATTGTTTCTTTTTGCCTACTTGTAACACTTTCTCCTTGATCTGGGAACTCTGGAACCTGGCTATAATATTCCTAGGAGATTTCTTTTTGAGATCTTTTTTTAAGAGGTGACAAGTGAATTCTTTCCATTTCTATTTTGCTATCTGGTTCTAAAATATCAGGGCATTTTTCCTTGAGAATTTCTTGAAGGATGATTTCTAGTTGTTTTTTTTAATCATGGCTTTCAGGTAATCCAATAATTTTAAAATTATCTCTCCTGGGTCTATTTTTCAGGTCAGTGGGTTTTCCAATGAGATACTTCACATTGCCTTCGATTTTTTCATTTGTTTGCATCTGTTTAATAGTATCTTGATTTCTCATAAAGTCACTATCTTCCATTTGCTCCAATCTAATTTTGAGGGAATGATTCTCTTCAGTGAGCTTTTGAGATTCTTTTTTCCATCTGGCAGATTCGGGTTTTTAAGGCATTCTTCTCCTCATTGCCTCTTTTGAGCCTCTTTTGCCATTTGAGTTAGTCTATTTTTTAAGGTGTTGTTTTCTTCAGTCAGGTTGCTTACTCTCATTTCATAATTTCTTGCACTCTCATTTCTCTTTCCAATTTTTCCTCTACTTCTCTTATTTGGTTTTCAAAATCCTCCTTAAGTTCTTCTATGGCCTGTAACCAGCTCATGTTTTCCTTTGAAGCTTTTGGTGCAGGAGTTCTGACTTCACTGTCTTCCTCATGTTCCATGCTTTGGTCCTTTTTGTCCCTAAAATAGGAGTGTAAAGTTGGATTGCTCTGTTTGGTTTGCTTCCTTTGCCTGCTCATGTTGCCACTCAATTACTTGACTTTGGGGCTTTTTGCCACAGTAAGACTCTGCCACCAGACAGGGGAGCTTCATCCCAAATGCTGGGGTTTCCTCAGATGCTGAAAGTATTAGTTGGGTACCCTCTTTGAAGTCCCCACACACTCTGGCAAGCTCGTCACACATCGCAGGACCTGCACCCTAGACAGCAATCCAGATTCAAGCAGGATAAAGCAAGAGCAATTACCCCTAATACTGGTCGTTTGGTCCCCCTAAAATCTGCAGGCCAGGAGCTGAAGCTGCCATGTGGCAGTGGCTTCTAAACCTGGGGGCAAAGGCCGACCACACTCCCAGCTACTGGATCCCACATCCACACTCCACTGACCTCTCACTTTGTCCTTAGCACCTATGTGTTGATAATTCAGCAAACTGCCATAGCTGCTGGTGATCTGAAGTCCCTCCAGCCAGTGGCTGGCTGTGCCCACCCTGTGGCTAAGACCTCCGGCTCGAGCAGGGCTGGGGTCAGCTCTCAGAGCACTGTGCTGGCTGCTCCCTGCCAGCCTGCTGGGCTATCCTCATTGGGAGGTTAGCTTCTCTCTGTCATTTTGTGGGTTCTGTAGCTCCACAGTTTGTTCAGAGTCACCTCTTACATAAATTGGAGGGGGTGGGAGCTAGAGTCATGAGGAGGTCCTGTGTCTACTCCTGGGATTGTTTTTTTTTTTTTTGCAACAATTATCTCTGATAAAGGCTTTATTTCTCAAATCTATAGAGAACTGAGTACAATTTGTAAAATTACAAGTCATTTCCCAATTGATAAATGGTCAAAGGATATGAACAAGTAATTTTTTTGAAAAAGAAATTAAAGATATCTATAATCAGATGAAAAAAATGTTTTAAATCACTATTGATTAGAGAAATGCAAATTAAAACAGTCTCAGGTACCATGTCATACCTATCAGGTTGGCTAATATGACAATCTGAATATAGACTGATGCATGCTATTTTTCCACTCTTTTTTTCCTTCTTTCCTTATTAAAATTTTTTTAAATTTATTTTATTTTAATTTTTTAAATTAAATTTTGTGTTTATTTTTAGTTTACATCATTCATTGCCACAAGATTTTGAGTTACAACTTTTCTCCCCATCTTTCCCATACCCACCACCCCAAAACAGCAATCCCACTGTATACCCCCTCCCCCAATCTTCTCTCTCCTATATCCTCTCCCATTCCCCCTCCAACTTTGCAATAGGCTGAGATGGATCTCTATACCCCAGTGCCTGTATATCTTATTTCCCAGTTACATGTAAAAGATAATAGTTATATAAATATATAAACATTTGATTTTAATACTTTGGATTCCAGATTCTTTTCCTTCTTTGTTCATCACCCACCCTTACTGGGAAGATAAGCAATTCAATATAGGTTGTGCATGTGTAACTACTTAAAACATTTCCATAGTGGATATATTGTAAAAGATTGACTATATTTCCCTCTATGATATTCTGCCCCCCACTTGTTCTATTCTCTACTTTGGCCCTGTCCCTTTTCAGAAGTGTATGCTTCCATCTGTCCTCCCCCCTGACCTGCCCTCCCCTCCATCATTCCCCATCTCATCCCTTTCCCCCCCTACTCTCCAGTAGGGTGAAATACCCTATTTAGTATGTATGTCATTCCATCCCTAAGTCAAATTCAATGAGAGTAAACTTGACCCATTCCCTTTTGCCTTCCTGTTCTTCCCCTCCATTGTAACAGTTTCCCCTTGCCACTTCTATATGGGATAATTTACCCCATTCTATCTCTCCCCATTTCCTCTCATTATATTCCTCTCACCTCTCAATCTCAACTTTTAAGTATCATCCCTTCCTATTCAACTTTTCCTGTAATCTCTGTCTCTGTATACCTGTACACACACACACACACACACACACACACACACACACACACACACATATATATATATATATATATATATATATATACACACTCACATATGCATTCATATACCCATATACCCTCCTACATAGACATATGTATGTATGTATGTATACATACATATATATATATACATACATTTATATTCCCTTCAACTATTCACCTACTGAGAAAAGTTTTATAGGTTACAATTATCATTTTTCCATGTAGGAATGTAAATAGTTCAACTTTGATAAGCACATGATGATTTCTTTTCCCTGTTTCCCTTCTTATGCTTCTCTTGCTTCTTGTATCTGAATGTCAAATTTTCTATTCAACTCTGGTTTTCTCATCAAGAATAATTTAAAGTCATCCATTTCATTGAATGACCATATTTTCCCCTGAAACATGATGTCCATTTTTGCTGGGTAGGTGATTCTTGGTTTTAATTCCATCTCCTTTGCCCTCTGGAATATCATATCCCAAGCCCTTCAATCCCTCAGTGTAGAAGCTGCCAGGTCCTGTGTTATCCTGATTGTATTTACACAGTAATCAAATTGTTTCTTCTTTTCTGCTTGTAATATTTTCTCCTTGATCTGGGAACTCCAGAAACTAGGTATAATATTCTTAGGAGTTTTCTTTTTGGGATCGTTTTCAAGAGGTAACTGGTGGATTCTTTAGACCTCTATTTTGCCCTCTGGTTCTAAAACATCAGGGCAATTTTCCTTGAGAATTTCTTGAAGAATAGTTTCTAGGTTCTTTTTTATTATAGCTTTCAAGTAGTCCAGTAATTTTTAAATTATCTCTCCTTGATCTATTTTCCATGTCAGTGATTTTTCCAATGAGATATTTCACATTGCCTTCTATTTTTTAATTTGTTTGGATCAGTTTAACAGTATCTTGATTTCTCATAAAGTCACTAGGTTCCATTTGCTCCAATCTAATTCTGCAGGAATTATTCTCTTCAGTTAGCTTTTGAGATTCTTTTTCCATCTGGCAAATTCAGCTTTTTAAGGAATTCTTCTCCTCTTTGGCTTTTTTCAGCCTCTTTTGCCATTTGAGCTAATCTATTTTTTTTAAGGTGTTATTTTCTTCAGTCAGGTTGTTGATTCTCTTTTCATGATTTGCTTGCATCGTTCTCATTTCTCTTCTCAGTTTTTACTCCACTTCTCTTATTTGGTTTTCAAAATTTTTCTTAAGCTCCTCTATGGCCTGACCAGTTCATATTTTTCTTGGAAGTTTTTGGTGCAGGAGTTCTGACTTCTTTTTCTTTCTCCTGTTCCTTCTTTGATCCTTTTTGTCCCCCAAAAGGTGCCCAAAGTCAGATTATTCTGCTTGCTTTGCTTCCTTTGCTTGCTCATTTTGCCACTCAATTACTTGACTTTGAGCTTTTTGCCACAGTAGAACTCTGCTTCCAGAGAGGAGAGCTTTGTCCCAAATCACTTAGGTTTCCTCAGCTGCCAAAGCTATTAGTTGTGTGCCCTCTCTGAAGCCTCCCCACACTCTGGCTCAATGGTCACACATCCCAGGACCTCCACCCAAGCCAGTGATCCAGATCCAAGCAGGTTAAAGCAAGAACGATTATCCTCAGAATGGTTGCTTGATACCCCTACAATCTGCAAGCCAGGAACTCTGAAGCAGCCATGCAATGACAGCTAAATGGCTGTGGCACCTCAGCTGCTTTTCACCCAGGGGCAGAGGGTGGACCATACTCCAGGACTCCCTGTTCCCAAAGTCCACTGACCTCTCACTTTGTCTTTGGCATTTATGGTTTGATAATTATGGAAACTGCCACAGCTGCTTGTGACCTACTCTCTCAGAGTCCCTCCAGGTCGGCCTGCCCTGGGGCTAATACCTTGGAGTCATGCGGAGCTAGGCTCTGCTCCCAGCCCTCTGTGATCGACCCTTCCTGCCAGCCTGCCAGGCTGTCTTCAGTGGGAGGTTTGTTTCTCTGTCTCTTTGTGGTTTACGTATCCCTAAAGTTTGTTTAGGTATTTTTTTATAGGTATTTGAGGTGGTTATGGGGGGAGCGCAGAGAGTCTTCCTGCTTGTATGCCACCATCTTGGCTCCTCCCTTTCTTTCTTTCTTTCTTTCAAAAATACTGGAGTGGTTTACCATTTCCTTCTCAGCTCATTATACAAGTGAGGAAACTGAGACAAACAGGGCTAAGTGACTTGCCCATGGTCACACAACTAGTAAGTATCTGACAGCAGACTTGAACTCAGGAAGATGAGTCTTCCTGACTCTAGGCATGGCACTCTCTCCACTGTGCCACCAAACTGTTCAAAATTTATTGGTAAGTTATTTTTTTCATTAGTAATTCAACAATATTTCTATACCTAACTCATATTCCAACCACATGATGTTAGGAAACTAATTATGAGAAAGAGAGAAGCAAATATAACAAATCTTTTTTTTCTTTTTTAATATGCAATTGATTTTATTAAAAAAAGGCTAAATGTCAGATGGCTAGGTGGTGCAGTGAATATAGCACCAGCCTTGGAGTCAGGAGGACCTGAGTTCAAATCCGACCTTAGACGTTTAACACTTACTAGCTGTGTGACCTTGGGCAAGTCACTTAACCCCAATCGCCCTGTCTTCCTCCCTCCAAAAAGGAAAAGGAAAGACTAAATGCAATAATTATGAATATGTTTTTGTCATATTTTCAGGATGAGTAGAAGGTTACCTTATTGATAGTGTCTAACTTTGCTCTATTAAGACTCCCTAGCTAGTTCTTGCACTATGTGGCAAGGAAGCTTTCCTCAATAATTGACTGGAAGAGGTTAGGGTTCAAGCCTTTTGCTGTTGAGATACAGCTTCCTGGTGTTCTCAGACTGTTGATTTAGCTTCCTGGTCATTTAAGGGCATTAAAAAATACTCATATGCAGTGTGTGTATTGGGGGTGGGGAGAGGTATGGAATTTCAAACTTGTCAAACTTCCCAAGGATATTGGAGTTGCCATTCCTGGTCTTACTGATCACACTATATCCATATGGAGATAAGGGCAGTGGCACCTAATTGAGCTAAGCCCAGCATCCTTGTTGTGTACCCTTTCTATGCTTTGGCTACCTCACCTTTTATTTAATAATTGTAGAATTACCTGTGAGTGTTTCATTTTATTCTAACATCGGACCTATTCTACTAGTCAGCCACAGCTCATGACAACATCCTGCTAAACCAGACTCCAAAGTAATCACAATGGAGCTGTTTTTCTTCAACCCTGAGTTCATTTTCTTCCTATGGAGTTTGTTTTGCTTGTATGGAGTTTACTGTACTAATAACCACTCTCCTGTCCAAAGATGTGTCTAGTGGTAGTCTGGAAGTGGAGGCATGCCACCTCCATGACAGGAAGATGTTCATTCATAGCATATGGCTAGTCCTACCTAATGAGTGCCTTTCTGTAAGGATTTGGAAAAAGCAGAGATGGAAATGTGAGATGTGTCTCTCATCTGGAACAGCAAATTGCCAATCCTGTTATGTCCTTCATCTGATACTACCTATCTCAGTGGAAACAAATGTATTTTTTAAGAATATATTTTATATATGCATAGTGCATTAGAAAATGTCTATAATGATTATTATACAAATTGTTACCACTGATAATACTGCTCTTCTGCATTTTGTGGGAAATAGCTATGGTCATGTTCCTGATACCGGTGATCTGAGTGAAATCAGACCAGAATGTTATATTTTATTATCTAAAAAATGGGGATGGGTGGGAGAAGATGGATGGTTGTAAATGTTATGCTTGATATTCATTATGCGTATTGTTTATTGATACTTTCATAATTTTGAGAATATAACAATCTGATTTACAGCCCAGATTAGGACCTGAGTATCTTTACTGCCTAGGAAGGTACTTCTGGGATGAATCCAATTTGACACTCTCATTTGAAATATTCATAAATGTCTAGAAAGAAATCATTAGTTGGAACAATTAGAAAAAGCTATTGCCTTCTGGACAGGATCCCAACTGAATTAGCTAGAGGTGGGGTTTAGGAGTATACTAGGAAACCACACAAGAGTAATCTTTTCCTCATTAATGAGTATGATTGTCTAATAGAGTGAAACTCTCCAGTGGAAGAAAAATGCTCTGATGTTCAGGATTCCTTGAATGACCAACTATAAGTTTTGCATAACAAATTGATCATCACTGTTGGCCCCAGAGTCTATTCAATGAATCAGGAATCCCTTCTGACCTATGGCCATTAAGTTATACCTGAAAGCTCTCTACTTGGAAATGCAACCACTCAAAAAGCACCATTCATGCCTATAAGTCCATTGAGGAAGTCTGTGACATGATAAAGTCTTCAGGAGGATGTATGTGGGAGGGAGTGATATGCTGTGATGTGTGGGAGATCAAGTTCTAAGAATACCTAGTCCCTTCATAAACACTCTTGAAAAAATGCCAGATATATGGTATGGAACAAGAAAACAGTAAGATTTTTGGCCTTAGAACCATCCAGCTGCAGTCTGCACAAGAATTTTAGATGCAGATGTAGGCTATAGTGGTATGATAAAATGCATGGTGTTAGACAAAAAGAAAGAAGTATCCTCCCTAATGAGTTATAGTTGTATAGGAACAATCAGTATATAGATGCAGGAAATCTATTTTGTTATAGCTACTGCCAAGGGATCAAACTCTGTACTGGTCAACTGACTAGTAAAATACTGTTACTTTTAAGTTCTAATTTCTCTTAAATTGGATCACCTGGATTCCAGATAGCTTTGCTCATCTTAATAGACTTCTGGTTACCATTCAGCAAATTGAAGGGCTGGAGGAATCAAATATATTCAAAGCTGGGTTTTTGTCTCCACCTACTGCATTGGTTTCTGAATCTCACCCAAGGTAATGTCTCAGACTGCTTTTTCCACTTGGTATACTATTTTAGACGATGTAATAGTTTTCTTCAAAATATTGGTTTTTCTGCATTTACTGCATCAAAAGAAAAACACGGAGAAATCTGTATTTAAAATGAACTACCTTGGGGCGGCCAGGTGGCGCAGTAAGAGCGATGGCCCTGGCATCAGAAGACCTGGGATCAGTTCTGGCCTCAGATACTTGGCACCCACACAAAAAATAACTGGCTGTGTAACCTTGAGCAAGTTACTTAACCCCAATTGCTTAAAAAAATAAAATAAAATGAACTACCTTAAGGTGAGGCCAAGATAGGAGAATGAAAGAAGTACAGCTGAGCTCTCCATCACTGCTTCTCCACAGAGATCTAGAAAATACACACAATAAATATTTATTAATTACCTACAATTGCCAGTCACTGTACTAAGTACTAGAGATATAAAAAGAGTCATGAGACAGTCCCTGCCCTTAAGAAGTTTACAATTGAATGGGTGAGACAAAAAGCAAGTACTTATGTACAAATAAACTACCTATAAAATACATATGAAAGTAAATAAGAGAGGGGAGACACTGGGATTAAGAGGGGTTGGGAAAGCCTCCCTATAGAAGATGGGATTTTAGTTGGGACTTAAAAAATCATGGAAGTCAGTAGGCAGAGATGAGGAAGGAGAACATTCCAGGTCTGGAAGAGAGCCAGAAAAATGCCTAAAGCTGAGAGAAGGAAGGTCTTGTTTGTGGAAGAGCAAGGAGACCAGTGTCACTGGATCAAAGAATACATGATAAGCAGAGGTTTAATAAGAGTGATGATTGAATGGAAAATGGATTGGAAGGGGGAGAAACATGAGGCAGGCAGACCCACCAGTAGGATGTTGCAAAAGGGTGGGTGTGTGGTGATGAGGGCCTGTGCCAGAGTGGTAGCATTGTCAAAAGAGAAAAGGAGGGGCATTGATCCTGATCAGAGAACCCATGACAAAATCAGAGTAATTCTTTTCAGTCCAGGTCATTGAAGGGAAAAAGAGAAGGTCTGCAGAGGCTGAGGATAGGGTCTAGTTCTAGCCAGTAACAACTGTTCATGAAGCATTATACTATAGGAATTAAAAGAGGATCAAAGCATGCACCAGAAAAAGAAGAGGCATCAGCCTCATGAGGTTAGTTCCCCCATGTAAGGTTCAGGAATATGACTGAGGAGGGACCCTGCATGTAGGGATAGAATTCTAGAGTGAGAATTGGTCCTGGGCCCAGGGGGTAGGGTGGGTACCCAGCAAAGATCAAGCTCTGAAGCAAGCATCAGTAGTGAAACTTTGGTCCCAGGGGTACAATAGTGTCTCTGCTCCAGCCTAAGCCCTGTCTGAAGCCTGAAAGAAGTAACCAAGGCATGGATATGAAAGCAAAGAATAGCCTGAAATTTTATCATTCTGAACATGAAGAGTCTTCCACTTGGCTAATAGTGACTGAGTCTAGCAGCAGTCAACTAGAACTACAACCAGCGGGCAGACCACTCACGTGTTTCTCAGACCCAAACACAGGTCAAGAAGCTAAAAGTTTACAGGTCCCAAGTCTGAATTGTTCTTTGCATTCCTGTACAATGCTCAATACACCAAGAAAGCAGCAGAAAGTCCCAAGAGTGCATATGATTAGCCCAGACATTTCCTTCAGAAATGTTCAAAATTAGGGCCTAAGATAAAGTATGAATTCAAGAAAAGAGATGGAAAAATAAGAAAGTAAAAGGATACCACTGTAAAGATCTAATATGGTGACAAGGACACTCAGGAAATAATCCCAAAGGAAGTAAATTACTCCAAAACATCTATAAGTAAATCCTCAAAAAGATGGTTGGGTGCAAGTTCAACAAGAATTCCTAGAAGAGATGAAGGAAGAGGTTTTTGTTTCTTTTTAGAGCTAAAAGTGATTTTTAAAAACTAAATGAGGGTGCAGGAGGAAAATGCAAAAAAGAAATGAGAGCTATGGAAAGATTTGGAAAAAAAGAATTAACATGTTGGAACAAAAGGCATAAAACCTTGCTCAAGGGGGAAAATATCTCTGAAAATTAGATTGGGTAGAATAGAAACACAAATTTAGGTTTAGAGTTAAGTTATATGAAATGAAAAGAAATGTTAAAACAATGCCAAAAGACTTAATAATAGTGTGAAATTTTAAAATAAAATTTTAACAAGGAGCCTAGAGCAAAATATCACAAAGTTAATATATTAAGACCAAGTTGGATTTATTTCAGGAAAGCAGTGATAGTACAATATTAAGAAACGACAAGAACCAAAGAAACCAAGTGATTATATTAATAAGTGCAGAAAAAGCTTTTGACAACATATAACATTCTTGCATATAAAAAACACTACAAAACACAGGAAAATGGAACTTCTCTTAAAATGATAAATAGCATCTTTTGAAAATCAAGAGCCAGTGTTATCTGTAATGCAGATAGAATAAAGCTCTTTCCAATAAGATCAGGAGTGAAGCAAAGATGTCCATTATCATCATTACTCTTCAATATTGTGTTTGAAATGCTACCTACAAAAATAAGACAAAAACAAAAAGAAAAATATAAAATTTTCCTCCCCCCACCCGAGATGGTTACCATCAGACACAAATGTATGTTGTGTATATATATATACACACACATATATGTATATACATATTTATGTATATACACACATATGTATATGTACATATATGTGTGTGTAAAATCATTACATATGTTTGTTTATATCTAAGTACTTAATATTATCAGTTATTTCTCTAAATGCAGATAATATCTTCCTTCATATGGCCATTGTAGTAAATTTGGGCATCTATAATAAGTATAATTACTTATTTGCTTAAAGTCATTCTTAAAATAATATTATTGTTACTGGATACAACATTCTTTCAGTTCTACTCATTTCACTCTTCATTATTTTGTGCAAGTCTATCTATGTTTTTTCTAAGATTATCAAGCTCATAATTTCTTATAGCACAGTAGTATTCCATCACAATCATATACCACAATTTACTCAGTCATTCCTCAACTGGCAGGCATCATCACAATTTCCAGTTCTGTGCCACCAAAAAGAGAGCTGCTGTAAATATTTTAGAACAAATAAGTCCTTTTCCTTTCCCCCCAATCATCTTTGGAAACAGACCTTATGGGTCAAAGACCATAGGTAGTTTAACAACTCTTTGGGTATAATTCCAGATTGCTTTCCAAAATGTGTTCCACAGTCCACAATTCCACCAACAATGAATTAGTGTCCCAGTTTTTCCACATTCTCTCCAACATTTTCCCACTTCAATCATTTTAGTCAATCTGATAGATGTAAAATGCTATCCCAAAGTTGTTTTAACTTGAATTTCTCTAATCAATAACAATTTAGAATATTATTTCATATGAGTATAATTTATTCATTGGAAAACTGCCTATTCATATCCTTTGACCATTTTTCAATTGAAGAATGGTTTTACAAATATTTGAGATATGAGATATTTATCTGAGAAACTGTCTAGAAAATTTCCTCCACAACTTTTTCTTTTCTTCTGATCTTGGCTATTTTTATTTCATTTGTACAAAACCTTTTAAATTTAATATCATCAAAGTTTTCCATTTTAAACATCACTGTACTCTCTATTTTGTTTATACATATTTTTTGCCTATCCATAAGCCTAATAAGTAATATGTTCCATGTTATTCAAATTTTCTTATATCTCAGTTTATATCTAGGTCATGCATCTGTTTTGACCATGTATTGATAAATGGTATAAGATGTTAGGCTCTGACCAATTTCTGCCATACTGCTTTCCAGTTTTCCAAAAATTTCTTTTATTAATTTTTTTTACCAAATAATGAATTCTTTTTGTGAAAATTTAAGTCTTCACACTTGTCAAGTACAAGGTCACTATATTTATTTGCTGCTGTAAATTGAATGTGCACCCTTTTCTATTGATCTACCTTTCTATTTCTTATCCAGTACCAGATAGTTTTGATTATTAAAGCTTTTGAGAGGATTCTTGGAAGATGGTGGAGTAGATCAGAAAATTCCAAGCTCTCAAGATTTCCCCCTACAAAAGATATAAAAAGACACCTTAGGGCAAACAATGTGTGACTGGAGATAAATAGGAACAGGAGCGTAACTGGGGGCTTCCCAGGACAATTTGAGAAGATCAGAAGGAAAATCCCAGGACTAGGTTGTGAAGACGAAACACCTCCATGCTAGGTTCTGTTTTTAACAGCAAGTGGCTAGCCTCTTAAACCACAAGCAGCAAGCCCTGGGGTTAGTTGATTTGAGAGCCTGCCTCTGCCCCAGACACCAGAGATTTTACTCCTGGGATAATGAGGGGACTTGGGCAGGTGAACATGGGAAGATTAAGAGAACCTCTGCTGATCAGGAATGCCAGACCCAACTATGCTGGGAAGAGCGGAGGGCATGGGAAGGAACCAGAATCGCCAGCCAGGTGGGTGCAGAAGCAGCCAAGCAGAAAGCCCCTGGCAGTGGGCACTTACAGGAGGTTAGAGGTTTGGCTTTGGTTTCAGGCTTGAGGGAAGAACTGAAGATCTGGGGTAAGAGGCACCTTTTCCTATACCCCAGGGCTAGAGGTGATTACAAATATTTAAGCTATTACAAAATGTATGTACAGGCAAAGGAGAAAGAATCCAACTATAGAAAATTATTTTGGGAATAGAGATGACCAGGGTTCAACTTCACAGAAGGAAATTGAAGTAAATAAACCCCCAAAGAGACATCAAATGGTCGTCTGCCCAAAAAGAATTCATAGAAGATGTTAAATAAGACTTCAAAAATCAAATGATGGAGATAGAGGAAAAACTGAAAAAGAAAATATGAAAAATAAGAATAAATAAGAAAAAGAAGAAGGGTATGAAAGGAAAGTTAATAATTAGAAAGGGAGATTCAGGATTTTAAGAGAAAAAAATGACACCTCAAAATTAGAATTGAACAAAGTGAAGTCTGTGAAATTATAAGAGATCAAGAAATGATTAAACAAAATATGAATAACGAATAATTATAATTACATCTTTATAACATAGTTTAAGATCTGGTACTGTTAAACCTCCTTCCTTTGCATTTTTTTATTATTCCCTTTGATATTCTTGACTTGTTATTCTTCCAAATTATTTTTTGTAATTTAGTAAAATGACTTTTGAGAATTTAATTGGGATGGCATTGGATATATAAATTAGTTTAGTTAATATTGTCATTTTATTATATTGTCCCTGCTTACCCATGAATAATGAATGTTGCTCCAATTATTTAAATCTGATTTTATTTGTACAAAAATTGTTTTTTTTAATATTTTTTCTATTTATTTCCCGAATTTATTTTGGCAGGTGTATTCCCAAGTATTTTATGTTGTCTAGAGTTATTTTAAATAGGGTATCTCTTACTATCTCTTCTTGCAAGGTTTTGTTTTTGATATATAAGAATGTTGATAATTTGTATGAACTTACTTTATATCCTGCTATTTTGGAAAAGTTATTATTTAATTGATTTTTCAGTTGAATCTTTGGGATTTTCCCTATATGTCATCATATCATCAATTCCCCCTTTTAATGAAGTCTTTTCTTTGGTGAATTTTTGTACATCTTTTTCCCTTTGGCCAATTCTGCTTTTTAAGAAGTTCTTTTCTTCAGTGGATTTTTTTTTTGTCTCTTTTATCATTTGAACTATTCTGGTTTTAAGGTGTTATTTTCTTCTTGTATCACTCTCATTTCTTTTCCTAATTTTTTTCTCTGTATCTCTTATGTGATTTTTTAAAACTTTTCTGAACTTTTCCTAGAATTCTTTTTGAGTTTGAGACTAATTCACATTTTTCTTTGAGAATTTGACTGTAGCTGTTTTGACGTTATTATCTTTTTCTGACTTTGTGTTTTGATCTTCCTTGTCATTGTTTTAACTTTATGTGGTTAGGGCTTTTGCTGTTGTTGTCATAATTGTTGTTCTTTGCTCATTTATTCAGCCTACTTCTTGACTTGTAAGTTTATGTTAAAGTTGGGCTCTGTTCCCCAGGTAGAAGGAACACTACCCCAAGCTTTAGGATTTTATGCTGCTATTTTCTTTTTTTCCAAATGCTTTATTAACTTCTGATTTACTTCATTCATTTCTGCCAGATTTTGAGTTACAAATTTTCTCCCCATTTTTCCCGTACCCACCGCCCCCAATTAGCAGTCCCACAGGATATCCCCTCCTTCAATATGCTCTCTCCCATATTTTCTCCCATACCCTTTTCAACTTTTCCAGTGGATCTCTATGCCAAAGTGCCTGTATATCTTATTTCCCAATTGCAAGTAAAATAGTATTAATAATAGTACATATATATGTTTGATTTTAAAACTTTGAATTCCAGATTCATTCCCTTCCTCCCTTGTCACCCACCGTTACTGGGAAGATAAGCAATTCAATATAGGTTGTACATGTGTAGCTATGCAAAACAATAACATAGTAGATATATTGGAAAAGACTGACTATATTTCCTTCCCTCCTATCCCACTTCCCACTTGTTCTATTCTCTGCTTTCATCCCATCCCATTTCAAAAGGGGGTGCTTCCAACTTCCCTCCTCCCCCTGCCTGCCCTCCCTTCCATCATCCTCCTCTCATCCCCTTCCCCCCCTACTCTCTTGGAGGATGAGATATCCTATTTATTATGTATTTCATTCCCTCCTCAAGCCAAATTCAATGGGAATAAGGTTGACCCATTCCCTTTTGCCTCCTATTCTTCCCCTCCATTGTAACCATTTTCCCTTGCCTCTTCTATATAAGATAGTTTATGCCATTCTGTCTCTCCCCAATCTCCTCTCATTATATTCCTCTCTCATCTCTTAAATTCACCTTTTAAGTATCATCCCTTCCTGTGTAATTGGTCCTGTGCCCTCTATCTATGTATATCTGTAAACATATATACACACATTCACATGTGTATTCATATGCCCATATACCCTCATAATAGACATATATATATTTGCTGGGTAGGTGATCCTTGGTTTTAATCCCAGCTCCTTTGACCTCCAGAATATCATATTCCAAGCCCTTCGATCCCTCAGTGTAGAAGCTGCCAGATCCTGGGTTACCCTGATTGTGTTTCCACAATATTCAAATTGTTTCTTCCTGGCTGCCTGTAATATTCTCTCCTTAATCTGGGAATTCCAGAACCTGGCTATAATATTCCTAGGAGTTTTCTTTTGGGGATCTTTTTCAGGAAGTGATTGGTGGATTCTTTCAACCTCTATTTTGCCCTCTGGTTCTAAAACATCAGGGCAGTTTTCTTTGAGAACTTCCTGGAGGATGATTAATAGGTTCTTATTTTGACCATGGCTTTCAGGTAGTCCAATAATTTTTAAATTCTCACTCCTGGATCTATTTTCCAGGTCAGTGGTTTTTTCCATGAGATATTTCACATTTCCTTCTATTCTTTCATTTGTTTGGATATGTTTAACAGCATCTTGACTTCTCATAAAGTCATTAGCTTCCATTTGCTCCAATCTAGTTCTGAAGCAATGATTTTCCTCATTGAGCTTTTGACATTCTTTTTCCATCTGCAAATTCAGCTTTTTAAGGCATTTTTCTCCTCATTGTCTTTTTGAGCCTCTTTTGCCATTTGAGTTAGTCTATTTTTTAACGTAGTATTTTCCTGAGTCAGGCTGTTGACTCTCATTTCATAATTTTTTTGCATCATTTTCATTCCTCTTCCCAATTTTTCCTCCACTTCTCTTATCTGCTTCTTAAGGTCCTCTATGTAGCAACCAGCTTGTATTTTCCTTTGAAGCTTTTGGTGCAGGAGTTCTGACTTCACTGTCTTCCTCCTGTTCCATGTTTTGCTCCTTTTTTGTCCCCAAAATAGTAGTCTAATGTTTGAATCTTCTGTCTGCTTTGTTTTCTTTTCCTGGTCATGTCACCCTTCAGTCACTTGACTTTTGGGCTTTTTGCCACGGTAGGACTCTGCCACCAGACAGGGGAGCTTTCATCACAAACACTGAGGTTTTCTCAGCTGCTGGAGGTAGTAGATGGGTGCCCTCTCTGAGGTGTCCACACACTCTGGCAAGCTGGACACACACCCCAGGATCTCCAGCCTAGACTGCAATCCAGATCCAAGCAGCTTAAAGCAAGAGTGATTACCCTCACACTGGTGCTTGGTCCCCCTACACTCTGCAGAGCAGGAGCTGAAGCTGCCACGTGGTGCTGGCTGGCTTTGCCAGTGTTTCAGTGGCTTCTCACCCTGGGGACAAAATCTGAGGCACTCCCACTTACTGGGTCAAAAAGTCCAGACTGCACTGACCTCTCACTTTGTCCTTCGCATCTATGTGTTGATAAATCTGGAAATGGCCACAGCTGCTGCTGATCTGGAGTCCCTCCTGCTGGCAGCTGGTCAGGCCCACCCTAGGGCTAAACCTTGCCATTTGGCTGAGCTGGGCTCCCAGAGAGCTACACTGGCCAATTCCTGCTGGCCTGCTAGGCTGTCCTCAGAGGGAGGTTAGCTTCTCTGTGTGATTTTGTGGGTTCTGCAGCTCCAAAGTTTGTTTAGAATCCCCTTTTTGCATGGATTGGGGAAGGTGGAAGCCAGTGCCCAGCAGAGGTCCCGCTTCGACTCCTCCATCTTGACACTGACTCATGGATTTATGCTGCTATTTTCAAGGCTAGTTCTAAGTGTCTGTAAATTTTCAGTTCTTCTAATGTGATATGGTCTAAAGACTGCTCTAGTACTCTTTGCTCTGGCCTGTGAATGACCACAAGCATTCTTTTCCACCTTGGATCTTTTACCAGAGACCCCACCCTCCTGTAGCTACACATCATCATATGCTAGTGCTCCCCCTTGCCCTTAGGGTGCAATTCAAATAAAATAATTTGATCCAATAACGTTTATAAGAATTTCAGACTATTTGCAACTAAAAATGCTAATTCCATTGAGATTTTTGTTCAGCCTTCAGTTTTCCCAACATTTTCTTTTGTGTTCAGTGAAAAGCTCCTATTATGGGTCTTCTTAAAAGTAGTAAGTTATGGTTGATTTCTTCATACTTGCCAAAGTTAACATTTACTCAAGTAATTCATTCTTGGCCTCTCTACATTGGTCCAAATGAGTCCTGGCAGGAAAATCATACAGTGAAAGAGACTTCTCCTACAGTACTTTAGCAAATGTGGAACCTTTTTTTTTTTAATTTAGATTTCCATTAGCACAGTAAGTAAGATATGCCAATGGATATATAGGTTACCACTTCAAACATGACATATATTATCTCATTGTGGTAAAAAAAAACAATGCAGATAAGATTCACAGGTTTTCGAGTCCTTGTATTCTTCAAGTATGTTATATAAATCCTATTAATTTTCTTTACACACAAAAAGCAGAGGTCTTATACTGTGGTATTCACAGCTATCTTTGACTAGTAAAATTTGTTCCTTACTAACTTTACAATTCTTTTTTTACCTAAATGTCCAAAGTTATCTGGTTAGAGGGGAAGGTCTTAATCTGGGGTCCTTGAATTTAAAACAAAAGTGATATATGTATTTAAATACAATTGGTTTCCTTTGTGTACACACACACACACACACACACACACGGAGACACGCACATGGTTTCCTTTGTAATTCTATGTATTTTATTTGGAGCATTTAAGAATATTATTCTGAGGAATTCATGGGCTTCCCAGGCTACCAGAAGGTTCCATGACACAATAAAGTTAAGACACCATATTAAGCTTTCATGGCTAAAATACAACATGCTTTGAGTAGTACCAATGGCTTCTAGCTACCTTGGTAGAAATAGTGACAATTCTGTGAGTACTCCATTGCTCAATTACAATTCTTGCCATTGTCTCAACAGCAGAATGCAATCTGGGGACTCTAGATTGGGTCCTTTAGCATCATTGACTTACTTTTTAGCTTCTATTGTTTTCCACAGTTCTTGATCTGCCACCTGCTCTCTCTACCAATTACCCACAGACAAATAAGGCCTAAAAGGGTTGATTTAATGAAATGAGGTTCACATATGCTGCTGGCACACTGCCTGGTGGAAGTCCCAAACTCTCAGATACATTCTATTTGTTGATGCCCCTGATTCCTGGGTCTTGAAAATCACTTTCATTTATTCCTTTAATATTACTATAGTCATGAAATCTTTGATCACAGAACATCACCATCCTTAGACTGAAGTGTATACTGAAATTCAAAATTGGCTAATTTTGCTACCCATCTCTGGCAATTTAATAAAAATAGTTAAAAATAGTCAAAAAATAGTCCAGGGAATCCCTGTCAGGCCACACTTGAAATTTAGCTCTGTACACAGTCTGATGTTTTTCAGTAATAGTCCAGTTCAGAGCTATGAATTTCAGTTTTATTATCACTGTGTTCTCTGCTAGAAAAGGGAATCAGAATCAGATGACTACCTCTCTCTGGGTACAATACTGCTCCCAAACCTTCCAAGCTAGTCCTTGAATACAGAACAAAACATTTCTGAATCTGCACAGGTCCAAATTGGTGCATTTGTGAGATAATTCATTAGATCTTTAGAAATGTCTTTAGAAATATTTAACTGTCCAATGATATCCAAATTACTTCAAATGATTTGGAGTTGGAAGATTATTCATTTCAAAAAAATTCTCTGGACTCTCTCCTAAAATTAGTAATCCAGTACTAATTTCCAATCCCAAAATCTTTAAATATGTGTTGAATCATATTATTACTTTAAAGTAATAACATAAATTTATAGTTAGTAAATTAGTAATTAATTATTCTACATTTAGTCTATATATTAATAAGCAATGGGATAATAGGTATATAAAATTAATGTGTATCAAGTTAAACAGAGAAATTGTCATTAATCAACAAAAACACTCCTAGACACTTGACATTTATAATTCTATAGGAACATATATTGGATGTTATCATTCATTTGATAAACTAGAGAAGCTTCTTTTCTCATGTACAACTGTTCATATTCTTTCTCTGTGCCTTGAACCCTAATCTTAGTCCTAGATAAATATTAGTTACTGCCTATATAATTTATCGATAACATAGCCAATAGTAGCACAAGATGTAAGTTGTTATTTGCAATGTTTCACCTGCAAGAAAGATCACAGAAAAAGTCATATTTGACCATCACCACAACTCAATCTTTTCTCACTTGTGTAACAGTCACATTATTTATTTATTTCCAGATACCAGGTAGAGTCTCTTCTAATAAATTCTCTTCATTCTCTTCATAATATAAAGATTAAAATAGTAATTTAAAGAAAATTTTTTTATCCTCTTTCTCTATACCTCATTCAGTCTATTACTAGTTATGATAGGAAAACATGATTTCTCATAGAATGGTAGTTAAAATCACTTCAAGATCCAATATTTTTCTTTAAATATCTGTGATCTCTGAAGAAGTTGCTGATCTGTATAGGTGCAGTGACTTTTCATACTCAGATGTTGCTGAAATAATTGGTCCAGAGAAAACACACACACACACACACACACACACACACACACATACACAAATATGTATTAAGTATTAAATGAAAAAAGTGGTTCATACAAGAGGCTATGAGAAATTTGAGTCTTGAGAGATGAATTTCAGATGGGGAGAATGAAGGAAGGCTTTATAGAGAAGGTGGCAATTTAATTGGTCCTTGAAAGAGAGATGTGGTTCAGCACCCAGAGATGGGGGACTGAATGGAGGAGAGGTCATTCCAGGTACAAGGATAGTGTAGGCAGAACCACACAAAAAGGGAAAGAAGAGGATGAAAATGAGGGACAAGGGGCAGTTCAATTCATCTAGAAAATGTATTACATGAAAGTAACTAATACAGTGGGTCTGGAAAAGCATGCCATGGTAAGCTTTTTCGCCTTCAATAGTAGTGTTATGATATGGTTGAATGATATTTACTCAGTCACTCAAACTCATTTAAAGTAAATGATAAGATGCTTAATCTATCTTTAGACTGTGTGAAAAGTCTTTGAAAGCCAATGAATGAAGTGAAATGATACCAGATAGGAAGTCTGTTCCTGTTGCCTGAGGGATTGTATTATGCACTCTGGCTGGGATTGGGAAATTCCAGAAAGGAGGGAGCCACAAGGGAGGGAGGCAGGGAGAAAGAGAGAGAGAGAGAGACAGAGAGAGAGAGAGAGAGACAGAGAGAGAGAGAGAGAGAGAGAGAGAGACAGAGAGAGAGACAGAGAGAGACAGAGAGAGAGACAGAGAGAGAGAGAGAGAGACAGAGAGACAGAGACAGAGAGAGAGAGAGAGAGAGACAGAGAGAGAGAGAGAGAGAGAGAGAGAGAGAGAGAGAGAGAGAGAGAGAGACAGAGAGAGAGAGAGAGAGAGAGAGAGAGAGAGAGAGAGAGAGAGACAGACAGACAGACAGACAGACAGACAGACAGACAGACAGACAGA
>NW_027185655.1:12025971-12038133 GCF_028583685.1 Petaurus breviceps papuanus | reverse complement strand
GAGAGGGAGAGAGAGAGAGAGAGAGAGAGAGAGAGAGAGAGAGAAATCCAGGGAATACCTAAGGAGAAACTGCCTGGGGTAGGGGTGGGGGGAAATGAGGGGCCTCGGCTTTAGCCTTAATCAAAAAACATTTACTAAGCTCTTACTATGTGCCAGACCCTGAGCCAAGTGCTAGAGAAAAAATACAGTTCCTGCCCTCAAAGAGTTTAGGATTGAATGGGGAAGACAAGCAGCAGGCTCACATCTTCTTTTCCACTCATCCCTGTGGCTAGAAGAGGATCACATGAGCTTCAGAGGGTCTGGGGAATGGGAGACATCTCATTTTCTCCTCAGCATCCTTGTATCATCTCCTCAGGACAGCAACAGGTGCCAGAAGTGTGTGCATTAGCCCAAGTATGGATTCATTATATTGAAAGAGGACTTTTCCACTACCCCAGGAACAGGGACTTCCAGAAACAAGGACCTGTGTGGTCCATTTGCCATATATATTCTTTTCAGTTTGATCCCACTTTTCTTTGGACTCTGTAGGTACTTGTGGGAAAGTAAGTATCAGATTTAGGATCATATTTTGTATTAACTATTCTTACTTTTCCTCCTCAATAAATGTTCAATTGTGTCCAATTCTTCATGACTCCATTTGGGGTTCTCTTGGCAGAGACATTGGAACCATTCGCCATTTCCTTCTCCAGCTCATTTTACATATGAGGAAACTGAGGCAAAGAGGGTTCTTAGTGACTTGCCCAGGGTCACACAGCTGCTAAGAGTCTGAGTCCAGATTTAAACTAAGGAAAATAAGTCCTCCTGACTTCAGGCCCAGAACTCTATTCATGGTGCCATCTAGTTGCCTCCCTTAGTAAATCCCCCTTTTCTAAAGGCTGACAAAATCAATCTCAACTGATAATCATGGGTAAAACCATACATATGGAGACCCAAGTTGATGGCATCAGAGAAATACAACTCCTTAAATCTAAGTAGTACTCCCAGAGCCCTGAGGGGAAAATGTAACTTTGTTCTGGGATTTAAGACTTGTCTATGAGAATGGAAATTGAGAAAAGGATTCTCAGTGTTTGCATGGAGTATACTATGATAAGGAAATTAAAAATTATTCAGAAAGCAAAGGAGAGCTGCTGGAGTCTTGTTTTTGTTTTTTGTTTTTAAACTAGTTCAGGCAATTTTCTGAGTTGTTATTTACTCAGGGTCAAGATAGGAGAGAGGACAGACTAGAGCATAAGGCACCTTGAGTAGGTGCTGGAGATTCAAAGACAGAAATAAACCAGTCCCTGCCCTTGAAAACATTGAATTCTAAAAGGGGAGAAAAATATTTATAAAATAAATGCAAGATAATTTGGTAGTTCTCTCTCAGAAGGATCAAAGATGTTCTCATGTAAGAGGTTGTTTTTGATCTGAGCTTTGAAAATAATCTAGGGGTTCTAAGAGGTTACAGGAAGAAAGGGGTATAGTTCAGACATGGGGAGGTGCCTAAAGGCAGAAAGACTGGGGTTCTAATGCTGCATATGGAGAACAGTAGGAAGGCCGGTTTGACAAGATTGTAGAGGACATGATGGGGGAGTAATAGAAGGAGGGAGTAATAGATAATAAGTATGGAAAGATAGCTTGGAGCTGGATTATGAAGGGCCTTACATGCCAAACATAGGAGCTTCTATTTCAGTCAATCTGTAATCATTAAGCATCTAATAGATTCCAGGCACTGTGATAAGTACTGTGGGTGTAAAAAGAGACCAAAAATAGTCCCTGCCCTCAAGGTGCTTACTATCTAATGGAGCAAACAACAAGCAAGTTTGTCAATCTACACACACATGTGTATGTGTATATATGTATATTATTTATATATATAATACACACATACATTTAGATGTATGTTTATGCATGAACAAACTACATACATTATAATTGGGAAATAATAGGGGGAAGACACTCAAATTGAGAGGTTGAAAAAGGCTTCCTAGAAGGTGGGATTTTAGTTGAATTTGAAGGAAGGAAAGGAAGCCACAAGCAGAGATGGGGAGAGAGCATTCCAGCCATTGGGGACAGCAAGAGAAAATGCCTAAAGCTGAGAGATGGAGTGTCTTGTTCATGGGACAGCCAGGAAACCAATGTCACTGTATTGAAAAGTATATGAGGGGAAAGTGGTATAAGGTGTAAGAAACTTGGAAATAGGAGAGAAATATGAAATATGAAATACTTTGGACACCAGATAGAGGATTTTGTGTGTCATCTTGGAGAGGATGGGAAGCCATTAGAGTTTATTAAGCACTGAGGTTACAAGGTCAGTTTGTGATCCTAGGGCTAATAAGAAGTTACTAGATTTTTATTGATCAGGGGTGTGATATGGTCAGTCTTATGCTGCAGGATTATTAGTTTGGCAGCTGTCTGGAGGGTGAGGTGGAGTGGGGTGAAAATCAAGACAGGAAGCCCAGTTAGGAGAATATTGCAATAGTTCAGATAAGAGGTAATGAGAGTCTGGGTTCTGAACTAGTATGGGTCCAGAGGAACTAAAAAGGGAAGAGTCATGATCAATGGGAGAGATATTGAAGAAGCAAAAATCAATAGGAATTGGAAACTGATAAGATTGGGGTTTGATGGGAGTGAGAAAAAAGTATTTTAAAAAATGAGATTTTGAGCATTGGGTACCTGGGAAGGTATTTCAATAGAGATAGAGACATTGGAAAGAGGTAGATTTGGGAGAAGAGGGGATGATATGTTCAGTTTTGAAAATGTTGAATTTGAGGGGTTCATGGGAAAATTTTGTCAAGATACCAGGAAATTGCAAAGGTAAGACTGGAGGGTTAGAAGAAAGGTCGGGGAAGGTAATATAAGTTTGGGTGCTGTTGAGGTAATAATTGATGCTGTTTAACGATGGGATCCTCGAGGAAGAGAAGACCAAGAACAGCAAGATACTGATATTTATAGAATGCCTTAAAGTTTGGAAGAGCAAGAAACATACTTGTCTCATTTGCCCTTAGGAACAGTGAAAAATAGAGCACTGGGCCTGGAGTCAGGAAGACTTGAATTCAAAGCCTGCCTCAGATACTTATCAATTGTATGACCTTGGACAAGTCATTTAACCTCTGTCTTAATTTTCTCAATTGTAAAATAGAGATAATAATAGTACCTGCCTATAGGGATTGTTGTGAGGATCAAATGAGATAATATTTATTTATTTTTTTAAATAGCACTTGGCATAGTGCCTGGAATATAGTGCTATAGAAATGTTAGCTATTGTTATTATTAATTATTAGAGATGAGAAATCCTAGAAGCTAAATGATTTGCCCAAAGTTATCTAAATACGTGAGCATGTATCTATGTATCTCTCTATGCATCTATCTATCTATCCATGTGCAGGTGAGTTAAAATTTGAACCCAAGACTCTTGGCTCTCTACCCAGGACTGTCTACTGTTCTTTCTACTACAATCTGTTGCCTCAGTTTTAACAATTACCCTCCATTTTGGAAGGTTTTACAGGTCATGAAAGTCCAGCCAATGAATCCAAGGACAGTAAGCACTTCAGACCTTAGAACAGGGTAGTTAAGCTCCCTGGCATGTGCTGAAGCCACATACCTTCTCAAGAACAGATGACATGGTATTTCCCAGATGCCACTATTTAGTTGTGTCCAAAAGCAACCTCTGATGGAGAAAGGTGGGCTGTGGGTGGGGGTGGGATGGCCTTCCTCACCCTCAAGGGGCACTGATGGCTCTAATGGCCACAGGGGGAATTTTGGCACGAGCCGGGAACAGGTGGGAGCAGCAGGTGTGGTTGGCTAGAGATGACAAGGGCATACAGTATGCTGTTGGCAAGCTACTGGCAATCTGGGTTCAGGAGCTAGAGAGCACAAAAAAAGAGAACTGTTTGCAAAAGGATAGAGAAGCAGGGAGGAATAGACTGTCAGAGTTGGCTGACAGGTACTCTCAGAGCAAAGGCAGAGAAAATGATCAATATAAGAGGTGGACTGTGTGCTTAGATGGGCCCCAGAGGCTCCCATCAGCTTGACAGTCAATCCTGAAGCATGCTGTGGCAAGCATTAGAATGGTCAAAGCCTGGGATCCTGGGAGGCAGCAGGCACACTCCTGTAACAGCCTCACTGTTGAGAGAGGAGCAAAGCAAAGCAAATCTTAGACATCCCCTTCCCCATTATTGTTTCTTGCAAATAAGCTTTATTTAGGAACAACTGTTAGGAATCCACAAATCACTTCAAAGATCCATGAAGCAAATGACAGTTTAGGCATGAGACACTGAGTATCTTAATTCTGCTCTTCTGACTTGCCATGTGACCTGGGTAAAGCCACTCTATTTGTCTGTATCTTACTATTTTAAATGACTGCTTATAAAATCCTATACAGATATAAAAGAAGATCATAGAATACTAAGCTAAAAAGCACTCTAAAGATTTTCTTTTCTGCCCCACTTCATAAGTGAGGAAGTTGAGATCTAAAAAGATACAGTCATATGTGCCCAAGGACCTGTCCTGTGTTTTCTTCTCTTTTATAGGATCTTGCTTGGTCATTCTATGCAGATGACTCCCAGATCAACACAGGAAGCCTGAATCTCTTTCCAAAGCTGCAGTCTTGTACCATTACTGGATATCCTATAGGCATCTTGAGCTCATCATGTCCAAATCATAACACATCTTTTCCTCCAAACTCACCCCTCTTCTGAACTTCTCGTCATTCTCCCATTTTCCCAGTCATGTGTCATCCTCAATTCCTATCTTTCATCCCACATATACAATCAGCTGCCAATTTTTGTCATTACTACCTTCACATCTCCCATATATGTCCTCTTCCCTCCAGTCACACAGCTGCCACCTTGGAGCAGAATCTCAAAATTTGTCTCCCTACTTCCCATTACAATCCATCTTTCTCTCTACTGTTAAAGTGATTTTCCTAAAACTATGTCTGATGATGTCACACAAATACTCCATACTGCCCTCCCCAACACAACTTAATGAACTCCATTGGCCTCTTATTGCATCAAAGATTAAATGTAAAAATCTGTTTTTCACTTAAAGACCTCCACGACCTGGTTCCTTCCTACCTTGCAAGTTTTCTTATTTTATGCTATTCTCCATGTACCCTATGATCCAGCAATGCTGGCTTATTTTGCTATTTCTTATACCTGATACTCCATCTCCTGACTCCACATTATTTAATGACTATCCTTTGTGCTTGGAATGCTCTTCTTCTGCTGCATTCTTCCTTCTTTGAGATGCAGCTCAAGTTCCATCTTCTTCAGAATGCCTTTCCTGGTCTCCTCTCCCTCCTCACCACCCATCAATACCTTCTCTCTAAAATTACTTTCCATTTACCCATTACCCATTACATGGGGTGTATGGGGTCATCAAGGAAAACAACACCATCTTTGGTGTCCCCCTTCCACCCAACTCTCATCAATGGTTCCAAGAAGCTGTAACACACACGGACACACACAAACACACACACACAGGGGCCACAGCCCAGTAAAACTATCTCAGCACAGCTAACCAGGTAGAGGGTAACTGACCAGCCTCAAACCTATCAGTGAGTTGGGGGAAATCTGTCCCAAGTATGTGAAATTATTTTTTTCTGGATGGAATGGATAGATGAGAACACTTTGTTCCAATGGTCATGAAGGCAGCTGAAGAAGGCTCTATGGAGCTCTTAGAGCTTGGTCAGACATTGAAGATGCCAAAGTCCTCAATGTATCCCAAACCATCGCAAATTGTTCTGGCTTTTTTCTTGCCACTGGACTTGGATGACTCTGGAAGAATGAGGCTCATTGTGCAACTCTACCTCACTTCAATCTAATTCACATGCAAGTCAGGACATCACTGTGATGTTATGATTCTCTTCAAAAATGAAAGATGAACAACAACAATCTTCTACTTACACTGCACATACCTCTTATATACCCATTGTGCCCCTTATTAGAATGAGCTTTTTGAGAACTGGGATTACGTTTTTGCCTTTGTGCTAGGATGTGATTCCATAGAATATCCATCCCACCCAATTTAAAGATCATTGACTTTTTTTCTTTTACTAAACACACTTTTTAAATTTAATCAATCAAACAGAAGTGAATGTAAGCAGAACCCTGTAAACCTATTTCAATTAGAAAAAAAAAAACATTACTTGAGGAACTTGGTCATGATCTGAGGAATTTATATAGCACAGACTGATCTCAAAAGCAGATAGAATCACCTACTGTCTGGAAGTGGAGAGGAAGACATAAGTTCAAACAGATCTAAGTTATAGGGGGCTCATTAGCAACTAAGAAAAAAAATGGCAAAGTAGGATTGAACTGTGGAAGAAAAGGGAGAACAAGGAGGGCCATTAGCCCTACATGCATCTTAGAACAGAAGATTTAGTTGATCCCAGCAGTTGTACTAAAGATTATTTAGAGGGAGATAAAGATATAATGACTCAAGATTCACACAGTTCCCTCTTCTGCAGCTTTAAGGATTTTATTTCAGGCAAAATGTTATGATTACAGTTACAATAGCTATGAGCTCCCAGTTAGGCAAATTCCTAACATTTATGCATAGAACTTAATTTGGATAATTATTTATTTCTTTAACTTGTAACTTCTGCAGCTAAGGCAACATTCAGGTTGCCAGAAACATTTAGGTAATGAAGCAACAGATATATTACAGTATTTGTGCCTAGACAAAAGTTAGAAAAAGACCAAACCTTTTTCTTTGAATTTCCTTCATTCTCCAGTAACTAAGGTCTTTGGATTTGTCAAACACTGTGATAGTGTGTTTGTTTGCTTCTATATGTGATGGGACTAAAATATTTACCTGATATTGTCTTTATTTCTCTACCTCCCACTTCCCAATACAAAATAATTTTAATGGTTACTGCTTTGTAGTATAGTTTGAAATTTGGAACTAACAGGGATCCTTTCTTCCCACTTTTTTTCATTTTTACTTTTTAAATTTCTGATTTTCTTGTTTCTCCACAAGAATTTTGTTACTTCTTCCAACCCAATAAAATATTCTTTTGGTTGTGGAGTTCAAGTACAAAAGCATGAAATAAATAAATTTAGGCAATATTTTCATTTTTATTTTATTGTCCCCATCTACTCATAAAAAATTAGTATTTCTCTTCTTTTAAACATTTATCTTTACTTCTACAAAGAATCTTTTGTAGTTAGACTCATATAGTGCCTGGGTGAAACTTGAAAGATATATTCCTGAGTATTTTATAACTTCTGTAGTTATTTGAAATGGAATTTCTCCTCTTAGGTCTTGATAGCTTTTGTTGCTTATATTTAGGAATATTGAAGGTTTTTGTGGATTTATCTTATATCCTGCAACTTGCAGATGTTATTATTTAACTGAAAATCCATGAGTGAAAATTTTGTAAAGTGCATGAAAAAAAGTAGGTAGTTCGGAAGGGAACATGGAGAAATGAGTTTATTTTGTTACTATTTTCTAAAGTTTAATGTGTGTTTTAGACAACTAATGGTACATAAAAGTTCACAGCTTCATATCTGATCTCCTTTTCTGTTCTCCTTTGTATAATGAAATAGTCATGCTTGTTGATGTTTGTTAAGTTCTAAAGAAAAAAATAAAAACAATAAATTAAAGACCAGAGCCCAGTTGGGGACATGCCTAACACTTTTATCTTATTTTTGCTCATTCTGCATTGGGCTAAGCCCAGTATTAACTCTCTCCATCTCTGTATCTCTGTCTATATGTCTCTGTCTCTGATTCTCTATTCTCCTACAAATTGTTCCTTAGCAAATGTAATCAATGCCTTTTCTCCATTGCAAGTCCTACAATAGGAACTCTTATATTTACTTTCTCATTTCCCATGCTACTCCCTAAGGGTTTATGCTTTTTTTCTCACAATAACTCTATAAGGAAGGTGACATAGGTATCATGATCCTCATTTTTTTTCAAGGAAGGAAAAGACACATAGGGAGATTAAGTCACTTGTTCAGAGTTACAAATCTAGTAAGTAAGTCTCAGAACTAGCACACACACCAAGGTTTCCTAATTTCAGTTCCAGAATTCCAACAATATCTCATCATTACCTGCAACTATACATATTAAGAATTAAATACTGATTTCCATGTGTTTGTAGGGTTCATATTTGATGAGATGGTAGCAATTACAAGAAATGACAGAGAGGAAAGAGAAGCAAAAGTGTGGAAAGAATGAAAGCATGTGTGGGAATTGGAGAGTGGCATAGAAGAGAGGAAAGAGCAGCAGCTGTTGCTGCTGGTACAAGAAGCAGGAAGAAGAAGCAGCAAAACATGTGCAAAATACATGATTAATTTCTCCTCTGGTTAGCTAGGAACCTGATGAAAGGTAGTCATCAACTCTAAACAGGAAGGAAACAAGGGCGGGGAAGAAGTTATAGAAGAGCTTGAAAAATGGGAGAAATTAAATACAGAAGGAAAGTGAAACCCAAGCGAAAGGAAATGGGAAGACAAAAATTGTCCCAAGTATTGGTGATGTGTCCTGGAAAGAGGATTGGAAAGATAATAAAAGGAAGAGAAATCTCTGGATAAGGGTGGGGAGAAGAGAGATGAGAAATCACTAACTTACTTAAAGCACAATTTCTCACTGGAAAAAAATGCAAAGAAGTCAAGAAGAGTTCATATGTGGTAAGACTGTTATTATAGCATCACTAGGCATATTAAAGGCTTCTGTGAAGTGAAAATAATGATGTGGAATATTTCTTGCAAAAAATCAGTGTAGACTATGTGCATGGATGTGCCCCTAGAACAAGCCACACATTCTTCCAGATTTTTAATGACTAGGCTGTCATGATTGGTAAGCATACTGTCCTGATTTGCATGGGCAGGAGATCAAATTGGAATGGCTCTCTAACCCACTCTGTCCCCATGCATGCTGACATACAGAGAGATTTCCGATGTGATTCACATGCCAAGACTAAAGGAGAATATGACCAATGCTTAGAGCTGTAGATGACATATTTTAGAACATAAGTGGAAGCCAAGGACCTGGGTTTACAAAAAAAATTCTGATATGCAGGATTCATAAAAGACAAATGTCCTAGAAAATTCATAATAATCATAGAGTGTCCATCGTGGATTAAATAAGGAGGCAGGCAGATTTGCATGAAGATATGAAGTTAATTGTGAGGTAGAAGAGAGAATAATAACTGACATGTACAAAGTGCATTGGATCAGCTTGGTGATGAAGAGAATGCTGAGTCTGGAGTCAGCCTTGGGCATTTACTAGGTGTGTTATGCTGGGCAAGCCACTTAACCCTATTGGCCTCCATTTCCTAATGTATAAAATGAGTTGGATAATGAAATGGTAAACCACTCCAGTAATTTTGCCAAGAAAACCCCAAATGGGGTCAGGGAGAGTCAGACACACCTGAACAACAACAACAAAAGTGCATTAGAATTTGCAAAGCTCTTTATATGTTTTATGTCACTTGAGTGTCACATTAAATCTATGATGCAAAAGTAGATCAGGATAGTCACTTGTACATTAGCATGAGCAATGAACTATTTCCTCAAGAGCACAAAATACATTACTGGCTGTTTAAAGGGTCTCTGATCACTATTTTTGGAA
Source organism: Petaurus breviceps papuanus (assembly GCF_028583685.1). NCBI lineage: Eukaryota > Metazoa > Chordata > Mammalia > Diprotodontia > Petauridae > Petaurus > Petaurus breviceps. The sequence goes on along the minus strand of NW_027185655.1, from coordinate 12,028,578 downwards.
GGGACAGAAATTAGAGAACAATTTTTTTTTGCTATTTTACTACTATACTGTCTCTTGAACTAACATCCTGTCTTATTACCCAAAGTTCTGAAAAATTCTTTTCCTTTAAAAATATTCTTCCTGAAATGATAAATGTTGGAGAAAATATGGGAAAATTGAAATGCTAATGCATTGTTGGTGGAGTTGCAAACTGATCCAACCATTCCAGAGAGCAATTTGGAACCATTCCCAAAGGGCTATAAAGCTGTGCCTACCCTTTGATCCAGCAATAACACTTCTAGATTTGTATCCCAAAGAGATAATTAAAAAAGGGAAAAGGACACACATATAGAAAAATATTTTTAGCAGCTCTTTTGGTGGTGGCAAAGAAATGGAAATGGAAAGGATGCCCATCCATTGGGGAATGGCTGAACAAGTTGTAGTATATCAATGTAATGGAATACTATTGCGCTGTAAGAAATGAGGAGCAGGTGGACTTCAGAAAGACATATACATACACACATTTATATATATATATATATACATATACACATATATATATGTTGTTGATGTGTGTGTATGTGTGTGTGTGTAAGACATATAAACTGGTACAATCCGTCCTTATAACCTGACTAATGTATAATGTGAAAGTATTTACAGATCCTATACTTGACTATAAGCCGCCATGGCGGGGAAGGGGAGGGAGGGGGACAAAATGTGAAATTCAAGGAATTGTGGAATTGAATCCTGTAAACTAAAAGGAAACAAACAAATTAATTAAAAAAGAAAAAAAGACATATAAACTGGTGCTAAGTGAAGTGAGCTGTACTAGGAGAACACTGTACACCATGATAACCACTTTGTGAGATAACTAAATCTGTTAGATTTGGCTCTTCTCAGCAATGCAAGGATCTAAGACAATTCCAAAAGACTCATGATGGAAAATGCTATCCACATCCAGAGAAAGAACTCTGGAGTTCGATTGCAGATGGAAGCATACCATTTGCTCTCTTTTTTTGTTTGCTTGTTTTGTTTTGTGTCTTCTTTGTCATAGCTCCTCCCATTGGTTCTAATTCTCCTTTACCATAGGACTAATGTGAAAATATGTTTAATATGAATGTGTATGTAGAGGCTTTATCAGATTGTATGCTATCTTGGGGAGGGGGAAGCGGGGGGAGGGGGGAAATTTAAAATTCAAAATCTTATGGAAGTGAATGTTGAAAACTAAAAACAAATGAATTTTAAAAATTAAAAAAATAAATAAAAAGAAGATTGTGAGTGACTGTGTGTGTGTGTGTGCATGCACGCGCGCGCACGTGAGCATTGAACTTTGTATGCTGGGAGTAACCACTTTAGGTTAGGGTATTATGTCCAACCTCAAAGTTACTATTAAAGGGGCAGCCAGGTAGCACAGCGAGTAAGAGCACCGGCTCCAGAGTTGAGAAGACCTGGAGATCGAATCCCAGGCTCAGACACTTAGCACCCACCCAGAAACACCTGGCCGTATAACCTTGAACAAGTTACTTAACCCCAATTGCTTAGGGGCGGCCAGGTGGGTCAGCGAGTAAGAGCACTGGCTCCAGTGTCGGGATGACCTGGATCAAATCCAGGCTCAGATACTCAGCACCCACCCAGAAACACCTAGCTGTGTAACCTTGAGCAAGTTACTTAACCCCAATTGCTTAGGGGTGGCCAGGTGGCTCACTCCCCACCCCTCAAAGCTGTAGAAATGCATGGGAAGGAACAATAATAAAGAAAACCAAAGAGAATCACCTCCTCCATTCAATGTAGGACTATATGAAAAGATTGTCTGACATGAAATCAAGAATTAAAAACAAGCTAGAGTAGGTGAAAAGGGGAAATTAAACAGACTATTCCCACGGCAGGAGACAAGATCTGATGAGTGCCCAGACCCACCACAGGGTGACTCAGTGGCCAGATCCCTATTCATGGAAGGAGACAGGGCCAGATTAGCACCAAGTCTCAGCAGAAGGTGACCCAGGGACTCTGTCTGAGACAGGAGGCAAAACCAGACCAGCATCTTGGCACCCCATACCTAAACTAGCATCTAGGCAATCTTGGTCTGAACCAGGGTAGAAAACAAGATTAGATAATTCCTGAAGAAGGCAGGGCTTAGTCATCCTCCAAAAAAAGGATCAAATAGGGCATAAATGTACTATCCAAGAGTGTTGAAGCAGAGTTTGTCCCCAATCATAGTTTTGCATTTGTCTGAGCAAATGTACTCCATTAGGAATGTAAAATAAAAAGAGAGATTTCCTGGCCTCAGCAAAAAGCATTGTGCTTTCTAGAGTGAGCACATTTCCCACATCCCTAACAAAAGGAAGGCCAACGTTCATGAATTGTTTGAGTCTGGGAATTCTAAGCTGCAGTGGAGTCAAAGCTGATCAGGTGCCGGTATTAAGTCTAGGGTAAGCACCAAGGGTTGGTGAGACACTAGACTGCCTAAGGAAGTGCAATCTGGCCTTGGTTGGAAACAGAACAGGTCAAAACATTTGTGCTGATCATTTGTTTTGGGGGGCTTGTTAGTGGCCTCAGCACTTCTACATTGAATTGGAGAGATACAATAGAAAGGAAGGAAGGAAGGAAGGAAGGAAGGAAGGAAGGAAG